>NC_135817.1:45949117-46309145 GCF_964213995.1 Mustelus asterias
ACCCTCCTCAAACTTTAACCTGGTGTTGTGAGACTTCTTACTGTGCTTACCCCAGTCCAACGCCGGCATCTCCACTTTATAAATAGAGACATGGGGTGGCATTCTCCCATATCCCTGCCTGCAAGTTCAAGGGCAGGTGCTGGAGGGGGCGCGGGGAGAATTTGGCGGGAGCCCAAAAATCAGTTTCATGCCAGCGTGAATTTCTCATGGAGTCTTCCGCTGGTACCCCCCCTCCCCCATTAGCAGATCGAGATTTGTGCTAGAAGCCAATGTGAAACTCATTTGTGTCCTGCTAATGGGATGCAGATAAAGGTGTGACCAGAATCTTACCCCCACACCCGATTCTCCGCAACCTCAGCAGGAAGACACACCGGTCCAGAACATGCCCATAGCAACATGGTGTGCAAAAGTCTAAACTCACCTGAACAATGCTTGAGCCTCCAAAGTCCGGGATAGAGGCTGCCAGCGACCCTGGAACACCACAACAATGGGCGGGGGGGCATATTTCAGGTGGATGGTGCAGCTTCAATGGCATCGAGGAGATCCATGTTTCAGCCTCAGAATGTTCCTGAAGATCCCTCTTCTTTTTCAGGAAGTACATCTACTTTCTTCAATGATAGGTCAGTGATGTTGGGTGCCTATTAAAAATAGCACCCAGATATGATAGTGGGACATGCCATCATGCTTGCCCCGCCACAGAATACGGCACTAAGCCCCCAAGTGCATAATTAATGAGGTTGGGGCCAGAAGATACGGCAAAACACACCCTGGCCCCACCTCCAGCATTGGACTTGGAAGTGCATGATAAAATAGGACTGAATCAGCACGGCTTCATCAAGGGGAGGTCATGTCTGACAAATCTTTGAGGAGGTAACGAGTAAGTTAGATAAAGTAGAACCAGTGGACATGATTGATTTAGATTTCCAAAAGGCCTTTGACAAGGTGCCACATAGGAGACTGTTAAATAAGTTAAGTGCCCATGGTGTTAATGATCCTGGCATGGATAGAGAATTGGCTGACTGGCAGAAGGCAGAGAGTGGGGATAAAGGGGTCTTTTTCAGGATGGCAGCTGGTGACTAGTGGTGTGCCTCAGGGGTCGGTGCTGGGACCACAACCTTTCACAATATACATTAATGATTTGGAAGAAGGAACTGAAGGCACTGTTGCTAAGTTTGCAGATGATACAAAGACATGTAGAGGAACAGGTAGTATTGAGGAAGCAGGGGGGCTGCAGAAGGACTTGGACAGATTAGGAGAGTGGGCAAAGAAATGGCAGATGGAATACAATGTGGAAAAGTGTGAGGTTATGCATTTTGGAAGGAGGAGTAGAGGCATAGACTATTTTCTAAATGGGAAAATGCTTAGGAAATCAGAAACACAAAGGGACTTGGGAGTCCTTGTTCAAGATTCTCTTAAGGTTAACGTGCAGGTTCAGTCGGCGGTTAGGAAGGCAAATGCATTGTTAGTGTTCATATCAAGAGGGCTAGAATACAAGAACAGGGATGTATTTCTAAGGCTGTATAAGGCTCTGGTCAGACCCCATTTGGAGCATTGTGAGCAGTTTTGGGCCCCGTATCTAAGGAAGGATGTGTTGGCCTTGGAAAGGATCCAGAGGAGGTTCACAAGAATGATCCCTGGAATGAAGAGCTTGACGTATGAGGAACTGTTGAGGTCTCTGGGTCTGTACTCATTGGAGTTCAGAAGGATGAGGGGGAGATCTTATTGAAACTTACAGGATACTGCAAGGCCTGGATGTGGAGAGGATGTTTCCACTAGTAGGAAAGACTAGAACCAGAGGGCACAACCTCAGGCCAAACGGCTGATCCTTTAAAACAAAGGAGGAATTTCTCTGTGCAACCTGAGGCCAGGTCATTAAATATTTTTAAGACAGAGATAGATAGGTTCTTGATTAATCAGGAGATTGGGGTTATGGGGAAAAGGCAGGAGAATGGGGATGAGAAAAATATCAGCCATGATTGAACGGCGGAGCAGACTCGATGGGCCGAGTGGCCTAATTCTGCTCCTATGTCTTATGGACTTTGTTCCACTCTAAAGTTCAGAAATAAGGAAATTATGATGAATATTTATAATCCACTTTATCAGTCTGACCTGGAATATTGTGTCTAATTCTGGATACTTCATTCCAGGAAGGATGTGAAGGTTTTAGAGAGAGTGCAGATAGGGTTAAGGAGAATAGTTCGAGAAATGAGGGATTTCAGTTATGATTGGAGAAGCTAGAATTGTTCACCTCAGAGAAGGAAAGTTTGAGATGAGGTTTGTGTGAAGTGCTCAAAATCATTGAGCAGTGTCGACAAAGTAGGCAGAGATAAATTGTTCCCATTGGCAGAGGGGGGAGAAGAAGAGGCCGCAGATCTAAAGTAATTGGCAAAAGAAATAAAAGTGACATGAGAAAACATTTCTTTATGCATTGAGTGTTTGAGATTTGAAAGAGACTGTCTGACAGTGTGGTGGAAGCAGAGTCAATCATGGCTTTCCAAAGGGAATTGGATAAGCACATGAAGAGAAAGAAAATCAGGGCTACAAGGAAAGGATTGGGAAATGGGACCAATTAAATAGTTTTTGCTAAGAGCTGGCACAGACTCAATAGGCCAAATGGCCTCCTGCTGTGCTGGAATCATTCCCTAAATTCATTCTTCGATTCCTTTTTACATCCGTTGTCAACTTGGCACTCTTACCTTGCCTTGATCCTGTACTCATCATCTCACATCTATGAATCTTCTGGGACCATGCATTATTGCAAGGACACAGTCAATTATGGAGCTGATTATGCTGATCCCAGCAAGCTCCTGCTTAATGCTGCTTTTATTTTCACATTTGTTGTCCAATCTAAAAAATGTCAGTCACATTATTAGGCTTCAATCTTTGACGGGGGAATTTTAATCAAAGATGACAAATTGGGGCTGCCAGTGGCTACTACCTCTGTCTGCCACAGCTGCCATCACGGTACACCTCACCATCAACACCACTCTGTCCCGGCAGAGTTTAAATTAAGCGTGACAAATTAAGCAGGAAGTTAATTACTGGCTCGGGAAAATTAAAATGATGTTGATTGGAAAAGGCATTCAACAGCTAATTTTTTTTTTAAGTCTCTGACATCCTGAAGAAAAAAGGGCAGTGCCAGCACAAAGTGGCCGGCTGAAGGAGTGCCCCTGACTGTGTGAAGGTGACTTTCCTCTGAGAGAATTTGCTGAATGGAAAAGCCAAATTGGAAGATGCATTAGGGCCGGTGTTACTAGAGTGTGGGTTATTGCAGAAAATACATACATCTCTATCATTGTTGACTGTATATTAAAGTCTTTGTCAGTTTCTCTCCCTGTCATATCTCATGAATGAACAATGGCATCTTAAGTGAATGTGACCTTAAATACCAAGAGAAGTCATAAATCACAAGCTGCTCTAACCAGTACCATATTTATTTTCTTTTGACCCCTTCACAAATAGATGTATAAAAAGCTTCCATAGTTTTTCTACACTTATTGAGCAAAGCGTTTCCCCTTTCTGATCGCTCGCTTGCTGATTTACAGCTTGTAATAATATCTGCCATAATATTTCAGACATAATTCAGAGCTGTTTTTCACAATAAGAGCTGTGGACTATTTTTGCAGTAGCAATTTCCCCCAGTGATTACGGGAAGATAAATTATTTACCATTTTCACAGAGGAATTAATGTGCTTAAGTTTTAAGATGTAGCAATAAATCATTGTTATGTGCAAGAGTACACCATGGAGATGTAAACTGAGCAGGTACTGATTGCATACTCTGTCCGTCACATTGATAATTGAGTAATAATTCCAATACTACCACGCATAATTGTAACATTACATAATCATTGGAATCATTTAAATTATTCTTTGATGAATTGCATGTCTCTGATTTTTTTGTGAACATTATACTTGTTTATTGCTGTACACTGGGATATTTTTGCATTAGGAAAGATTGCTTTGTTTTCTTGTATCTGTAAAATTATTATTTTCTTTAACTGGTAGGTCATTCTAGTGGCAGCAACAACAGAGTAATAGTGACCAGTTTGAATAATTTTGTAGCCATTCTGGCAGAGATTTCGAAATCATGTCCAGGAGTTAAAGATCCTCAAAGGTCACTGGGATGGAGTCTTGAACTGGAAAACATGTTCAGCCCACATTCAGCACAAAGTGTCTTTTTTGGTAAGGTAGTTGAAGTACATTGCTGGAAATGACCAAACAGGCTGATTCAGGGGCTGATTACCACTTAAAATGCCTGATGGCACTCATTAAGGAGGCCACACAGCCTTTTGGTGGCTAGCACTTATCCTAATGTCTGCTCCTAACAGCCACCAGCTGTTTGGAAGTTGATATGGCATTGATTTGTATTTCAAGTGTTGCTTAAAGGATTATCAGCCATTTCGTATTATTCATCTAAGGGGAAAGTCACAGT
The DNA here is from genome assembly GCF_964213995.1 of Mustelus asterias. Classification (NCBI taxonomy): domain Eukaryota; kingdom Metazoa; phylum Chordata; class Chondrichthyes; order Carcharhiniformes; family Triakidae; genus Mustelus; species Mustelus asterias. Next base: position 45,953,552 of record NC_135817.1, read on the forward strand.
AATTTCATTGCAGTGTTAATGTAAGCCTTACTTGTGACTAATAAGTTTAAATAAAACTTCAAACTTTCATCTGCTGCTGGAGCTGTGAAGAGGATCTCTGAAACACATCGGGACACTTGCCAAAATTCACCAACACTTGAGTGATATTCATCTTGTGAAATCTCTGAAAGATTTCAGCTAAAAAGAGTAAGTTTGTGCTACTCCCTCTTAAAGGGGACACCAGAAGAAAGGGAGGATTGGAGTCATGAGCATCTGGCTAGGGGTTCCCCTTAGTCTGAATGAGAAATAGGAGGAAGATATGAAAACAGACAGAGCAGTAGCTGCTGCTGGAGGAGGAAAGGAAGGGAAGGTAAGGTGGTGTTCTTAATCACTTGCAGGTACAGGACATGGTGGCATAGCTGCCTCACAGCACCAGGGACCTGGTTCAATTCCAGTCTTGGATAACTGTGTGGCGTTTGCACGTTTTCCCCATGTCTGCGTACGTTTCCTCTGGGTGCTCCGGTTTCCCCTCACAGTCCAAAGATGTGGAGTTTAGGTGGATTGACCATGCTAAATTGCCCCTTGGTGTTCAAATATGTGTAGGTTAGATGTAATGTGGAGATGCCGGCGTTGGACTGGGGTAAACACAGTAAGAAGTTTAACACCAGGTTAAAGTCCAACAGGTTTATTTGGTAGCAAAAGCCACACAAGCTTTCGGATCTCCAAGCCCCTTCAGGTGAGTCTTGAGCATCTGGCTAGGCTAGGTTAGGTTAGGTTAGATGTAGGTTAGGTTAGATGTAGCCATGGTAAATATGTGCTACATATGGAGGGAGTGCCTGGGTAGGATGCTCTTTCAGACAGTTGGTGCAGACCTGATGGGTAGAAGAGCCTCTTTCTGCACTGTAGAGATTCTATGGTCCCTGCTCCATTATTGCATTCGAGAACTTGTGTAACTTCTCCCTCAGTCCCTGAAGGATCCTATAATGTGCATGCCAGAAAATTCTGCACCTTCACTGGGAGGGGGTCGTATAAAATCTGCTACAGAAATTGCTTCCAATCAGCACCTGAACACTAAACCTGCAATTGGCTGCTTTAGCATCTCCAGGCAAATTCAAATTGTGTTAATTGACAATTAGGACCAAAACTATGGGCCAAATCCAGATTTTCAAACAGATGTGTCTTATTAGCAAAGCACCCATTTAGTACCTGTTTTCATTCTTTTGCAAAATAACCCTTGCAAAGATCTTGAGACATCATTTTGAACACAGGCAATTGTTTGCTGAGGTCTGATTTTGAAAGTTCATCTTGCTTCATTCAGAAAATATACAGTAAAGTTTGATTTGATGAAGTTAATAAAGCAATAGGTCAAATATCTTTTGTTATTTTAGGGTTAACCTACATAGCATCATAACAGAATGTTACAATTTGTTGTAACTATATAAGAGGACGTTTTGAAAGGCTCCTCCATTAGGCTGTCCTTTGGAAGGGCTACAGAATTGGTAAAGAGGACAAGTGGGCCTAAAATTTTCCACTACCGTCTAGTATGATGATTTGCTGTATGTTCCCATTTTGGGGCCATTTTTGAAGAGGTTGGTTGGGGGATGACGGCCACCTACTCGCAAGTGATGGATCGCCAACTAATTGACGTAAAGGGCTTATTAAGGCAATTGTGCCAACGTTCACTGGAATTTTCCAGTTGGCGATCTGGCCCCCTGCTTAAATGATGGCCGATGAAATGAGGTGGCCTCCCAATGGGGTGCCAGGGCCAGCACTGCATCTACCATTTTTAATGCGATTGTGAAATGTCCAGAAATGTGGCAACAGACCATCCTATGGATGACCTGGCAGCTGTGGCCTCGTCTTACTTTTTGGTTTTTGGGGAGGGCCTCCATTTTGAGGCACCTTGTCTTTCACCTACCTACAGCTCCCACCTCTGAAGGTGGAGCTGCCAATCTACCAATGCCAAATGCTCTCTTATTGGCCCTGGAGCCTCATGGGCCCTTTCACTGTTCTTAATTGGACAGCCAGCATGCACTCTAACTAATATTTGGCTTACCAGTTAAAAATCACGTTGGGTGCCAAAACCCGATTGGAATCCCAATGCCAGAAAAAAATACAACCTGTTTTTGTCATTTTGGAAGATGCTATCATTAACTATTTATATATTCCTGCCATAGGTACCTGGATATTTAAAAGTGTACAGTTTGCCATGTAAAAGAAAGTGATAATTGTATCTGTAGTTAGCTAGAAAAACTCTTGAGTGTAAGAATTCACCAAGAAGTTAGTTCATTAACGTTTGAGATAAAGGACCGAACATGAATGAGCTTAGAATCATAGAATAGAATCATAGAAACTCTACTGCGCAAAAGTGGCCATTTGGCCCATCAGGTCTGCATCAATTCTCTGACAGAGCATCTTACCCAGGCCCTCTCCCCTGCCCTATCCCCATTACCCCACACATATCCCATGGCTAATCCATTTAACCTACACATCTTGGAACACTGAGGAGCAATTTAGCCTGACCAATCCACCTAACCTGCACATCTTTGGAGTGTGGGAGGAAACCAGAGCACCCAGAGGAAACCCACACAGACATAGGGAGAACATGCAAACTCCACACAGTCACCCAAGCCCGGAATTGAACACTGGGTCCCTGGAGCTGTGAGGCAGCAGTGCTTGCCACTGTATCACCCCTGACGTGGGGGGCTTACTAGTCCATACTTTCTTTCTAACTATCATTCGGTATAGAGGTCATTTCTGCTATATCTATAACAAGTTCTTTTGTACTGATTGCTGCATGATGTAACTCATGATGTAATGGGTAAAAGATAAGAGACAACAATGTTGTGATCAATAATTTAACTGAAATGAAACTCTACTTAAGGAAAGGCTAGATGGCTGAGTGAGTTGAAACAATAAGTTCTGGACTAGACTTTTAAAGACTGGTGGTGGGATGAAAATCTCTTCTCCCTGAAGATTGTACGGACTGTGCATGACATTAGTTTGAGTGGATCTAACCCAGAATTAGTATTAGTCAATGATGTGAAATGTTCAATAATTTAGGACTAATTAGTGTTTGCAGAGAGAGAAGCCACATTGGGTGGTTTAGAATATGGAAAATAGTCATTGGTGCAGAGTATTCAAAGGGATATTTTGGCAGGGAGAGGGGAATGGGTTATGACATCTCAATGTAATGAAGAACACAGAACTTTCATTACACACATTCTCTGTTGTGCATGTGATGTGGGAGTACCAATTGCTGATTTAAGTTGCTAAACATGAAAGGATTTTTCATTTCTCCGTCTTCATTAGTCACCCGAATAAGCACAAAAATCATTCAAAACTCTAAATATGAAAAGAATGGAAGGTGCTTTTGACAGAAGCTGTGAAATATACTATGGCCCATAACTTCCTCAGAGTGGCAATCTCCATCAGAATGAATTTACTCTCACTGTAATTGCATAGCCCCTGTCTCGCCCAACCTTCCTCACTCGGGTTGGGTGAGACAGGAGCAGTGCAGCTCCCCGCCCCCCCACCAATTAGGTATCAGCATGGGGCACAGAGAGGTAAGACACACTCCCTCTGTACAGCAGTAGCTTCTCGGAGGGGATGGCTGGAGCCAGTGTGTCAGAGCAGAGGGGAGGGGGATGGTTGGAGTGGAGGCACAGAGGTAGTCTGGATGGCAAGGGACTGGACCAGGGAGGGTAGGGTCAGACTGGGGAGAGAAGGTCGGACCAGGGTGTGTGTGTGTGCGTGCGTGCCCGCCCGCCCGCCCTGGGGGGTGCTGGCATGTGTATGGGGTGTCTCTTGTGAGGCTGGGTCTGGATACTTAAATAGTTACTCAGCAGTTAGAAGTGTTTTTTTCCTTGTATCAGAGTAACAAGGTAAAACGGGCAGAACAATTCAGTTAAAAATTTAAATCACTTCTAGCAGATGATTCCCAACCCAGTGTAATTGTCCAGAGGAAGTTAGTGCTCCTTGACAATTGCCAGGTAAGCCCTTGCATGGGAACTTTCTGGAGGGATTCCCCAGCATATCATTGGGGTATTCCCCAAATGTAACATTGGGAAACCCAGAAGTTATAGGCCATTGTATTGCTTTAGGAGCAGGACTTTGACAAAGACCCACAAACTCTTGTTTGAGAAAGTAAAGTTTTCTGCCATTCCTGGGAATGATGATTACTGTTGAAATATGAGAGAAGGTATCAGATATTTCAGGTTGTTAGTTTATGTGTGAAATTGAGGTAATTTCCATCTTCTTCGTTCTTATCAGGAGGTGATGTTCAATGATATAAGGCTTGGCAGAAGGCAATGAGATTTAAAGTTGCAATTAGCATTTTTTCTCCCCAGACTGTTGGATTGCATAAAATAACCCAAACTGCAGGCTTTATCTTGACCTTTGCCTTACAACGTGCATCGATATTTTGAAAATTATGCCGAGGGGAATAACTGCTGCATTAAGTATCATATGCATTAAGTATCATACGGGCGGCACGGTAGCACAGTGGTTAGCACTGCTGCTTCACAGCTCCAGGGTCCCGGGTTCGATTCCCGGCTCGGGTCACTGTCTGTGTGGAGTTTGCACATTCTCCTCGTGTCTGCGTGGGTTTCCTCCGGGTGCTCCGGTTTCCTCCCACAGTCCAAAGATGTGCGGGTTAGGTTGATTGGCCAGGTTAAAAATTGTCCCTTAGAGTCGTGGGATGCGTAGGTTAGAGGGATTAGCGGGTAAAAATATGTGGGGGGAGGGCCTGGGTGGGATTGTGGTCGGTGCAGACTCGATAGGCCGAATGGCCTCCTTCTGCACTGTAGGGTTTCTATGTTTCTATGCAATGTCACAAACTTTGTTCAAACCAAAGGAAGGACTTTACAGTGAGTCAAATCTCTTGATGTCAGTGTGTGTGAATCCCTGAGTTTTAGATTTCTTTTCCCTAGTAAATAAATATGCCTACTTCTGGCATATACAAATTCGGTTTCTTGTCACAGTTTGGCGGGTTGCCAGTTCAGAGGTTATAAATTATTTATGCAACTACATTTGATCCTCATGCAAGACTTTTCTGTTTAATCCTTCTGTGCCACAGAGGAAGCATTGATCTTTTCTAGAACTATCGGGTACCTTATAAGCAGATGAATGGGTAAATCCTTGGTATGCTAATCTTGTCCTGAGAACTGCTTCACTTGGAGTGTCGGTGTGGCATTCACCATGCATTTATCGTCATCTATAAGACACCTGGTGTTGCACTGAGTTTTAATCTAATTGCTAGTAAATAGATACGTAAATACTTCAAGGCAGTAAAACATTGTCTGTTGGGAATCATAAACGTTTTTCACTTTCAGCAGAATGATTGGTAGTATTTTCTAACAGTTATTTTATGAAAATTGCAATTCAAAGTCTGTACAAATGTTAGTTTATTTCAATTGATTATCTGATATTTACTCCAGACTTATTGTATGTGGCCTAATTAATTCTCACAAAAGTGAACCCTTTTCTCAGCCGTCAAACTACTTAAGTCAATGAACTTCATTGGCCCAGATTTTGCAGTCAGTGACAAAGCGACACTAATTGCTACTCGCCTCAAAGAAAGCTGCTTTCAAAGATCTGGTGATCTCTGTAGTAAGGATTTGTTCTTTCCCAATATCTGCTTGAATCTGAAGTAAAGTTATGGGGCCAAGATTCCAGCGTCAGTGCTGTTATCAAACAGGATAGGCAGCCAATCATATTGAAGAATTCTCGCAGACAGCAAACCAGGAATTGAGACGTATTGATTACCCTTCACTTTTTAATGTTTTGTTATCGTAAGGGAAACAAGTTGGGGATATACATATGGGATTAAGATAGAAGCTAAAACATATTAGAGAAATTTGGCATGCTATGCGGCACATGGCACAGTGGTTAGCACTGCTGCCTCACATCGCCAGGGACTTCAGCAGGCTTGGAAGATCCCACCAGCAGGAAAAGTAACTTTCCTAGAAAATCCCCACCCTAGAATATCCATCAGTGACTATGGGAGGCCACTGTCAATGGGATTTCCCACTGACTGCACCCCATGCTGCCGGGAAACCCGCAGCGGGGTTGCACCATTAGTGAGACCAGAAGATCCCACTGACATGAACAGCTGGAGAATTCCAGCCTAAATGTTACCGAGTACGTGGAATCAAAATTGACCAGGTATAAATATGTAATAAGGAATTGAAATATGAAAATTGCACAGAGATACAATAAGGACTTAATATTAAATCATGGTTTGAATTACAATTCTGGAAAAATTATATAGTTACAACAAATTGTTAACTTATTTATTCCAATGGCTGAATTCCACTTTATTGGTTACACGGTACACGGCTGATAAGGCATGATTAATTTAACTGGCTTTGCCAGTGCAAAATTCCAAGGACAGTCTTTATTCAGCATGTAAAAATATCCATTCCTATTTGCATGTTTTAAATTTATAGTCTGTTAATTTGCTGGTGTACCATAACTTTATATTTCTCCCAAGAGAATGACACTGTGTCACTATTAGGTCTAGTCATACCAGACACTTTAACCTCCAACCCACATATTGTATGGACCAGATTGCTTGTACATCATATTTGATGACATGGTTCATTTTACATTATTTATAAATCTTATGGGATTATCTCTCAGCTTTCACACTGTTCATTATGCTGTGATCATCTTTTCACACAGATTTATAAAACTCAACTTGCACCATTTGGTGGATAATGTCTTTTGCAGTATGATGGATAGTTTCAGTTTTATGATCTCCATTCACAACAAATATGGCAGGAGAAAAATTATTCACCCTATTAATTCTCGACCATCAAACTACCACTGAATCCTTATGTCGCACATTGATTTCTTAAGAACATAGTTTTGTTTTACCATGTAGGCACTTGTATTCAAATTTCATTCATCTTGTTGCTTGTCAAGTATTAAGTTTGCATTGGTAATGTTCACAGGATCAGGATTACCAAAGTAATTATATGTTTTGTTTCATACAAACTACTATGCAGCAAACTTATCAATCTGCAATGATATAATCACAGTTTATCCTTATTAATATTTAAATATATAAAATTTAACTCACATGATAGAATAGTACCGTGCAGGAGATTATTCTGTCTATTGAATCTGGTTCCATGGAGAAGCAATCCAACTAGTCCCATTTCTTTGCTCTTTCCACATAACGTTGCAAATTTTTCCTCCTCCTAGTATTTATCCAATTCCCTTTTGAATATATCTCCAATCCACTATCAAGCTGTGCATTGCAATTCCTAATCACTCATGATTTCCTCATGTCTGTGTTTCTTTTGACAATCATAAAATCTTTAATCCACAAAAACTTTAAAATTGTATTTTATCATGTATTGTCTCTCCTTTTACTTATCAAAATGTATCACCTCACACTTTTCCACATTTCGACCATGTGTCCACCCATTCCACCACCCTGTCTATGCCACCGGGAAGTTATTACTCACGGTTAACTATATTTTCAAGTTGTGTACTACCTGCAAATGTTCAAATTGTGACCTGTAACGCCACCATCCCCGGTCCTCCACATTAATGTATTTCAAGAAGAGCAATGATGCTAGTGTTGAATCTTGAGGAACTCCACTGTATATCTCCCTCCAGTTTGGAAAACAGCCATTCACCCCAACTATGTTTTCTATCCTTTGGCCAATCTCATATCCAAACTGCTGCTGCCTCCATAATCCCATGCATTTAATGCTGCCAATGCATGGCAATGTATCCACTACCTTTGAAAGTCCATGTACACAATACCCAGCAGCCCTGCCCTCATTGGAAAAAAACTCAATCAACTTTGCCAATCACGGTTCATCCTTGAAAAATCCCTGCAGCTTCTTCTTTACCATGCTTGTCCAAAATGGCTCTTTATTTTCACTCATTCTTGTTTCTAAAAGTTCGCTGCCCCGACTGATTGCCTTGTAATTACCAAGTTTATCTTTTTTTTTGAGCATGGGCATGACATTTGTGATCCCCCAGTCCACTGGCCACCCTCGTATACAAATAGGATTGGATGAATTGGCCAGAACCTCCACAATTTTTACCCTCATTTCCCTCAACAGCCTTGGATACATCTTATCCAGACCACATGACTTATGTATGTCAATTATCTCCTTTTAATTTTTTAAATCTCAACCAATGTCTTGGTAAAACCTCCTTGTTTATCTTGTTTTGACAAAACTCTCTTCCTTGGTAAACGCTGAAACCCATTATACTTCAGCTATGTCTTCTGCCTCCACCAATAGATCTCCATTTTGGTCCCTAATCAGTCTCACTACTCCACTGACAATCCTATATTTCCTGAATTAACCTATATATCCCAGCAAATAATCAATATCTTTGAGAGAGAAAAGAAACAGAAAAAAAACACAGAAAATTAACAAGAATAAAATCAAGTGTGCCCACAAAATATCTTGACCAAGTTGCATGAGAAGCCACACTGTCTCGGAAATATTATTCTGGGAACTGATTAGTTTACATTACTCTGCGGTGCATTAGGAGACAGACGATAGCACTTATATTCCACAGTATCCACTAACTAGAATATGACTGATACAGGTTGTAGCTAATTGTAATTTATTTAATTCATTCAAAAATCTAAATGACTTTTGTGTTAATAATCTTGCTGGAAAAAACCTTGAGAAGGTCGCACCAGTGGATATTTAATTGCATAATAAGTTATAAATTACTGCTTCTCTGATTAACTAATTTTTTTTTAAAATGTTTATTTATTAGTCACAAGTAGGCTTTAATACTACAATGAAGTTACTGTGAAAATCCACGAGTCACCACACTCTGGCGCCTGTTAGGGTACACTGAGGGAGAATTTAGCATAGCCAATGCATCTAATCAGTACGTCCTTTGGAAGAACTTAAGAACTAGGAGCAGGAGAAGCCATCTGGCTCCTCGAGTCAGCTCCGCTATTCAATAAAATCATGACTGATCTTTTTGTGGAATCAGCTCCACTTACCCGCCCGCTCACCATAACCCTTAATTCCTTTACTGTTCAAAAATGTATCTATCCTTGCCTTAAAAACATTCTGATACTGGTTGGACTGTGGGAGGAAACCGGAGCACCCAGAGGAAACCCATGCAGACATGAGGAGAATGTGCAGGCTCCACACAGACAGTGACCCAAGTCAGGAATCAAACCTGGGTCCCTGGCGCTGTGAGGCAGCAGTGCTGACCACTGTGCCTCCATCCCAGTCATAACTAGTTACAGTTTGCCAACCAGAAATTGATCCACTGATCCCAACACTCTGTTGCCTGTTATTTAACTGACCCTCTTTCCGTGCTAATATATCGCCCCCAAAATCATGAGCTACTGTCCTGTGCAATAACCTTTTAAGTGATGCTCTATCAAATGCCTTTTGAAATTCCAAATGCACAGAGTTTATTTGTTCCCCTTGGATCACCCTGCTCATTACAAACACCAATACATTTTGTCAAATTTGATTTTCCTTTCATAAGCCATGTTGACTCTGATTATGATTTTCTAAATGTCCTGGCACACCATAATGGAGTCTAGTATAATCCTGAAGTCAACTGGCCTATAGTTTTCTGCTCTTTTTCTCCTCTTTTCTTGAACAGAGATGTTAAATTTTCCCTGCTTCCCTTCACCCTCAATTCCTGAAGACAAACCTAACAGCCCACCTATGACTCGAATGAACTGTTTACAAAGCAGAAAATAATCAGTCATGCATCAACCCAAATTGTTCCCCAAAATTCAGAAATAATTTGTGGAATATAGTTTTTTTTAAAAAGGCAGCCTTTAGATGGCAAATTAAGACAACACACCAGTAACTAAGCTACAATGAGAGGATAAGCTTTTTACATAGCTTTGTTGCTGGATCTGACATAATGGTTCACTCCATGGGTTGCTGAGTGAGATCATCACACGGATGTGTTAGATGCTGGAGCGGATCAATTTCACAGAAGGCTCCTATTATTAGAGTCACCTCCCATATTGTTATGGCAACATAGGAATCCTAAATAGGTCTCCAATTGAATTGCCTCCACCTCTGATCTTGCCAGCAAAGCAACTGGTGAACGTCCTGCCTCTTGGAGCGCTGGATCTGCAACAGGGAGTCTGTTTTGTGCCTGCAGTTTGCTGGTGGAACTGAAATGAAGCCCCCACCTCCGACCAGCAAGAACAAATGGGTGGGTGGCATGCTAGGCCTATCAGCTGCCCTTTATCCCCTGGTAGTTACAATTATTCCAGAAAGTCTGGCACAATACAAAATACAGATCAATACCAATAATGGTTTGGTTTGCATGAGATATGTTCTAATGAGTGATCTCGCGCTCTCTCTCTCTATATGGAATCTGTCACCCTTCCAGAGCCTCTGCTGCACTGAACTCTACCATGGTACACTTTTATGGTGACAAATTTAAAAGCTTATTAGCTAAAAGTTGACCAATCGGTTTGGCAATTGTATAAAACAATTGATGGGAAAACAAACAATTTCACTGTGTTTCCAATTTCATTTTGACCCTGTTCAGTAGGTGAAATTTCCTTTGACTCTTTTCCTGAATAAACATGAAGAAACTCTTTAAAAATCTTAAACTGTACATTTTCTTTCCATTAAGATAAAGGGAGCTGTGACAGTATTACTAATTATAGTAACTGGCAGGTTTACCAATATCAGTGCAAAGTCCGCTTAAGAGGTTTAATTGTCCATTGATTATTTTTTTCTTAAAAAGGAGCACACACCAAAATAAAATGCCAGAAAGTAAAACAGTAAGCAAAATAATATAGATTGTTACATACCCTTGTGATAGTCATAAGGTCGATATTTTAATCCATTGTAATTTATTCAATCTAGCAATGGAAAACAAAACAACATTTGTTTGAATTCAGGACAGTGGAACCACAATTGTGAAATCACTTAATTTAACAAAGTGAGGCTTCACAGGGATTTGATTTTAGCATGAGGACAACTGGATTAAGCTAATGAATCCGGAAAGCCAACAGTTATTTGATTTTAACTAAAGTTGACTTATGGTAACCTCCATCTTGCAACAACTCCTTGCAGTTTTATGATGTATTTCGGGTAGAAAATTGCCCCATGGCTCTTCATGGAATTATAAGGAAAAAAACAGATGCTGTGCCAAAATAGGAGTTATTAGTGGAGACTAATGGGTTTTAAAAAGGGACTTAAAGAATGGGAAGGAGCTGGAGAGCAAAGAGAGTAATTTCTAGGGTGTGCTTAAAGCACCATTGTGAATGATGTGGAAAGGAGGTTTATCCAGCAGTAAGGATACTCCAGTAGCAAGCAATTAAAAAAAACAACTTCACAAAGTAAATCGAAGTAAAGGTTTAATAAAGAAACTTCATTACACCACCACGTGGGTCACAAAAGCTCTCCGCCCCACCCTTCAGGGAGATACAGCATGCATGCCGGTACAGCAGATAATAAAGAAAGCGAATGGAATGTTGGCATTTATAGCTAAAGGAATAGAATACAAAGGGAAGGAAATATTGTCGCAACTGTACAAGGCACTGGTGAGGCTGCACCTGGAGTATTGCGCACAGTTTTGGTCCCCTTATTTGAGGAAAGATGTAGTGGCATTGGAGGCAGTTCAAGAGGAGGTTCACTGGATTGATTCCAGAGGTGAGGGGTTTATCGTATGAAGAGAGATTGAACAGTTTAGGCCTTTACTCTCTGGAATTTAGAAGAATGAGAGGAGATCAACTTGAGGTATTCAAGATGATAAAAGGTATAGATAAATAGACGTGGAGCAGATGCTTCCGCTGGTGGGGCACTATAGGACGAGAGGTCATAGTCTTAGGATAAGGGGTAGCAAATTTAAAACGGAGTTGAGGAGAAACTACTTCTCCCAAAGGATTGTGAATCTGTGGAATTCGCTACCCCAAAGTGCAGTGGATGCTGGGACAGTGAGTGAATTTAAGGAGGAGTTAGACAGATTTTTAATTGGCAATGGGTTGAAGGGTTATGGGGAGAAGGCAGGAAAACGGGGATGAGGAGCATATCAGCCATGATCGAATGGCGGAACGGACTCGATGGGCCGAATGGCCTAATTCTGCTCCTATATCTTATGAGCTTATGAACTTATAAGGTTTCTGATACCTCAGCTTTACTGAATAGCAACGTGTGAGGCAATCATTGGATTATGTAACCTGTTGCAGCCACGGCTGAAGCACCAAACCAAGATCTAGACAATGGTGCCTGCTGCTGTCAAAATCACCTTGCCCCTGAACTTTTCTGATCTAAGATAATTATAGGCTGCAGTAGACCACATCTTGTTTGATCAGATAGTGAGACTGGCTCTCTACACCAGGAGGAACTGTTGATGTTCATGGGTTGTCAGGGTCAACTAAGCCTTTAACCTCTTCACTCTCAAGTTTTGAATGATTCAACCTTACTGGTAACGAGGATTATATTTTATTCAGTACAAGCAAGACTTGACACATGCTAATTTCTATGCAGTGATATTAAAACACAACTGCATTATATTCTTGCGTGGAAGCAGTTTCCGTGTGATTACACCCAGTGGCCATGCTGCAGGCTATGTTATGCCAATCAATGCAACATGTTCAGATGTGGTCCCTCCAGCAACCCATACGTCACGAGGGTTCATTAGTGGGATAAACCAAAACCTCTGGCTTAATATCTCTACCCTTAAGTGTTTAGAGCTCCCTTTTGTGTACTCTTGCTACATAGCAAAACCTCGGGAGATCAATTTAACCCAATCTTTGCCTGATTCTGATTTAAACATCTCAAACATGAAAGATGTCACATACCCATGACCATGCCAGAGATTCAGGATCTCTGGCTTCAACTGTTTCCCAAGCTCGGAATCCTATCAGCTCATAAACACTCCAATGGCAAGCTTAACTACAACAGGAAAAGCATGGTAGCCACGGAATTCAGCTATCTTGTCTCGGGTTCAAGAAATTATATTGTTTTCTCTACCCTTTATCATGGCTGTGGGATTCTGTCGACTTGTTTATCTTTTAGATCTCACAGGCTTGCCTGGTTTCATATTTTATATGAATACCTGCATCAGTTTATCATTTGACCATTTGGGTCCTTTCAAATCCTCCAGGACCAATAAAACGTTTTGTTCAATGAAGGCCCAAACCAGAATTTATCATCTAGTCACCCCTCAGCTGCTTTTACCCAGAGCAGGAATAAAAATAGCCCAAGGAGAAATAAAAACATTTGGTTGAAGCATTATCATCATTGCTGCTGGTGAAGGCTCTAATTTACTATGTTCTCAAAGTCACTTCATGATGCGGGAGTGCGAAGTCACATACAATGAAACCAGTTTACAGGTTAGTCGGGCATCATAGTTGAGTTAGTTTTCATTACTTAACAGGAAAACAAAAAGATCACTAGGTCTTACAAACATTGCATTACCAACTGTGTCCAAGGTGCCATAAACTGCAGACAGTGTTGCTCTATGTGCTCGCCATCATCAGCCTGGCGCATTTGTTGATTGAAAGCATAACTATAGGGTTCGTGGTGGGAGATACAGGAAGGATATCAGAGGTAGGTTCTTTACGCAGAGAGTGGTTGGGGTGTGGAATGGACTGCCTGCAGTGATAGTGGAGTCAGACACTTTAGGAACATTTAAGCGGTTATTGGATAGGCACATGGAGCACACCAGGATGATAGGGAGTGGGATAGCTTGATCTTGGTTTCAGATAAAGCTCGGCACAACATCGTGGGCCGAAGGGCCTGTTCTGTGCTGTACTGTTCTATGTTCTATGAAAGGAATCCTACTCCCTGAATTTTCCATTTGATTGTGACTGCAGACAGCACATCATGCCCATCTCCGCCCAGTTTTATTCCTCCTGCACTCATCCTTTGCTCCACCTGTATTTCAATGTTGCTGTCATGTTAGCTATTTGGCAACACAAGATATTCCTTCTGACATGATTCCTATCTGGAACCTGGGCACAGAAGCACAGCATGCCCACAGTAAGAACCATGACCTAATCAGCGATATCAGTGAGCAGACCATTGGTGTGCTCAAGAAACACTTCGACCTGGACCATTCGGTATAGCTCTGCAATATACACCAGATTTGATGTTGTGTCCTGTATGCTGTGTTATTTCTCAATACTGAGGGATCAACCCTTCCTACACTGAACAGAAAGAATTAGAAGAGGAGGAGGAAGGGCAAGAGGAATGTAGAAACATAGGACTAGTACCAGGCCTTTCAGCCCCTCAAACCTGCTCTGCCTTTCAACTAGATCATGGCTGATCATTTTCTTCGACGGCACAGTCCTATGCTATCACATGATGTCATTGGGTATCTAGAAATCTGTCAGTCTCTGTCTTGAACATACTCAATGACTGAGCTTCTACAGCCTTGTGGGGAACAAAATTCAAATAATTCACTACCCTTTGAATGAAGAAATTCCTCCTCACCTCAGTCCTAAATGGCTTGTGCTTCATTCTGAGACCATCCCCTTTGATTCTATAACCCCCCCTGCCAAGGAAAATATTCTTTCTGTAGCTACCCTATCTAGCCCTTTAAGAATTTTACAAGTTCCAATGGGATCAGCTCTCATTCCTCTAAACTCCTGAGAATACAGACCACGCCTCCTCAATCTCTAAGACTAGAGCTGTCAAAGCAGCTGGTGCAAGAACACTATATCTGAACCAACCCTTCCATCCCTAATAAGCCACCAACCCACAGTTGTTATCACTACCATACGTATTTGCTTGCCTTCATTCCAGTTTCATAGGTTTGGCCACAAATACACTCCCAAAATGAAGATTATTGTTAAATCCAGAAACTTCAATTTAAATTTCGGTTATTTGTAAAAACTATGTCTAGTTTAAGTGCTTAATCATCTATTGTAGATTTCCTATTATTGCCTGTAAGGGAAAAAATCCTACTAGGTGAGGAAAGATTTTTAAACCATTACGTATTAAGACACTGACAGAAGTACCAGCGTTGAGTTAAATGACTTTAAAACAGACTTGGAAGCTGACAAGAAAGCGGTTTACACAGATATGAAATGCAGCAAGATTTAAACAAGTGATTATGATTTAAAAACACACATGCTGATATTTTGAATGTATTTAATGTATTTTTAAGAATCATTGTTCACTTTAGCCAAAGGCAGATTGCTGCAAAGCATTATGGGATAGGGAATTAGGATAAAGCCACATTCTAAGGGAATACTGGAACCTTGGAAATATGACTGTTTTTATCAGCAGAGTTTCTAATGGCAAGAGCATTCAGAACACTTATCAAACTTTGCCGTTTGTGGTATACATAAATGATTTGAAGGAAAATGTAACTGGTTTGATTAGTAAGTTTGCAGACAACCCAAAGGTTGGTGGATTTGCGGATAGCGATGAGGACCATCAGAGGATACAGCAGGATATAGATCAGTTGTCGACTTGGCCGGAGAGATGGCAGATGGAGTTTAATCCGGACAAATGTGAGGTAATGCATTTTGGAAGGTCTAATACAGATACGAAATATACAGTAAATGGCAGAACCCTTAAGAGTATTGATAGGCAAAGGGACCTGGATGTACAGGTACACAGGTCACTGAAAGTGGCAATGCAGGTGGAAAAGGTAGTCAAGAAGGTATATGGCATGCTTGCCTTCATCGGCTGGGATATTGAGTTTAAAAATTGGCAAGTCATGTTGCAGCTTTATAGAACCTTAGTTAGGCCACACTTAGAATATAGAGTTCAGTTCTGGTCGCCACGCTACCAGAAGGATGTGGAGGCTTTGGAGAGGGTACAAAAAAGATTTACCAGGATGTTGCCTGGTATGGAGGGCATTAGCTATGAGGAGAGGTTGGAGAAACTTGGTTTGTTCTCATTGGAACGACGGAGGTTGAGGGGCGACCTGTTAGAAGTCTACAAGATTATGAGAGGCATGGACAGAGTGAATAGTCAGAAGCTTTTTCCCAGGGTGGAAGAGTCAATTGCTAGGGGGCACAGGTTTAAGGTGCGAGGGGCAAGGTTTAAAGGAGATGTACGAGACAGAGATTTTTTACAGAGTAGTGGGTGCCTGGAACTCGTTGCCAGGGGAGGTAGTGGAAGTGGATACGGTAGTGACTTTTAAAGGGCGGCTTGACAAATACATGAATAGGATGGGAATAGAAGGATATGGTCCCCGGAAGGGTAGGGGGTTTTAGTTCAGTCGGGCAGCATGATCGGTGCAGGCTTGGAGGGCTGAAGGGCCTGTTCCTGTGCTGTAATTTTCTTTGTTCTTTGTTCATGGACAGGGTTTATTCACTGTCCAGATAAGATGGATACATGATCAGACAAGGAGTCATGTGTTAATCTGACTTGATAATGACCTGGAGGGGAACTTCTGGGAACGTTCACTTTGAACTTAGTGGCTAGCGTCTCTGGTTACTTAGGGATACAGGATGTTGAGTTAGCCAAAATGGGAAGATATGTCTGGATTTTAAGGACTAATGAAATGCCATTATGTCAGAGGGTAAGATGCGATTGGCTAAAGTATATGGCAGGTATTATTGTTGATTTATCTATATTGAAGATGATTGATTTAAAGCTAGTGAAAGGTGGGAGTAATTGATAAGAAAATCTATAAGTGACCTGTTTTGAATTGTATACATTAGAATTCATTGGAGAGGTCTAGCTGCTCCATCACAGGAGTTGCCCCGACCCTTTGATGATTTCTCCCAGCCGCCGCAGGTCAAAATAAAGGTTACGGGGTCGATTCTCTCATTCTGACCCGCTAATGTTCTGTTGGGTCGGGAGGTGCACATGTGTGCCGATTTGTGGAATTCGCGATTCCCACTGCCGGAAATCCAGCACAGTCGGGACTACGGAGGAAACCGGCGGAAAGACCAGGTAAGTAATTTTAATCTATTTTTAATGTTATTTGAATGTCATTATCAGACCCAGGACTGAATTCTGAACCCGATAGCATCTTCTACCCCGCCAGTTCAAATCCACTCTGGCGGGGTTTAGAGTAGTTCCCCACTTTCTGGGAACTAGCGGGAGACCCCGTTGGAGTGAAGGGGGGAAAGAGGAGGCCTCCCAGGATGTCAGGCAGTGGGGGGGGGGGGGGTGTTCTCCCTGGACATGGGCACCCTGGAAGTGCCAGCCTGTGCCCCTGGCACTGCCCAAGGGGCAAAGTGCCCATGCCCAGTGTGCACCTTGGCATTGCCCAAGGGGCATCGGGCAGTGTCAAGGGGGCGTGGTTCTGTTGGGGGGGGGGGGCTTAGGGTTGAGGCCTCATGGGGCAGGGCCCAGGGGGCGATCAGTGGGGCTGGGGTGCCCCTCTGTCAATCTGCTATTGGGATCATTCAGGGCTGGAGGGAGGTTAGCGATCGGGACAGGCTGGAGGAGGTCTGCCTCTCGTGGGGGGTGGCGTTTGCCTCCGTGGGGTGGGGGGGTCTTCCAGGAGGGTCTGCGTCCCGGGAGTGGGGGGGGGAATCATCACTGCTGGGGGGTGGGGTGCTGGAGATCAGGATGCTCCATGATGGGGGAGGGGGAGGGGGAGGGGGAGGGTGGTCGGGGCTGGCTTGGGAATGCTTGTGGGGGCCACGATCGGGCCGTGGGGTTGTTGGGAGGGGCAGCACTGCGGGGGGTCCTGTGCTGGCCAGCAAACTGCAGGCTGACAGATTGGGGCCACTGTGCATGCGCAGAGTTCCGGAGCTGTCAGACTCCGCCTTGAATAGGCCCCGCCTATTGTGAACTCTGCATTGCACAGAGTGTGGGAGATTCTTTACTGAACTCCCACTGAAAAAGCAATCGTGATTTATACCATTTTTCCCACAAATTCAGCACTTCAAATTTTTTGGGGAGAATTGCCCCCTATGTCTTCAAACTGAGACACTGGCTTCATGAGTCTTGTATTGTCTGAAATTTCTGAAGGTACCCTGTCACCTCGAAAACGCCACCAACATTGACCCAGTGAGTACAGTTTGGGAGATGAAATTATCCAATAATTTTAATTAAGCACTGTATGTGACACAGCAAATGACAACTTTTCTACTAAAAATAAATTATAAGGTAAGTTGAATTTAACTGCATTGAACTGTGTTATGATCCTTGACTGGACCCCCAGGATTTTGGTGTAATCTAATTAGGGACCAGTAACTTTTTATTTAAAGTTGACAAAGTCTGAGCTCTAAGACACAGAGTCACTGATGTTCTTGCTGCCTTTCCCTGGTCTCCAGGGCCTTCCATAAGCCTTCATTACCTGAAACCTGCTCACGGCAGCGCTTTTACTGTTCAGGCTTATTTCTCTGCTCCTCTCCCTGGTAGTTCCTATCAGTGGTCTTCTCCTCCCAATGGCTTCTTCCCCAGCTACCTCTTTCTCTGTCTGGGACCTCTCCTTGTCACCGTTCCATGGGTTTCCTCTCTAGATCCTTTTCCTGTCGTCTGTTTGGGACTCCTCGGTGGTATGGCACCAAACTCCTGGGTCCCGTGAATGGGGTTTTTGCCCCATTTTTTAAAATCTTTTATTGTTTTCTTCATGCAGGTACGCTGGTCATTTATCCTTTAAAAACTCCAAACAGCAATGAATAAATTTTTTTAAATGACAGACTCCTGGAGTTTCTGAGCATACACTGGCCACTCCCGGTTTCTGCATTCCAGCAGCCTATCAGAACATTAAAAACATTTATTAATTGCCCATCCCCAGTTGCTTGAAGAAAGAAAGGCAGCTCAAGACAAGGTTTTGATCATTCTTTTTCCTTACAACGATAGTTATTGATGGTTCTCTAGAAACAATGACATAGAAAAAATTCCAACAAGTATATAAGATTTTTTAAGCTGTACATCACACTGCTCAAAATATCTGCCAAACCTAAATGTTAATAGCTTTACATTCAATTTTTTATTGTAAACTAAGAAACTTCCGTAAATAATTTATGGTCTAGTTCCACAAATCAATAGGCTGAACTTTCATTTATATTGCATTTTTTTGGTTTAGTTTCGTTCTGTTCCACAAAAAAATTGTGCGAATCACCAAATTGCACCTCTGAAGACTGGCACAATGGCCTCTTTATTTGCTGCATGGAGGAGGTATTGATTTTGGATTTTGACATTTATAATGTATTTATTGTTCAAACGTCAGGCTTGTTTCTTAGTAAGATCAAATGAAAGGTGATTGTTCTAAGTTTTCATGGATGCCACATGTCTTGATATTTTGTGTCTCGGTGTGCTGATGCTCACCATGTATTTGATTTCTCACTCGTGTAGTTGGTAGGGATGAACACAAATCCTGGTTAAGTATCCAATCTAATGTGAATTTGGTCAATCCAGACAGAATAGGCCAAAGCCAAGCTTTGCTTGCATAAGCCTGATCTTTATTGGGATCCAATTTTTTCTGGGTTGAAATCTTGTTGCCGTCACAGAAGACAGTAATACCATTACTAACATGATCACATTGAGGTGTGTGCAACCACATCTAATCAGGAGATTTTATCATTAGAATTGTGACAGAGTAGAGACAGAATTACAATTGTATTTTATCTCTTTTATCGTCCAAATTATATTTGCCTGTGGTTCTGTTCTTTAGAAAAAACAAGTAGCCCCTCAAGCTTGCTCCACCATTCAATTGGATCATGGCTGATCTGAACTGTAATTCCATTTACTACTTTTTCATCATATCTGTTGGCCTTAAACAAAAACTGATTGATCTCATTCTTCACAATTTATATTGAACAAATAACCACAGTCCTTGGGAGGGGCAAGGTCTGTTGCATGGGGTTCCACATTTCCATTATCCTTTACATAGACAAATGCTTCCTGATTTCACTTGTAAATAGTCTAACTCTAATTTTTTAACATTTTTTTTCTGGATTCCCCCACCAAGGAAATAGATTCTCTGCACCTACCCTACTGAATCTCTTTTTAAACATTTTTTTAGGTCAATCAGAGATTTTGTAAACTCTAAAGAATTCTATTTATAAGCAATGGATAAAAGCAAATTAATGTGGATGCTGGAATCTGAAACCAAAAGAGAAAATGCTGGAAAACCTCAGCTTTGTCAAAGCTTTAACAAAGGGTCATCTGAACTCGATGTCAGCTCTTTTCTCTCCTTACAGATGCTGCCAGACCTGCTGAGATTTTCCAGCATTTTCTCTTTTGCCATCTATAAGCAATTAGCCGTCGTAAGCTAACGTCCTGAACCCCGGTATCTGTTGATGAATCTGTGTTGTAGCCCCTTCAAGGCTAATATAGTTTTCCAGACAGGTGTACAACCAAGACTCTACATAACTGAAACGATCACTTTGAGTTAAAAGCAATTTCCATGAGATTTTGATTACTTTTTGTACCTGGGTGCAGCATTTAGTGATTTATGTACATATGTGTCAGCTATATGTACATAAATGTGTTGAAGAACTCAGACATCCACTCACACCACCACTGACACACAGTGCTAACGATGTGTACCATGTGCAAGATGCACTGCAGCAACTCACCAAGGCTCCTTCGACAGCACTTTTCAAACCCCCAGCCTCTACTACTTGGAAGGACCAGGGCAGCAGATGGGTGGGAGCATCACCACCTCAAATTCCAACCAAAGCCACATACCATCCTGATTTGGAAATATACTGCCATTCCTTCACTGCCACTGGGTTAAAATCAGGGAACTCCCTCCCTAACAGCACTGTGGGTATACCTACATCACTTGGACTGCAGTGGCTCAAGAAGACGGCTTATTACTACCATCTCAAGGGCAACTTGATATGGGCAATAAATGCTGGCTTAGCCAGTAGTGGCCAACATCCATGAAAAAATAAATAATAAAATAAGTATTTAATTCGGAAGATTCTGTGCTGAAGTCCAGGACTTGAACATAACAGTTAAGTCCTTGCACTCCAATGCAACACTGTAGGAGTGCAGCATTGTCAGAGATGTCAGGCAGGATTTTATGGCCTCACTCGCCCCAAAAACATAAAATCCCGCCAAGGACAATGGATCGTTCCATGTTCTGCCCCTCGACCACTCCAATTCCTATGGCAGAGGCGGGAAAATTCCAACAGTTGTCTTTCAGATGAGATTCTAAATCAAGGCCCTGTCTGCTCTTCCACGTGGATGTAAAAGATTGCATGGCACTATTTCAAAGAAGTACAGGGTATTTATAGCCAGTGTCCTGGCAAATATTTATCCCTCGACCCATATCACATTAAAAAATATCTGGCCATTGCTGTTTGTAGAATCGTGCTGAGCCCAAATTCGCTGCCACATTTCCTACATTACAACTTTGATGAATTTCAAAAACACTTCACTGGCTGTTAAAGCACTTTGAGTCATGTAAGTACCTTTATGCAAATCCCTTTGCTCATCCGGAGTTCCTGATTTCTCACCTTGAGACAATGAAACAAATTGTCATTCTTGGATCAAAAATATATGATCTGACATTTTACCACACTGAACCACATCTCTCAGTTTTCCCCACTTAATCTGTCTATGTCCTTTCGTAAATTCCCACTCCCCACACAAGTTCACTCAAATAATGCAATGACATTTACTATTTTCCAATTCAAATGCATAATTTCTGAATTTAGTGCGCTACAAAAAATTAAGACCAATACATCAGGAACTTGCTCACCTATTTTAGGATCCCAGTGTGGAACCCATGGGCATTGGAGATTTATTTTAAATTTAAGTCCAGTTATTTTCTCCTTTACCATTTTTTCTATAGATTATAAATTCTCAAAATTACTCTGCTTGACCTTTTTAGGTTTCCTGTACTGCTGGTATTTTGTCTTTTTACCCCACTGTGAGAATGGATATGAAATACTCATTCAACATGGCCGCCATTTCCTTATTATCCGTTACAGGCTTGCCACTGTTTGTCTTTCAAGGTACATGTCCCATCACCACTCTCTTTTATTTAATGGCTGGAATCTTACCACTGTTCACGCCGGTGGGATTTTCCCATCCCGCCGCAGTGAACGGAGATTTGGCTGGCCGTCAAATTCTTCGACCTCGCTGCAGCAGGGCGGTAAGATCACACCTAATATCTTTGTAAAAATGTGTTGCTGTTAGCTTTGATATCCCTTGCAGTTTCTTTCATTTATCTTTTTGTACCTCATTACTTTCCCTAACCATGTTTAATTGTGCTGAACTCTCTAATGCAGACCTAGCTGACAGAAATAAAAAGAAAGCCTTTTATTAGGAACAGTGTTTTTACCAAGATGTCTGTACCTGTGTGGAACAGGCTTTTCTTTTTTAAAAAACTGGTGTTTGAGATGTTCAATTTTTGCTGCATGCAATTACTAAATATCTCTGACACCAGTAGAAATGAAATCATATCCTCCATATGAGACAAATGGCAGAATATTGGAAGTTATGCGTATTCCTTCCAAGTGGCATTTCCTTTAATAACCTCCTGCAAGGTCCCTGAAAGGCCTTTTGAATTGTATTTGTTTGCACATACTCAAATGGTAAAGTAATATACATATCGTAGTGAGTTTGAAAGATTTAATTTCATTTCAAGTTGATGAGATGAAAAACTTTACTTTCTTCCAGCAATAAAGTTCCAATGCCCAGTCTTAAATCTGTTCTTGGTAGAGAGGCCAGTAGGCCGACATCCAAAAAGCATCCAAAATTTCAGCACAAATTGGCAACTGACCTGAAGCCAATAAAAATTAGCTGCTGCAGGGAAAGAATAATTCTCACTCTTAGCTTCAACTTTACAAGTTAAATTAAATGTGTTGCTGTGTCAGAACAGAGGGAGTTTTGATCTGCGTTTGACAATGGGTCCTATGTTGACACTGGGACCAAAATGGGGGAAAGGTACTCTAACTTTAAGATTAACCATTTTGATAAATATATTAGTTCAACATAAAACTTGAAAATGCAAATCAATATAATAAATTACTGCAATTAAATATGAAGACCAATCAATGATTGAAACTGAATGTGCAATTTTACCTGGTTTAAGTAAAGGCTTCCACCAGCTGAACATGAGGAAGGCCAAAACCACAGGATGCAGCACGAACATATTAAGCTTTGAGACAATGTGGAAAGTAAGTGAGCAAGCTTTATCATCAGTGGGGGAGATCCCTAACTCAAAAATCCTTAACCCAAAATTTTCATTTTTGAAAAAAGACCAGTGGATCCACTCTACTAAGTTGATGGAGCAGTAAAATTGGATTGTCTTTTCTCTACAGGAAATGTAGTCGGACCGATGGCTCTCTTGATTTCAAAATCATACAGCAACTGGGAATGATGGTCTTTACAAAGCATTTCTCTTTTAAGCTTCCCTTAATCTAATTATATGAGTCTGACTAATGTTGGGAAAACCATATCTTCATGAATTATATTTTTCTTTTAAAATTTGGAAGGACAGTGCATTATTTGGATAGTTGGATTATTTTTACAAAAAGGTCATAAATTCACATTTGGACTGGGAGAAAGAATGCCCTTTCCAAGAAATCACCTGACCAGCATGAGTGGCGAAGATCCTTCCTTCCATCATAAGATCAGAGCAGGGATGTTCGCTGATGACTGCACAATGTTCACCAATCGCAACTCCTCGGATACTGAAGCAGTCCATGTACAAATGCAACATGATCTGGACAACATCAGGCTTGAACTGACAAGTAGCAAGTAACATTTGTCATACAAGTGTCAGGCAATGATCATCTTCAACAAGAGAGAATCTAACCATTGCCCCTTGACATTCAATGGCATTGCCATCTCTGAATTCCCCACTGTTCAATCCTGGGGGTTCCCATTGACCAGAAACTGAACTGGACTAGCCTTAGAAATACTGTGGCTACAAGGGCAAGTCAGAGGCTAGGAATAATGTCAGTAACTTACCTCCTGACTCCCCAAAGCCTGTCCACAATCTACAAGGCACAAGTCAGGAGTGTGCTGGAATACTCTCCATTTGCCTCAGAGTGCAGCTCCAACAACACTCAAGAAGCTTGACACCAAGGGCAATGCAGATCACTTGATTGCTTGTGGATGGGGTGGCATTCACCCTGACTACCACTGTCGCAGTGTGACAGTGGGTACCACCTGCAAGATGCATTGCAGGAACTCACCAAGGCTCCTTAGACAGCACTTTCCAAACCCGTGACCACTACCATCAAGGGTAACAGATACATGGGAACACCAAGTCACTCACCATCCTGACATCTGTTCCTTTACAGTCACTGGGTCAAAATCCAGGAACTCCCTCCCTCACAGCATTGTGGGTGCACCTACACCACACACACTGCGGTGGTTCAAGAAGGCAACATGACATCACCTTCTCGAGCAATTAGGGATGAGCAGTAAATGCAGTGCCCATGTCCCATAAATTATTTTTTTAAATTCGTAAAGATAGATAATTGACCATTTTGGTGAGTGAATTAATCTTTTAAATGAATGGTACAACCTGTGGAGTAGTGGGGCTAGTTAAAATATACACTCCTCCCATGCTGCTCATAACTCTAAAGTCAGCAGTATAAGCACTGAGGCACCACAAAGCTGATGTTTACCCTCCAATTGACTTCATCACTTTGCACATCAAACAGAAGAAAATGTAGAGTATCATTACTTGGCTTTATTTCTTCACTCCAGCACATTTTTATTTGTCCCAGTAGAGTCAACATGGCAGGCAGGCAACCTTCTCCTATATTGTTGCTGGTTCTTTTTTCAACCAGCTGCCAGGTCCTTTACAGGAGTCTCTAAATTTAACCTTTCTTTTTTTTTGCACCGTTTTATTCTGGGAAGCACCTGTCTTCCTTCTGTGCTTCTCTTCAGCGTGCAACTCCTCTCAATAAAAAGTTCTGGGTACACGCTGGTTAATATTTTCCATATCCTTTGTGCATTATTTCAAAGCAGTTGTTGACCTATTTAAAAACCAACAGCCCAGCATCTGGATAAAATAGCACATGCAGGAATTTAAATCAAACTCACTAACCAACGTAGATGAAACCAACAGATAGAAATTTATTTTCTAATGTTATGTGACCTAACGGATTTGTACACCAGTGAACCTCAACCCTGAGACACTGTGATAATTGGTTTTTAATCTGCCAGAATTCATCAGTGCTGCAGTGCAGGTACATATAGTTAACCTTGAGCTAAAACTCTCACATTAATCCGATTTAAGTCCTGGTAACTAGTAGAATGACTGAGTGTATCACGTTAAAAAAAATTAATAAAATTATTCCGCGAACTGCTCTTACATGACTGGACTCCTACCTATTCAAACACAGTCAACGCATCTCCAGTTCCTCAGTGAGATGCACTGCTCCTCAGTGAGATTATTCCAAAGAGTAGAATCCGCTTTCAATGTATGGTGATGATTATTCACGGTAAGAAGTCTCACAACATCAGGTTAAAGTCCAACAGGTTTATTTGGTAGCAAATACCATAAGCTTTCGGAGCACTGCTCCTTCGTCAGATGGAGTGGAAATTTCCACTCCATTTCCACTCCATAATAGTTGTTGTCAGTGCAGGCTAAATGGGCCGAAGGGCCTCTTTTGCACTGTATGACTATACGCTGTCCATTTTGTTAAGGTACAGTGCCCATATTTTCCACATTTCCACTCCATCTGACGAAGGAGCAGTGCTCCGAAAGCTTATGGTATTTGCTACCAAATAAACCTGTTGGACTTTAACCTGGTGTTGTGAGACTTCTTACCGTGTTCACCCCAGTCCAACGCCGGCATCTCCACATGAGATTATTCAGCCATATCTCTCTGCTACTTCAGTCAGTTGCACTATCACCTCTGCAATGTCAAGTTGCTCATTTGATCTCAAATTGTGGTTGAAGGAAAGACTTCTACCAGCTGAACACAAGGAAGACCAAAACCAGTTTCTGGCCCCTGCCTTAAGCTTTGTCACTTTGTGAGTGGACTCAGTCCCTTCCGTTCAGGCTGAAGTAGACCATCTAAAACTTTGGTGTCTTGCTCAACCCACAACTGACCATCAAATTGCAACCTTATCTATCACCAAGGCTGCTCGTCTCCATCTCAGCAACATATTTTACCTCTAGTCTGTCACTTCCCCATTACTCTTGAAACACTTGACTATTATTTTGTTTGCCAATAAACTTCACTTCTCTAACCTACGTCTTGTCAGCACCATATTCTCCACCCTCAGGAATCACAGCTTCCACACACAGTCAGTCTGTTTACCACTTCTGCCCTCGGAAATCTGTGCTGGGTCCTTGTGTTACAAAGCATTAATTTGGAAACCATTGTCTTTATATTCAAATCTTTCCATGACCTCGCCCACATTTATTGCCTTATATTCTGCTCAGAACCCTTTGGAACTATAACTCCAGAATATTGAGTATCTCCTAAACCTGCTGTCTCCATTGTTAAAGTTTCCAGGATTATTGCTGTTCGTTGCATATTTGTGAAGTCATGTCTATAAAATGTTTTGGAAGATGATCACATCACTTTTAAATAGCAATATGGAAAATATGGGCACTGTACCTTAACAAAATGGACAGCATATGGTCATACAGTGCAAAAAAGGCCCTTCGGCCCATCTAGCCTGCGCTGACAACAACTATTATTGAAGGTGCGCGAATCTCATTCTCCTGCACTTGTCCCATATCCTTGGATGTTATGATAGCATAAAATCAGTTGGTTTCTTTCAAAGCTCCTGGAGATTTCCCTCATAGAGGTTTACAGCATGGAAAAAGGCCCTTCGGCCCAACTTGTCCATGCTGCCCAGTTTTACCATTGAACTAGTCTGAATTGCCCGCATTTGGTCCATATCTCTCTGGACCCATCTTACTCATATAACTGTCTAAATGCATTTTAAAAGACAAAATTGTACCCACCCCTACTACTACCTCTAGAAGCTTGTTCCAGACACGCACCACCCTCTGCATGGAAAAAATTGCCCCTCTGAACCCTTTTGTATCTCTCCCCTCTCACCTTAAACCTATGCCCTCTAGTTTTAGACTCCCCTACCTTTGGGGAAAAAATATTGACTATCTACTTTATCTATGCCCGTCATTATTTTATAGACCGCTATAAGATCACTCTTAAGTCTTCTATGCTCCAGGGAAAAAAGTCCCAGTCTATCCAGCCACTCCTTATAACTCAAACCATCAAGTCCCGGTAGGATCCTAGTAAATCTTTTCTGCACTCTTTCTAGTTTAATAATATCCTTTCTATAATAGGGTGACCAGAACTGTGCACAGTATTCCAATGTCTTGTACAACTTCAACAAGACGTCTCAACTTCTGTATTTAATGTTCTGACCAATGAAACCAAGCATGCCGAATGCCTTATTCACTACCCTACCTTGTCCACCTGTGACTCCACTTTCAAGGAGCTATGAACCTGTACCCCTCGATCTCTTTATTCTATAACTATCCTGAATGCCCTACCATTAACTGAATAAATCCTGCCCTGGTTTGATCTACCAAAATGCATCACCTCACATTTATCTAAATTAAACTCCATCTGCCATTCATCAGCCCACTGGCCCAATTGATCAAGATCCCGTTGCAATCCTAGATAACTGTCTTCACTGTCCACTATGCCACCAATCTTGTCATCTCTGCAAACTTACTAACCATGCCTCCTAAATTTTCATCCAAATCATTAATATAAATGACAAATAACAGTGCACCCAGCACCAATCCCTGAGGCATACCGTTGGTCGTAGGCCTCCAGTTTGAAAAACAACACTCCACAGCTACCCTCTGCCTTCTGTCAGCAAGACAATTTTGTATTCAGTTGGCTACCTCACCCAGGATCCTGTGAGCTTTAACCTTATGCAACAACCTACCATGTGTTACCTTGTCAAAGGCCTTGCTAAAGTCCATGTAGACAACGTCGACTGCACTGCCCTCATCTACCTTCTTGGTTACTCCTTCAAAAACTCAATCAAATTCGTGAGACATGATTTTCCACTCACAAAGCCATGCTGACTGTCCCTAATCAGTCCCTGCCTCTCTAAATACCTGTAGATCCTGTCTCTCAAAATACCTTCTAACAATTTACCCACTACAGACGTTGGGCTCGCTGGCCTGCAGTTCCCAGGCTTTTCCCTGCAGCCCTTCTTAAACAAAGGTACAGCACTTGCCACCCTCCAATCTTCAGACAAGTCACTTTCCTAATCACTGGGAAGCCACTTAAAATGTAATGGCGTTGCCAGGAGCTGATTCACTACCCCTCACCATTTCAATGGAAGCGACTTAAAATGGCAATGGCTGCTAGACCTGCGGGCCTATCCAAGATGGGATTTCAAAGTTATGATGATCATAGTTGGAATTCTGATGGGATATCAACTTTCCCCCATTATATGTCAATGACATCGGCTTTGGATAATGGAATACAAAACCATGTTTTGAGTTTGCAAGCATGGGCTGGTTGGGTACTGTATGTACCTCATCCGTTGTGAACCACAGCTGAGACATGCTGATTGATACGATCCGCTGCTGCCAGTCTTTGGGATGTATGGCCTAAATACCTAGCACCAAAATTCATACACCATATTATGCACTTGTGAGATAGACAGATGGTTTTGTGGCTTGGTGGCAGTATCAGGTTAGTGGCAAATAGCGCCCATGTTGAGACTGCTTGGTCGCAGTGTGAAACAGCTAGCTTCACCTGTTACTCAAATTTTGCAGATACCTTGCCCTTCCAGGGTAGTCCGTAGTAGATGGGGCACTTTTCAGGGCTGAAAGTGGGAGCCTTGGGTCTATTCATGAGGTGGTGCAATATACACCATGAGTTTTTCTGATCAAGGTAGCCATTATCTCACAGGATGTCTTTGCTGATCTCTATTTTAGTTTCGAGCTTACATGGTGAGCAAATACTTTGGGTTCGATTTACAAGCAGGATTAGGTGATGTTATCAATGATCTAATTGATTGGAATTGACTGCAACCAATATGGTGAGTCTGTGGAGTGCTGGGATTTTAAAGAACAGACTGGGACAGGTTTTTGTGTCAGAGTTTAAGGTAGGATATAACACAGCAAAATCATCAAACCATGACAAATGTTAGTACTGGTCAAAGTCATGCAGTATGGCTGACATACATGAACAGCTCTTTCTACTTTTTCTTTTCCTCTTAATGCCTTACATCTTCACGACTTTTCAAACAGCCCAAGAGTAGCTTTGTCAAAATGTCTTTTTCAGCAATACTCGGGAGAGAATTCTTCAGGCCAGCAATGTTCTCAACCATTTAAAAAAAAAAATGACCTTCTGTTTCGCCCTTCTAATGATCTAAGTGCATGTTCTATCTCTAGAAATCATCTTGTGTGTGTGCATCCTTTCTTTTCATTTATGCTTGCATGAAAGTCTGTTTCTTAAAGTCACAGCACTCAAATGAGTTAAAACATTCCTTAAACGTACATTATACTTTTGTCAGCCAAGAGATGAGGAAAGGGGAAAAATTATCCCACATCACTCCCCATCTGTAACCTACTGCAGAATGTTTTCCTACAATGGGTTATTATTATGGAGGCTGAGAGGAGGGATAATTTTAAATACCCAGAAAGATCAGCTCTAACTCTGTCTTCAGCTTTCTGTCCTTTCTAACTGAATTGTACACACAGCTCCTTTTAGATGTGCCTTCTCTGTTCTTTCCCTGCTGCAGCTTTTTGAGGTCTCTGCCCACACGACTTCTGAATCTTAACTTTCTTACTGTTGGTACTGTTTCCAGATTAAGCATCACCAGGTCACAAGGACCAGTATTTTAACAATCAAAACAATTACAATTGATCCCATTACAATTGATGCATACTCGTACAAGTCCTTTTCAAACTTTCTTAGAAACAATTAAAAATTCCATACAGGTTTTAAAGAAAAAAACTAATTCTATTTGTGGTGCTGCTTCTGGGTTGAAGATCATCACACCATCATCACAGGCTTTGACTGGTTAGAAGCTAGCAATCTTACTGAGGGAATCTTACCTCCTGACGCCCCAAAGCCTGTCTACCATCTATAAGGCACAAATCAGGAGTGTGATGAAATACTTGCTGCTTGCCTGGATGAGCACAGCTTCAAAAGCACTCAAGAAGCTTGACATCATCCAGGACAAAGCAACTCTCTTGACTTTCACCCCATCCACAACCTTAACCATTCACTCCCTCCGCCACTATTGCACGTTAGCCAGCCGTGTGTACCATCTACAAGATGCACTGCTGGAACTTACCAACATCCACATCCAACACCTTCCAAACCTATAACCTCAAACATGTAGTAGGACAAAGATGAATGGGAACACCACACCTGTAGATTCCCCTCCAAGCCGCGTTATCATCCTGACGTGGAACTATATTGCTATTTCTTCTCTGTCACTGGGTCAAAATCGTGGAACTCCCTCCGTAACAGCACAGTGGGTGTGCCTGTGACTCATGGACTGTATGCAACTGTTCAAGATGGTGGCTCAGCGCCACCTTTTCAAGGGCCATGGGCAGCAAATGCTGGCCTGGCCAGTGATGCCCATATCCCATGAACTTTTTTTTAAAAAGCTAAACCTCCTTGTACAGTGTACATGGTTTTTAATAATATGCAACTGCAGTAAGTAGATTTGTCTGTTCATATTCTTTAATGCACATTAAAATCTCATTTTTTAAGAAATCAGAGTTAGGGCATTACATCAACTCCAATTTGTCTTGTCTGACCAGCTTCTAAACCTACACAGCAGTATTTACACCAAATGAAGCAGAAGAACTGAAAACTTGACAAAGATCAATGAGTAACATGGGGACAGTTTCCTGAAGTATAATGGCTCTGTCAACAAAAATATAGTTGGCTGTGTTCATTCACTATGGCAATGTGGCCTTGAAAGCTAGCATTGTTTGTTTGTTATCAATTAACCAAAATGAGTAACTTGTCTCTGTTCAGACATTTGTTGCCAATTTAATACCAAATATACTCATTTAGATTCCTGTAGGAGAGAATTAGTGAAATAATCATTTTCCGTGGACTAAATTACTCTTGAAAGCGTCATTTAAGATTATCACTCACACTGCTGCTGCATTTGTGTTCTTATCATGTTGAGGAATGGTAGGAGCTAAGAAAGGAACATTATGTTGTACCCAGTGACATCTGGCTCCACAAAAGCTGTCAGAAAAACAGATTTTCGGTTCTGGCTTGGTTCGGGAATAAAAAGATGATAGGTGAGCAAATCAGTTAATAAGTATGCCTGGTACCAATCTAACTGCAGAACCCAATCTCTTGTAATCAATATTTTTCTCTCTCTCTCTGACGTGCAAATCATAGAAGCCAGGCAGGATTCTGGAATCCGTATGCTTCTCAGCAGGAGCTAGTCCGTGGGATTAGGGTGGGAAATTGTATGATGCCAGAGTGCAACATGCTGTCTCATTTGGCTCCAGGGGGCTTGGAATTGATTACAGAACCCTGTGGCAGTTTTGCACTGATCCTGTTGTAAAAGAGTAAAGTTTATTTATTAGTCACACATAGGCTTACATTAAGATTGCAATGAGTTACTGTGAAAATCCTCTAGTCACCACACTCCTGTGCCTGTCCAGGCACACTGAGGGAGAATTTATCATGGCCAATACACCTGACCAGCACGTCTTTCAGACTTGGGAGGAAACCGGAGCATTTGGAGGAAACCCACGCAGAGAACATGCAGACTCTGCACAGACAGTGACCCATGCGGGAATTGAACCCGGGTCCCTGGCGCTGTGAGGCAGCAGTGCTAACCACTGTGCCACCTCTCCATTGAAATGCAAATATGTGAAAATCTGAAATAGGTCTTCAGCAGGTGCTTTTAGATTTAATTCTGATAATTTTCAATGCTTGCTTTTGTCATGCACAGCCAAAAGTTGGGTGAGGTGATGCAAACAAAGCAGTTTGAAGTTGATCAGAATAATTGGCTCAATGACAGTGCGACACAAAATTCTTAAGGGTGTTCTGTTAATGAGTTCCTTAGTTTATCCTCTTAGTTTAATACAAATAGTACTTACTTGTTTTCAGTTAATGGGAAAATCTGCCCTATTGTATAATTAGCACAATTTGCATATTAAATTAGCCTAAATTTGCATAAGCCATTAATATGTTATTCCTAAAGGGGTGACCGTTATTATGCTCCTTAAATTTCATAGAGACTTGTATGTGACTTGTTAATGAAAATTTGTAAAAGATTATGTCAATAATGACATGGATATTGACAACCTTTCTTTTTTTTCTCCTGTACTTTGTCTTAATACATTTAGAGTTGTCCAGTTCCCTTTTCACTTTGGATGTTATCCTTCCCAATTTTTAATGATGTGTTGAACACCGATCTACTGTAAGCAAAAACAGTTATCAAAACCTAAGAAGGGCATGTTATTAACATGCATGTAAATGGTTCCTTTCTCAGAATAGATATTTGGAACCAATTGGCTTCCTTCTGCACTGTAGGGATTCTATAATTTTAGAGACCTTTATTAGGTCACTACTCTGATTTCTCTTCAAGAGAAAGGATGTTGGACTTGTTAGTCCTTTCTTCATGGGTATAATAGGTATTATCCTTGAAACTCTACACTCTACAGTGCCGCTACATTCTTTTCCGAATATGGCAACTACCATTGTGCGCAGTACTCCAAGTGTTGCCTGACTAAGTTTGGAGATTAGTATAATTAGCATAATTTACCTACTTTTCAATTCTAACCCTCCAGAAATAAACCTTTCTTTTTTATCTATCAACTTGTGTTAGTGCTTTGATTTGTGTATTTGTTCTCCCATATTCCTTTGCCCTTCTACACCATTTAGACTCTTATTTTCCAAGTAATATGTGGCCAACTTATTTTTCTTATCAAAATGTAATACCTCTCATAAATCGATGTTGGAATTTATTTGCCAATTAAATGCCTATTCTTCAAGTTTTGCAATGTCATTTTGCAATTTATTGTCCTCCTCAATAATGACTATTCCTCCAAATTTGATGTCATCCACAAATTGGGTTTACGATTCCAAAGACTACGGGTGGGATTTTCTGGCCACGTTCGCCCCAAGGTCAGAAAATCGCGCCCAAGGTCAACAGACCTTTGCATGGTCCGTGTCCCATCCGCTATGATTCCCATGATGGGTGGGATGGAAAATTTCCGCCCTATAAATTGTGAACAAGATTTGTCCTAGCACTGATCCTGGTGGGAACGCACTTGCTGTCTTCGGCCAACTCGAATACTTGCCTTTGTTTCTGCCTCCTGCTTTGCAGGCAGCCAGCATGACCGTCAAGAACACAAACTCTGTCCAGGTTTAGCACTTCTATCTCTGTGCCAGCTGTGATCAGCTAACAGAACAGATTGGAGTTTGTGCTTGGGATTTAATAACCTGCAACTGAGTCATGCTACCAGAGGAAAATACTGCGCCTGCTGGAATTGTGAATTAAAAGCAGAAAACCAGGTTGGGCAGAACCAGTGGCGAGGGAAGCAGAGTGAATGGGTGGAATTTTCCACTCCTGCCGGTGGCATAATTGTGGTCAGCGGGGGCAGGGGAGGGGGTGGGCGGGGTAATTTTACAGGCCACAAACAATCCGTTTCCCGCCAGTGGGTTAAACTGTTTGAATTTTGTTCTCCCGAATTTCCAGGCGGGTTAAAGGCTCAGGCTCCCCCATGAACAACTTTAGGAATCCAATTTGCATTCATTAGCATCTCATGCATGCTAATTAAAAGGCCACCTCACCAGAATTGAGTTCCTCCTCCAAGTTAAATTCCCCATCAGCAAGAATTTAGAAAGTTCAGTTTTATAAAACTTCACCTCTTCCATAACTTTGACACCAGTAGATGTTTCTTTTGTCTCCTAGGGGACCTTGTATAAGTTCAGTCGCCTGCTGGTAAGCAAAAGTTGCACCAAAGTTGGGCACAGGAGGCAGGTGAAGACTGGGGGCTGAGGGGTAAGGTGGAAGACTAAAGTAGGGTTACGGGGATAGGGCAGGGCAAAGGGCCTGGGTGGGATGCTCTCTTGGAGAGTCAGTGCAGACTCAGTGGGCCAAATGCCTCTTGTAGGGATTATATGGTTCTATGGTTCTTTGTCAGGAGATGTGGTTGCTGAGGTCGTGTCAGGGAAGCTATGGAGAGATTTTTGAATTCTGTGTTTAGAGAGATGGGGAGACTAGAACTGGATGACCCTTTGCAATTAAAAAACAGACTGATAAATTAAGCTTACAAAAAATATTTTTTGAACAAATTGCTTTGGACTCCAGTTATCTCTGAGGCAAGTTATTTTTCTCAAACTGAAGTAGTGCTTGAGTGAACTCCAGCTGTTTTCCTGGCCCCATGTTTCATGATTGTTAAAAATGACTTTTTACATTTCTCAGACAGTATATCAAATCAAGAATGCTGTCTGTGTATGTGCACAGCAATTTAGCCTGTGTCCATGAGAAGGTGGTACAAGGTTTATCTTCTCCATGCTAAGATCAATTTCCATGATGAAAATGTGCTATTTGGCTTGGTGAGAATATGATCACAAGGTTTTCTTTGTTATAGTACAATAGAAAATTGGCCAATTAATTAGTGGCTGTGTGCTAAAGTGAAGAAAGTGTCACCCGCACCATCACTTCAGAACAATTCATCTTGACTTTCTGTCAATCTGCCTGAGTACATAAACAGCCTGTCGCAAATGAGGCCCCAAAACTATTTGCTCCAACTAACTTCAACATTTAATGCGTAGTGTTCTGGATTGTGCTTCCATTTTCGGTGGAGGACTGACCGGCATTGTTTAAGACAGTGCATTAAAAATGTCCAAATGAAAATGTGTGCAATTGTGTCATAAAATGGCATGAAGGATTTTATTCGTGAAACAAAGGATAATCATTAGAAAGTATGATTTAGTGATGCTTTGTTGAGTAGGAATATGTTACCAATTTTTAACATTGTAGACAAGCCCACAATCTGATCCTTCCTTTGGAATTTCAGTATTTTAACAGTTAAAGCCAGAATAGAATTAATCAATACTACTGCCTCAGCAAAGGGAAAGCTAGGAAAAATAACAAAAGATATCCTCTGTTTTGGAAACTAAAATATTTTGGCCATAAATATTTTATTTATAAAGAATTATGGTCACTAGTGATTTGAGAAATTGTACTTGACTAATGTGTGGGCGAATTATATAACCAACTGAAAGCAATCAGTAAGAATTAAAATCAATTTAACTTTATTACAGGTTATACATCAGGCTTACAATATTTTACATGAAGTGTATGCAATATTACATGGGATAAAATTGCTGAGCCATTGCAGTGGCTGTGTTTCTTAGTCCTCATCCACTTCTTGAAAATATCTTTCCTCATTTTAATCATAATTCCCATGGTTAAAAATTAGTTTGAGAAATCTGACAGATACAAACTGTTTTGTCAGTGATAATGATCCTTGAAGCTGAAGTTCTATGTGTGGAATGTTGATTCAATCACTGCGCAAAAATATTAATTAAACTTTTAGAGTTTGAAAAATAAGTTCCTTGTTTCTATTTATTTTAAAAATATACATTGTTATACATGTCCCTCGAGATTAGCAGGAGTTTTTTTTAAACTCTGTCCTTTTCCAGGAAGGGAGAATGTGTCCCAAATATGTCCACCATTAAACCATCAAGTAGCAGAACTCTTCTATTTTCCCTGGCTTTAAAATTTCTATCACTTAGCCACAATTTTCAGGCAGCATAATGTATGTTTATTTTAGGTACGTTGCAATAATGGACCAGGTACACGTTATCCTTATGCATCAGTGATACAAGCAGATACAGATATCTACCCTAGACATGTGTGCACCAGCAAATAAGTAATTAACAGGATAGATTTCAGGAAGAAGCATACACCATTGTGATAGACTTTAATCCTTCTAGAAATATTTGCCCTTTTGTGTACTTTTTGTTTGAACAGTGAGTCCTGATGGTATCATTAGGGGAACTAATTTGAAAGAATTCTTGAACCCTACAGTGTGAGGAAGCTGAGCTGTCCATCAGTGGTGATACGTTAATTAGCCTAGAATGCTTCACATATCCATCTATCTTTTCCAGCTTGGATTCACTTTTGGTTTCGATAACTATTTTGAATCATTACTTAACCATTGCTTGTCTATCATTGTTGATGATGACAGTATGTGATTCATCCCAATCTGATACAGGTTATGGATTTTCAAATGAAGGTAAAATTTGACTTTTATGAGGAATCTTTTCCCATGCAAAGGGGATCGGATGCCAAATTGGCCTGAGGGCTGATCTTTCCTATGGGCTGTCCTTTGCAGCTCGCTTCAAGCTTTGTCATACTATCATGAATCATCTTTTGCTACTTTCAGTTGAGATGCCACTTTTTTTTTTAAGATTGATCTTTTTTGAGCTGCCTGTCATGACAGCATTTACCAAGTTTCAGTTCACCATAAAATAGCTCCTTGGGGAGTCGAGTACCAGGCATTCCAACTGGGTGAGCAGCCCATCTTCATTATGCCTTTAACTTTGCTGCTTCTGTGCCTTATGTGTTAGTCCTGCTGAGAATGTCAGGGCCGCTATCAAATCTTTCAGTGGAAGTAATTTGCTTTGCAGTTGGGACTGCAAGTGATCCAACTATA
This sequence comes from Mustelus asterias, assembly GCF_964213995.1. NCBI lineage: Eukaryota > Metazoa > Chordata > Chondrichthyes > Carcharhiniformes > Triakidae > Mustelus > Mustelus asterias. Next base: position 45,989,972 of record NC_135817.1, read on the forward strand.
CGCACAGTAAAGATATTGTGATTGTTGCTTTGTAGACCTTCAGCTGTGGAACCAGATTAATGTTTCCTTTATCCCAAGACCTCACACTAACCCTGTCCATTAACATTCATTGTAGTGCTTCCAGACAGGGGAGTATGGGTGGTTTGAAGTATAAACTATTTCTGCTGGATGTCAACATACATGTGGATTTTCTCACTGCGTCACTTTCCAGTATAGCTCACAACTTTAGTCGAAGCTCACCATACTTATTGTTATTGGCAGCTTTCTTTGATTTTGACCATGGATTTTGCACCAATGTGTGGTGAAGAGTATGTCTCTAATGAACAGTTCTGTGGTTTCTTTTATCAGCAAACAGTCTTTGTACTTTCTGCTTTTATCCCCCCTTTGGTCCATTTGGTTGTAGAATGTAATGCATCCCTTTACCATGTCCAGCAATGACTCCCTTCCGGGAATTGTAGTCATTCGTGATGATGACCTTTTCCTTTCTGGAACATGTGAAATGACATGTACAAAGTCAGTGTTTCCTAAATGTTTTTCCCAGTGTGGACCCCATTTTAATACCTCAGACTTGGTGTGAGCCCAGAGTGAAAATTTGGGGAGGAGGGGAGTTGTTGAGTAAGAAGGGGGGTGCACACCAAAATACAACAACAGGATAGTAACCTTCACTATTTTATGGTTAAAGAGCCTATTTTAAATAGAAAATCATACTAAATGTAAATGTAAACTATTTTCTGAAAATGTTACCTTACTCACTGGTTCTAATGTAATACATGTTGCGATACCATCTCTCAATAGATGGCAGTATGGTTGATAAGCTCCGCATAAAAATGTATCCATGGTGTGAGCTGCATGTTGCTGGTAGTTATCAAAAAGACACTCAGCCTATTCATCTGCAGATTAGAGAAGCACCATGGAATAAGCCAGTTCAGGAATTTTATGCACATAGAGGGTCCCATCCCTTATTCCTACCTTCCAATTGCAGCATGATCTCCCTCCCTCACTTACTGATCTTCCAATCAGGATTCCCATTGATCAATGTGAGCCTGTTGCAGCAGATGCTTGTGCAAAGCTTATTCACATAGTGCACTATGAACCAAAATGAAAATTGGGTATGCGTGTCATGGGACCTCAGAGCCGGTCCCAGGACCTTCCCGACAGAATCTCAGCTCCGCAGCCGCCATTGTGGCCTCAGAGCTCGCAACCCCAAAAACCTGTCCTGCGCCGCCCCCTCTCTCTCTATCTCTCCCCCCCAACCCGCCACCACTGGGGATTGGACCCAAAGTTTGGGAAGCTCTGCTGTAAGTCTTGATAGAATTCACTTTTGGTTTCATGAGAGTTTTGGCAAGGAAACTAATAATGGTAAAATACTTCTTAAGAGATAACTGAAGACTTACAGGCATGAGGTAGTCATTGACTGTTTTAGAAAGACTTTCAAAGGCGAGGTGGTGGTATAGTGGTATTGTCACCAGACTAGTAATCCTCTGGGGACCCAGGTTTGAATTCCATCACTGCAGATGGTGGAATTTAAACCCAATAAAACATTTGGAATTAAAAGTCTAATGATGACTATGAAACCATTGTCAATTGTCATCAAAACATGTGATTCCAAACCCACAGCAACGTGGTTGACACTTAAATGTCCTCGGAAATAGTCTAGAAAACCACTCCGTTATATTCAACCCTGCGAAGAAAACACGCAGGAATGAAACAGGATCTATCACTTGGCACCGTCCCAGGCACCAGAAACGACAATGTCAAACTCGGCTCCTGTTGACCCTGCAAAGTCTTCCTCGCTAACATCTGGGGGCTTGAGCCAAAATTGGGAGAGCTGTCTCATAGGCTAGTCAAGCAATAGCCTGATGTAGTCATAGCCACAGAATCATTCTTTAATATTGTCCCAGACACCACCATCACTATTCCTGTTGAACAGCACTTGGAGGAAGCATTGAAGGTGGCAAGGGTGCAAAATGTACTCTGGGTGGGGACTTCACTGTCCATCACAGACCAAGCTAGCCGGGTCCTAAAGGATATAGCTGTTAGACTGGGACTGTGGCAGGTGATGAGGGAGCCAACAAGAGGGAACAACATACTTGACCTCATCCTCACTAGGCCCAGCATATCCTCACTCTACCATTACCAGGGACCAACCCTGGTTCAATGAAGAGTGCAGGAGGGCATCCCAGGAGCAAGACCAGGCATATCTAAGAATGAGGTGTCAAGTTGGTGAAGCTACAACACACGACTACTTGCATGTCCAACAGCGTAAGCAGCAAGAAATATAGAGAGTTAAGCGATTCCACAACCAAAGGATCAGATCTATGTTCTGCAGTCGTGCCATGAATGGTGGTGGACAATTAAATGACTGGAGGAAGAAGCTCTACAATTATCCCTATGCTCGATGATGGAGGAGTCCAATATATCTGTGCAAAAGATAAGACTGAAGCATTTACAACAATCTTCAGCCAGAAGTGCCAAGTGGATGACCCATCTCAATCTCCTCTGGAGGTCCCCAGCTTCACAGATGTCAGGCTTCAGCCAATTCAATTCACTCCATGTGATAGCAAGAAATGGCTGAAAACACTGGATACTGCAAAGACTATGGGCCTTGACAATACCCCAGCAGTAGGACTGAAGATTTATGCTCCAGAACTAGCCACATCCTTGGCCAAGCTGTTCCAGTACAGCTTCAATACTGGCAACTACCCCACAATGTGGAAATTGTCCAGGTATGGCATCAAGGAGTCCTATCAAACTGGAGTAAATGGGAATCGGGCAAAACTCTCCATATCATGTTCAGCACCATTTGCAACTCCTCAGAAATGGAAACAGTTCAACTGCAAATGCAGCAAGACCTGGACAATATCCAGGCTTGGGCTGAAAAATAGCAAGTAGCATTCATGTCACAAATGTGTCAGGCAATGACTGTCTCCAATAAGAGAGAATCTAACCATCACCCTTGACATTCAATGGCATTGCCATCACTGAATCCCCCACTATCAACACCCTGGGGGTTACCATTGACCAGAAACTCAATTATTATAGCCACATAAATACTATATCTAGAATTGCTAGTCATAGCATAGGAGGCCTGTGTAATTAACCTCCTGACTCCCCAAAGCCTGTTCACCATCTACACGGCATAAGTCAAGAGTGTAATGGAATACTCTCCACTTGCCTGGATGTGTGCAGTGCCAACAACACTTAAGAAGCTCGACACCATTCAGGACAAAGCAGCCCACTTGATTGTTACCCCATCCACAAACATTCAATACCTCCACCACTGACAGTAGCAATGGCAGCTGTATGTTACATGGGCGGCATGGTAGCACAGTGGTTAGCACTGCTGCTTCACAGCTCCAGGGACCTGGGTTCGATTCCCGGCTTGGGTCACTGTCTGTGTGGAGTTTGCACATTCTCCTCGTGTCTGCGTGGGTTTCCTCCGGGTTCTCCGGTTTCCTCCCACAGTCCAAAGATGTGCGGGTTAGGTTGATTGGCCATGTTAAAATTGCCCCTTAGTGTCCTGAGATGCGTAGGTTAGTGGGATTAGTGGGTAAAATATGTAGGGATATGGGGGTAGGGTCTGGTTGGGATTGTGGTCGGTGCAGACTCGATGGGCCAAATGGCCTCTTTCTGTACTGTAGGGTTTCTATGATTTCTATGGTTTCTATGACATCTACAAGTTGCACTGCAGGAACTCACCAAGGTTCCTTAGGCAGCACCTTCCAAGCCCACAACCACTACCATATAGAAGGACAAGAGCAGCAGAGACCTAGGAACACCACTACCTGTAGGTTCTCCTCCAAGTCACTCATCATCCTAACTTGGAAATATATCACTGTTCCTTCATTGTCGCTGAGTTAAAATACTGCACTTCCCTTCCTAACAGCACAGTGGATGACCTACCTCTGACTACAGTGGTTCAAGAAGGCAGCTGACCACCAACTTCTCAAGAGCAACTAGGGGTGGGCAATAAATGCTCGCCTAACCAGTGACACCCATATCCCATCAAATGAATTCTTAAAAAGTAGTGGTAATGCCACTGGACTAATAATTCAATGGCCCAGGCTAATGCTGGGACATGGGTTCAAAGCCGACAGCTGGTGGAGTTTCAATTCAATTAAAATTCTGGGATATAAAGCCAGTCCCAGTAATGGTGACCATGAAACTATCATTGATTGTCCTAAAATTCCAACTGGTTCACTAATGACCTTTAGGAAGAGAAATCTGCCATTCTTTCTGGTCTGGCCTACATGTGACTTCAGACCCATAGCAATGTGGTGTGTCTTAAATGGCTAATCAAGCCGTTTGGGTGGCACAGTGGTTAGCACTGCTGCTTCACAGCTCCAGGGACCCGAGTTCGATTCCTGGCTTGGGTCACTGTCTGTGTGGCGTTTGCACATTCTCCCCGTCTCTGTGTGGGTTTCCTCCGGGTACTCTGGTTTCCTCCCACTGTCCAAAGATGTGCGGGTTAGGTAGATTTGGCCATGCTAAATTGCCCCTTAGTGTCCTGGGATGCGTAGATTAGAGGGATTAGCGGAGTAAATATGTGGGGTTATGGGGACAGGGCCTGGGTGGGATTGTAGTCGGTGCAGACTCGATGGGCCGAATGCCTTCCTTCTGCACTGTAGGATTCTGTAGTTAAACCTCAGTTCAGGAGCAATTAAGGATGGGCAACAAACACTGGCCATGCCCACATCCCATGAAAGAATAAAAAAGTTCAGATATCATGTTGGATTTCAAAGCAAAACCAGTAAATCAGCTTCCCTCTACCTTTTTAGAATGCCTTTGGTTTAATTTACACCAGTCTCCATCAGCTGACCTTCAGTTAAAAGGATTTCTCTCAGAATAACAATAACCACATCATGCCATTTTGGTTTGCTATCGTTCAGTATTCTTCTCCTTTCAAGTGTACTTATTGATTTAGTGGTCTGAAGTGATCTTATTGAATGGCAGAGCAGGCTTAACCTCCAAACAATCACACATAGCTGTATTTCCTTGAAAAAGTAGAGGAAAAAATGGGAGGGCAGGTTGTCCCCCACATCCAAATTCGCGGAGCAGCATAGAGCAGAAGTTTGGCAGTATTTGTGTTCATCTCTGATGAAGGGTCATCCAGACTCGAAACGTTGGCTCTATTCTCTCTCCACAGATGCCGTCAGACCTGCTAAGATTTGCCAGCATTTTCTGTTGTTGTTTCAGATTCCAGTATCCGCAGTAACTCCTTTAGCTTTTGTGTGCAAGGAAAGTAGAAAAATATGTAAAAAGATAAAAAAAACAGACATTGATGGAAAATAAATAAAACATAAATTGCATTACCCTTTACTTAAACAGAACAAAAAGTCAGTGGGAAAGTTCTGTCCCTGACAACTGTTCGGGTTTTCAGCCTTTTGCATTAATTTATTGGAAACTGGGACATCATTCCTCTGGACGCCAGTTATTACAATTTAGCCACACCTAGTAAGAGAAGATATCTTCCTCTCAGAGGGAATACACACCAGTGGTGTCGAGTAGAAAGATGCAAATTCAAGCTGCAGGCGAAATATAACTCGCAACCTAAGTAATCTGGTGTTCAGATTTCAAGCAGCTCATGTTTGTGCTTATATCCCTTGTGCTTCATTCAATTCCTCTTTGAATTTCATGAAGGAAAGGCGTGTTATTAGCAATATGGCTTAATTGATGCAAATCCTATAACATGAAAAGATAAATGGGATGGGGGTTTATTCATCATTTCCTTCCCATTTATTATCACCTTCTCAGAGAAAGAAATTACGGGTTATTTTAACCCTGTCCACTCAATGGAATCTGAGCAAATGGACAGTTACTGTTGCCTGTGGGATTCACCCACCCTTTTTCCCAGCTGTCTCACATGGCTACTATGTTTAACCTGCTATTCCAAATAGATGAAAAACTGATATAAATAAATATGCACATCAGTCTTCGATAACTTCATCGGGGCTGACTGATTATCTTACTGTGAGCCTCTGTGGGAAGGTGGTTGTGGATTTCCCACCTGATCCACCTATAACTGGAGCCAGAAGGAGATGTACCTTACTCCGCTGGGACTCATCGACCGTTCCTGGTCAATTTTGGCAGAATGTCGGCAGTGGCATCCTGTCATATAAGAACATAAGAACTAGGATCAGGAATAGGTCATCTGGCCCCTCGAGCCTGCTCCGCCATTCAATAAGATCATGGCTGATCTTTTTGTGGACTCCACTCCACTTACCCGCCCACTCACCGTAACCCTTAATTCCATCTTGCAGTTTGCCAGCTGATGGGAAAGTGTTCACGGACATGCCGTTAAGCTCAGGGAGTTAAAGTGCTGGCTTCTGGAATGCCACATGCGACCGGATATGCCTAGCCTGCTTGAAAGTGGGCACTCTTTCTCTACATCCTAGCTATGACTGTGACACTACATTCTGCACTCTCTCTCCTTTCCTTCTCTATGAACCGTTTGCCTTGTTTCTATAGCATGCAAGAAGCAACACTTTTCACGATATGCTAATACATGTGACAATAAATCAAATCAAATCTTACCAAATGAAGTCTCGGGTCTGGATATTAACCAGTGTGAATTATGTAGGTGGGTTTCCCTGCTTGCTCTGAAAGATTAACTTTGCAGCGTGAGTCTTTTGGCTTTCCCAGTCTGATTGGCAGCTTGCAAGATTGGAAAGCTAAGGGCAACCTCCCCTCGGCCGTTGGGGGGAACCCTAGATGATTTCTAAGCCAGAATCTAGCAGCTAGCGAGTATACCACAGTGTCTTCTGTCCCTTTAAGCAACAAGACCAATCGAAGCTTCCAATCTGATTGCTGGCAGCCCTTCAGTGCCAGCAGTGATACCAGGAGTGGTGGCCGCTGTTAAAGCTGTACCTAGCCAGCAGAAGCAGCATGGATGCCACCCTCGAACCAAGTAATTGGAATTGGGTAGCCAGAGGAGCGCGGTTGGTGAGGACAGTTGTTAAGAACAAAGAACAATACAGCACAGGAACAGGCCCTTTGGACCACCAAGTCTGTGCCGATACAGATGTCTCTCTAATCTAACATTTTCTTTCCTCTACGTGGTCCATAACCCTCTATTCCCTGCCTATTCATGTATCTATCCAGCTGCCTCTTGGTATAGAATCTGCTTCCACCACCTCCTCTGGCAGCGCATTCCAGGCATTCACCACCCTCTGTGAAAACCTTGCCCCTTACAGCGCTCTTAAATTTTCCACTTCTCACTTTCAACCTATGAATCATAGAATCATACACTGCAGAAGAGGCCCTATTAGTTGGAAACACCTGAACTCCCACCTAATCCCATCTGCCAGCACTTGGCCTATAGCCCTGAATGTTATGATGTGCCAAGTGCTCATTGGAGGATGTGAGTGAACCCGCCTCTACCACCCTCCCAGGCAGTGCATTCCAGACCATCACCATCCTCTGGGTGAAAAAGTTTTTCCTCACATCCTTCGTAGACCTTCTGCCCCTCACCTTGAACCTATGTCCCCTCGTGGCTGACCCTTCAACTAAGGAGAATAACTTCTCCTTATCCACTCTGTCGATGTCCCTCATAATCTTGTACACCTCGATCAGGTCGCCCCTCAGTCTCCTCTGCCCCCGAGTAATTGACCCTTCGACCCTGGGAAAAAGACTCCGACTATCCACTCTATCCAAGTCTGTCATAATCTTGTAAACCTCTATTAGGTCCCCCCTCATCCTCCGATGCTCCAATGAAAACAATTCAAGTTTGTTCAACCTTTCTTCATAGTCCATATCCTCCAAACCAGGCAACATCCTGGTAAATCTCTTCTGCACCCTTTCCAATGCATCAACATCCTTCCGGTAGTGTGGTAACTAGAATTGGACACAATACTCCAAATGCAGCCTAACCAAAGTCTTATACAGCTGCAACATGATTTTCCAATTCCTACACTCAATGCCCCGACTGATGATGCCATACACCTTCTTGACCACCTTGTCCACCTGAGTTGCCACCTTCAGAGAACTGTGGATCTGCACACCTAGATCCCTCTGTATGCTAATATTTCTAAGGGCCCTACCATTTACTGTATACTTTCCTTCTGCTGTAGACCTTCCAAATCGCATCATCTCACATTTTTCTGGGTTAAATTCCATCTGCCATCTTTCAGCCCAGGTCTCCAGTTGATTTATATCCTGCTGTATCCTCTGACAATCCTCCTCACTATCCGCTACTCCCCCAATTTTTTTATCAGCTGCAAATTTACTAATCAGACCACCTACATTTTCCTCCAAATCATTTATTTATGTATATTATATCCAGCACTGATCCTTGTGGAACACCGTTTTCGCAGACCTCCAATTAGAAAAGTACCCTTCCACTGCTACTCTCTGCTTTCTATGCCCAAGCCAGTTTTGTATCCATCTTGCCAGCTCACCTTGGATCCCATATGTGTTCACCATCTATATCAGCCTGCTATGAGGAACCTTATTGTAGGCTTTACTAAAGTCCATGTATACAACATCCACTGCCATGCCCTGGTCAATTTGTTTTTGTCACCTTCTCAAAAAACTCAATCAAGTTTGTGAGACACGACCTCCCCTTCACAAAACCATGCTGCCTATTGCTAATAAGCCTATTCTCTTCCAGATGTGAGTACATCCTGTCCCTAAGAATCTTCTCCAATAACTTCCCCACCACTGATGTAAGGTTCACAGGCCTGTAATTTCCCAGATTGTCTCTTCTGCCCTTCTTAAACAGAGGAACAATGTTAATACTCTCCAATCCTCTGGTACCTCGCCCGTAGCTAGGTAGATACAAAGATCTTGGCCAAGTCCTCAGCAATTTCTTCCCTCGCTTCTCTTAGTATTCTGGTATAGACCCTATCTGTCCCCTCCATGGGTCACAAAATGCCTGAGGGCACATCTTAGAGCCTGCCCACCAGTGGCAAATGCCAGTGGAGGCAAGAACAGGCCCTTAATTGGTTACTTGGGTAGTGCAATTTCTCTCTGGGTGAGTGGGTTACCCTCCATCTTCCCCACTGCTCCTCCACTTCCTCCTGATTTTACACTCATCCACCTCCAGCTCCTATCCTGCTCCTGCAGGCTCCATAAAATTCAGCTCATAAATGCACTCTGGAGCAGGATACAGTTACAGGTAGGTCTGACCCCACTGCTATGGATCTAATGTGAGGGGAGTTATCTTCATCTCACTTCGAACGCTAGATTTCCCAGAGCCTGTGAGACCTACCCATCCATACTAAAACCTACAAAGCACATCACATTAGTGTCTGTCAGTGTCTTTGTAAAATTTAGGCTGCCAACTCAACTCCTGGGATCGAATTGACTGCCTTTCCCTATTCCAGCCTCCATAAAATCCAGTAGGAGCTGGGTTAGGATAGCGGTTCATACTTTAAAGATTTTAAAATCCACACTGAACCTAGTCACCCTACCCCCCCCCCCCCCCCCCCCCCCCCACCCCGTCCCCAATTCTTGTCTGCTGAAATTCAACCAGTCAATAAATCAACATCTGATTTTACTATGTAAGGTGAATGAACAGTATACAACCTACAAACATACAAAGTGGAGCAGAAGTAGGCCATTTGGCCCTTCGCGCCTGCTCCACCATTCAACAAAATCGTGGTTGGTCTTTTCGTGTTTGAACTTCCATGTTCCCATCTATCCCTGATAATCTTTCTGTGGTGATTTGTTGTAATTGTCTTTTATGGGAAACGCAGCGAAGTAAGGGTCACCTGGCTTGGGGAACCAATTGGAGACTCGGGGTGGATAATCGCCCCAGGAGGTGGAGTCCTCTCTTAGGCAGAGAAACCTGTGGGGACTTAGGTGCATCCATGCAGCTGTTGTTGGCTGCTGAACAATTTTTATTAGTAAATCCTTTTTGTTTTCGCTACTGGAGTCAATTAAATAACTACCATTTTGGACAACTTATTTTATTTGTCACTGAAGCTCACCATAGCCTTCTGCAGCCAACATCTGTGGTCTAAACTGGCAGTTTTATAGTTGAAAATGCTTTGCATTATCTTGTATGTTAACCCTTTACATTATTTTTCGTAGTAATATAAGGTATGAGTTAAAGTTGAACAGACAGAGTAGCTATTGAATAACATGAAATCTAGGAACATAGGATTTAGGATCTGGTGCAGATCGTTCAACTTTGAGCCAATCCACAATACAATAAGATCATCACTGATCTAGCTGTGGTCTCAATCTACTTTTCTGTCTGCCCCTTATAACCCATGACTCCCTTGTTTATCAATAAGTTGCCTAAATTTGCCTTGAATGACTCAGCCTTCACTGCTTTCTGGGGATGAGTATTCCACATTCTAATGACCCTTTGAGGGAAAAAAACATTCTTCTGCTCTCCATTTTTAAAAGTTGCCAAGTGAATCTCAAATTATGTTCCCTGTTTCGAGTCCTCCAAGTGGAAACATCCTCCCAGTATCTTCCCTATCAAGTCCCCTCAGGATCTTACATGTTTCAATAAGATCACCTCTCATTGCTCTAAACCCCAATGGGTATAGGCCCTACCTGTTCAACCTTTCTTCATAAGATTAGCCCTTCATCCCAGGAATGAGTCGAGTGAACCTTCTCTGGACTGCTAATGCAATCATATCTTTTCTCACATAAGGAGACCAGACTGTACATAGTATTCCAGATGTGGTCTCATGATTGCTCTGTGCAGCTGAGTGTAACTTCCCTACTTTTATATTCCATTCCCCTTTGACTAAACATCTTCATTCCATTTGCCTTCCCAATCACTTGTTGTACCTGCATACTAACTTTATGCGATTCATATACCAGGACACCAAGATCCCTCTTATACTATCGAGTTCTGCAGTCTCTCTCTGTTTAAATAGTATATTGTTTTTCTATTCTTCTTGCCAAAGTGGGCAAGTTCACATTTTTCACACCTTATTCTCCATCTGCCACATTTTTGCCCATTCACTTAACCTATCTCTATCCTTTTGCAGATTCTCGACCTTCACTTGGCAACACACTTTCCCACCTATATTTTTGGTATCATTGGCCAATTTGGCAATCATACACTTTGTGCATTCATCCAAATCATTGATGTAGATCATAAATAGTTGAAGCCACAGCTCTGATCCCCGTGGTATTCCACACTCTAGCTTGCTAACTTGAAACATATCCATGTATCCCTATTCTCCTGTTTGCTGACTAATTCTTTATCCATGCTCATTTGTTACCTTCTACATCATGTAATCTTATCTAGTGTAGTAACCTTTGGTGTGGCACCTGCCTTCTAGAAATCCCAAGTACACCACATCTACAGGTTCCCCTTTATCCACCTTGCTTGTTGCTTACTCAAAAAACTCAATTAGTAAAACACTATTTCCTTTCACAAACCCATGATACCTCTACCTGATCAAATTATGAATTTTTGTAACCACCTTAACAATGTATTCTAGCACTTTTGCTATGACAGATGTTAGATTAAGAAATAGAAACCCTACAGTACAGAAAGAGGCCATTCGGCCCATCGAGTCTGCACCGACCACAAACCCACCCAGGCCCTACCCCCATATCCCTACATATTTACCCACTAATCCCTCTAACCCACTGGACACTAAGGGCAATTTTTAGCATGGCCAATCAACCTAACCCGCACATCTTTGGCCACCAAAGTGGCTTGTAGTTTCCTTTTTTCTGTCTTTTTTTTTGAATAAAGGTGTTAAATTAGCTATTTTCCAATCCACTGGAACAATTCCAGAATCTAAGGAATTTTGGAAGTTTATACCAATGAATCTACAATCCCTGCAGCCACTTCTTTTAGGACCCTGGGATGCAGGCCATCTGGTTCTCAGGACCTATCAACCTTTAAGCCTCATACTTTTCTCAGCATCTTTTTCTTGGTGATGTCATAGAATCATAGAATCATAGAAACCCTACAGTGCAGAAGGAGGCCATTCGGCCCATCAAGTCTGCACCGACCACAATCCCACCCAGGCCCTACCCCCACATATTTTACCCGCTAATCCCTCTAACCTACGCATCTCAGGAGTCTAAGGGGCAATTTTTAACCTGGCCAATCAACCTAACCCGCACATCTTTGGACTGTGGGAGGAAACCGGAGCACCCGGAGGAAACCCACGCAGACACGAGGAGAATGTGCAAACTCCACACAGACAGTGATTGTTTTAAGTTCCTCCTAAATACGTTTAGAAACTCTTACTTTCTGCTTTTATATTACCAGCTAGCTTTCTCTCATTCCCTTCTTTCTCCCTCTTTATTATTTTCTTCTCGTCATTCTTTGCTGAAATTTGACCTATCTTTGGACCCACCACTAATCTTTGCAGATTTCTACAGTGTTGCTTTCAATTTGGCACTATCTTGAACTTCCATCTTCAGTCATGGATGATGCATCCTTTTCAAAGAGTCTTTCTTTCTCACTGGGATAAATCTTTGCTGAGAGTTGTTAAGTATCTCCTTAAAAGCCTGCTCTCTGAAATATATATTTATATTGCAATAGATATGTCATAAATATATTTTAGAAATTGTACATCGACAATTTTACAGGGGTTTGTAGTAAACAGTTCACTCTTCAAGTGCTCTTCCTCTCTCCTTTAAACCTGCAATCTCCTCAAAAATCCAACTCTTAACCGCACCATACAAATTATCATCCAATCTCCATTTTCTTTTCAAAGACCCCCAATTTATTGTTGTCACCCAAATCTGTTCCCAACTTTTTCAGAATTCCATTTTTGAATCCTTCCAATCCAATTTGCACCCCTGCTACCATAGCAAAATGGTTCTTAAAATTGCAAATGACATCCCATGTGATAAAGGTAAAGCCTTTGATGCACTTGACCACACCATTCTCTTCCAATGCTTTTCCATTGTTGTCCAGCTAGCCGGGACTGCTCTCACCTGGTTCCATCGTCATCTGTCTAATCATGGCCAAAGAATGACATGAAATGGCTTATCTTCCTGTTCCGGCATTGGTGCCTCGAGTATCTCCACCATCTATCATGTCTCTTGACGTGCTGCCTCTGAGCAACACCATCTGAAGGTACAGCATTAGCTTTTACATGAAAGCGAACAACACCTATCTCTGCCTCACTAACACCTCTCTTGATTCCTCCACTGTTGCTAAGTTATCAGACTGGTTATCAGACTGTTTATCCGACATCTAGTACTGGATGAACATAAATTCTTCCAATTAAATATTGGGAATATAAATCGGGGGTACACTAATTTCTTGAACAGGATGTTACATTTATTCTGGGGGGGGGAGATTTCTTACTGCTCCATTAGCAGCTTCTTGAGTTTCCTCTCATTCTGCATGGCAGACCTAGTTCTTAAAGTCCTGCTGCAGGTCTGTATTCCACCATATCTGCTGCAGTTATTGATGTAGAACAAGAAATCACATGTTGATGTTGCATCTCGGAAACGTTTGACACATTTCAAGACAGTAGAAGCCAACAGAAGAATGGGGTTCTTCCATCCTCCCCAAGGGGTTTGGTTGTACATCCTCGCTGGCTCACAGTTCTTCATTGTCTTCATAGCTTGCTCTTGAAATGGGTCTTGATACCCAAAGCTGTGTGTTTCCATGGGCAATATGTCTGGGCAGGTCTGCAGTGCCATCCATTGAGGAACTTTCCAGAAAAGGTCAACTTACAATTCCAAACATCAAGTGACTCATGGCCATATTTAGTTAGTACATTTCTTATCTTTAAAAAGAAAGGTCCCTTTTAAACAGTTCAGTATGTTTTTGGTTAGCTGGTGAAATTGTCCATTGATCAGTCACAATTTCCCTTTGTCATGCCAACAACTCTTGCCATGAGGTATGTGGTGACCAGTTAAGAAGCAGAAGTTGATGAAAGAAGGGAGGATGCAACCAACATAGCCCAGTCCAACTAAGCTGACCATGATTGGCTCATCTGACTATGATACCAGTAAATATAACTCCAATCCCCCACTCACCAATTATCCTACACCTTACCACTGGGACTCTCCATATGAATATATGAACCAGAACTTAATTTTCCAATTCACTTCAGCTTAGCTCTGCTTTCATGCCCTCAATCACCCTCATTTAAGTTTAAAACACTAGTCTTTAACACACTCTTCTTTCCCTCAAACTGAATGTAAAATTCAATTGTATTATGATCACTGCTCAGCGTTGACTTTGCTAGAATGCTAGAAGTCACCAAACATGCAAAAACAACATCCTTAGACCTAGCTGCACAATACAGTCATTTAAGTTACCAAGTAGTATGAAACCTGCTTGTCCCCTGCTTCAGAAGCAACGAGTGCAGGGTATTCCCACATTGTGCCTGTTTTTGTGCCCTGTTCAATTTCACAGTCATGGTCTTCTTGTCAATATTCCAGCATCAGTGAGCTCCCAACCTTGGCTACGAAGTCAAGGAACTGAGTGGAGATATGGGCCAGAAGGCGAACCACTTCACACTGTTGTCACAGGCCTTCCAGTGGTTAGTTCAGAGAAGGTTGTGACACAGAGCAAGCTAATTACATCTGCTGCAATTTTATTTTTGTAGTGATACTCAGGATGAACGTGCCAGTCTACTGCACTGTTTTCTATGACTAAAACCCAAAATACAAATTTGAAAGCATGCATTTGAAAGCTTTTGAAATTTTCCTCATCATTTTGTAAGTCTTTCCTACAACCAAAACAATATGGTCTTCTGACATTTCTGGGCGAGTTGATGAGGTGAGATTGAATTTCTGTAATTTTTTAAAAAGTTTTTCCAATTGTTAGATATATGATCTGTCATGTTCAATTTTGCTGGGAGTGACACATTAGTAAATTTACAGAACTGAACAGTAATTGAATTCCTGATGTTTAATATTTTAATTTTTGGTTTTAGAATTACATTTTAAGCTGTTACAGCGGCTCAGAGCAGAATACGGTTGAGCAAATATTGTATAATGTCTGAATGTTATCACCTTAGAGCAGGCTCACAGTCGACTGAACTGAAAGCAAAGGGAGCTGTAGGAAGTTAACCTTCCTGACTCTTTCTTCCCTCCGTATCTCCTTTGACAACATTTTGGCAGATACCAAATGAATTGCTTTCAATTTGACACCATTTGGCACTCATTAAGCTGAGTTAGTAACAAACCAGAAAAGACAGCCAGCTTCAACTATCTGCATTGCAAATTTCTGGCTGGGATTCTCTGGTCGGAGACCAACAAAATACCTGGAAAACTGCCGCAAGTAGCTGAAGACAAACAGCAAGCGATTAGAAGAATGGCAAGGAAATTCAGGAACCTGATTTACATTCACCCAAAAGATTATAGATCACAGCTCACCTGAGATCTTTCGTACTTAACTATTGATTGACTGCTGCCTCTCAGCGCCAGGAACCCAGGTTCAATTCTGATCTCGCATTTCTGTCTTTGTGGAGTTTGCACGTTCTCCCCATGTCTGCGTGGGTTTCCTCTGAGTGTTCTGGTTTCCTCCCACACTCCAAGGATGTGTGGGTTAGGTTGATTGGCCATGCTAAATTGACCCATGGGCTGTGATTTTACAGTCTCGCTCATCCCGAAACCGTAAAATCCCACCCAAGGTCAACCCCCCCCCCCCCTTCTGCTTGCTCCGATTCCCATGGCGGGCGGGACAGTAAATTTCCAGCATTGGTGTCAGGAGGAATTAACAGGATAAATATGTGAGGTTACGGTAATAGGGCCGAGGCGGGATTGTGGTCGGTGCAGGCTTCATGGGCCAAATGGCTTCCTTCTGCACTGTAGTGATTCTATGATTAAATTACATCAATATTGATAAATGCATTTTAAAATGTATGGTGCTAGGCTGCCTATTGTCGTTACCTAACAGAAGATGCATCATGACACCATAAAGACAGGTTATCAACATTTTTCAATATTTGCTGAGGAAGGAGTGGCACAGGAGAATTTTCAGATGGACAACCTTCATTAATAGGGAATGGGGAGGATAGGCTGAGGCTGTATTAATACATTGCCCAAAATATATGTATCTCTTTAAAAGCTGGACAACAGTTTGTACTCAGAATCAAAATGTCTGTAAATTTCATTTACATACAAAATTTAAAAGAAACATGCGTGTTTTACTGAGAAGTTATTTATTGTCACATTAATGGATTTTTAAAAACCATGGAATTACACACAGAAATATTGAGCTTTTAAAAAGACCTGAGTTTTATTTTTAAAAATGGACACAATCCCAAAGATGGCTAAGAATGTACACACAAGCCACTGGCATGTACTGGAGGGTGATTCTCCAAGGGGCAATAGAACCCCTCCCTGTTTCTAGACAAGGCACTTCTGAAAGCATCCAGAGACTGATTACTACTATCGCTGGTAAAGACAAAGGGACATAATGGCCATGGCGTCTGAATCGATCCTGCGACTAATACCTAGATGAATTTGTGGATTCGTCAATAACTTGGAATGCACAGAGAATGGGTTCAGAGCCAGCAAAGAAAGCTGCCCCAATGTCTATCTGTGTGTGCTCTGTGAAAATAAGCAGCTGGAAATTTTCACACTGAAGGTGTGTGTCACAATAACACAAATAGCCAGCTGTGCTCCTGCAAAATAACCATGGCTAATCCCATCTAACCTACACATCTTTGGACACTAGGGAACCACTTAGCATGTCCAAGCCACCGAACCTGTAACCATTTTGCAGGTGTATCTCGAATCTCTCTCTCTCTGACTGTGGAAGTCAGCCCCAGCCAGCAAAAGGATCGTAGCTGGAAAGACACCTCAAGAGTTTCTTTGCCAAAACGCAGAACACTGGAATCAAAGAACCCACTATTCGCCTGCTGAAGTCAACTCTCCTGGAATCTCGAGTCATAACATCCACAACACTTCTTCATCTACTCTTCACGAGTCAAGTACTGTTTTGTATACTTTTTTAAAAGATATTTATTTACTTTTAACTCCATTATCCCTTCGAATCTATATGTGTGTGTTCTATCATTCTTCTTTTGGTATTGAAAAGAAATACCATTCTTGCCTTTAGTAATTAATGCACTCTCTCTATTTTAACTCAAGAAAGCCTGGCTCTGATTAAAACATAACTATTGGGTTTGGGAAAAGGTACCTATGGAAAATCGAACCTTGTTAGATTGAGTCTTGTTGCGACAAGCAGAGGGGGTTGAATAAGACAGAGAGAGAACCAGTTCATCCTTCCTCGTTCGGGTTAGTAACAATTTGGGTGTAGCCGGAGAGTGACAAATAGAAGGGTCTCGCCCAGTTCAACAACTTTTGAGGAACCTCACCTGGAGGTGCTTGTAACAGTATTTGTGCCACTTTAGAAATATAGACAAAAAGAAAATTGGAAACCTGGCTATTTAAATAAAACCCTTCTTTCTCATAAAATCTCCCAGAGTTCAGACGGATGTTCAACTTTTTTAAAATCATTTTGATGCTTTTTTTAATGCTTTCTAAACTGATGGAGAGTATTTTTTTCAAATTTCTGATAATAAAAGCACTTGTTAAATGTTAATTGGATAGTTTCCTCCTCCAGTAGCAATTAGTTAGTAATTAAGTTTTACTGAATTACAGCTAAATGGTACTTAATTGTAATTAAAGATTCAGCATGGTGCTAAATACTGTCTACCACAAATCTTGAAAGTTTTTGGTGCTACTCCAACTTTTAGAAGGGAATGACTGGGAGGTGCGGAGTGTAAGGGTTTTATTAAGAGGTAACGAAGAGGACATAATCATAGAATAATAAGTCTTGTAATCAGGCAGACATAGAATCATAATCATAGAATCCTTACAGTGCAGAAAAAGACATTTGGCCTATTGAGCCTGCGCTGACTCTGACAGAATATCTTACCCGCCCCCCCCCAGCCCTATCCTCATAACCGCATAGATTTACCATGGCTAATCCCATCTAACTTACACATCTTGGGACACTAGGGAACCACTTAACATGTCCAATCCACCGAACCTGTACATGTTTGGACTGTGGGAGGAAACCAGAGCACCCAGAGGAAACCCACGCAGACACAGGGAGAACGTGCAAACTCCACACGAACAGTCGTCCGAGGCTGGAATTGAACCCAGGTCCCTGGAGCTAGTCCCTGGAGACATGATGCATCGGGTTATGGGGATAGGGCCTGGGTTTTTGGTCGGTGCAGACTCGATGGGCTGAATGGCCTCCTTCTGGACTGTAGGATTCTATGCAGTGGAGTGTTATAGTCCTATGTCCAGCAATTTCTGGAGATAACATTGTGATTCTTTCTCTCCACCCCCCCCCCCCCCCCCCCCCCATTAACATGTTATTTTTAAGTCTTTATGATTTATTAAAGACTTTGTCTTTAGATGGTCATTTATAAAGCTGACTATTGGCTGTGCAATCCTATTGCGCCAGTGATATGGGGCTGGGATTTTCTAATCTCGTTCGCCCCACCCTTGCTGCCAGCGAGAACAGAGAATTTGGTGCTCTGCCAAAACTCCATTCACTGAAGCAGCACCGGAAAATCCCAGCTGTGGGCGAGTTCGGAGGTTTTCGGTGATGATTCCAAAGCTACCAAGCACCGAATAAATGGAAAATTCACAAGGCGGGATCTTGAGCCCATGTCCCCTCCAGCGATCTTGCACATGGGCGTGAACCTGATTTTAATATATTTTAATAAATTTGCATCTGTTTATCCACCCCTCACCAAATTATTCCCCCCTCAATAAATTTTCATTTCTCACCAACATAATGTCACATTGGTGAGGTTCTCAACAGGTTTGCACAAATGTAAACCTGCCAGGGAGATCCCACTGGGGGCGCACAGGTCAATATAGCACCCAGGGGAGAGAGGCATAGCTAGGCAATGCCCTGGCAATATCTCTGCACTGCCCCTGGTGCAGGTTGGCACTACCATCCTGTGCCAGGGCAGTGTCAGGGTCAAGATGCATGGTGGGGGGGGAACTCATCTATTTCTGGTGGGAGGGGGTAGTGGGCATTGACGGGGGGGAAGTAGATCCCAGAAACGATTACAGGGATGTGAATGCTGGTGATGATTGGGGAGGAGTGTAAGATTTGTGTTCTGTTCAGGACGTTCTTTAAAGATAGCACCTCGATCTCAGTGGAGCTTGTTTCCAGCTCTAAGAGCCCCCACCGTGCCAGAGTGACAGTGTAAATCACGCCCACTCTTTTATTTCAGACTTGGAGACTCAAACTCTGGTGAAAAAACTGGTCAGTGGAGTTGGAGAGCTTCACACCAGGTTTCTCAACAGAACTGACACTTTATCAATTTGTGGTAAGATTGCTCCACAATCTCATCAAAACTGTATTTTGTATGATCCTAACTTACCAGCGGGGAAGTGCTGGCCTAGTGGTATTATCGCTAGACTGTTAATCCAGAAACTCAGCTAATGTTCTGGGGACCCGGGTTCAAATCCCACAACAGCAGATGGTGGAATTTGAATTCTATAAAAATCTGGAATTAAGAATCTACTGGTGACCATCAAACCATTGTCGATTGTCGGAAAAACCCATCTGGTTCCTGTCCTTTAAGAAAGGAAATCTGCCATCCTTACCTGGCCTGGCCTACACGTGACTCCAAAGCCATAGCAATGTGGTTGACTCTGAACTATCCTCCAAGGGCAACTAGGAATGGGCAATAAATACTAGCCAGCCAGTGACGCCCATGTTCCACGAATGAATTAAAAAAAATAAATAATGCACATGAAATTTTAAAAAAACCTTTGCCAAGTAGAGTGACAACATGCTAGTTCATTTAACTCTCTATTAAAACTGTACAAACTTGATAATTTGGAGGATCACCACACAAGTCCTGCCATAATGCATTCTTTGGGGATGCAGTTTAAATAAACTCAGTACTAATATACATTTATGTAGTTAGAAAAATAAATTGACAGCAAGTTTATATTTAAATTTGGTTAATTACCTCTGCATGTTGTATTGAAAACTTATTTTACAGTCATGTATATCCTGTACAGTTGATATCATAAACAAAAAATCTGGCTGCTCTGGTGTTTGAGGTAAAAAAAAAAGACAAAAAGCCATTGAGGGCAATACAGTGAATTTTAATCTGGTTCAGAGAGCGGTTTTAAGTGAAGAGACTTAAGGCAATTTTAATTCTGCTCTCCAGGGACATCAAGTCCACAGCATGTAAGTGCTCTCAATTTAATTTGACAAAGTTGCTTGGGGAGATTGTGAGGATACACTGTGGGTAATGACAGCTTGTCACTGATACAATTAGGGATTCTTTTCTGAGCTCCAGCTTCTATCATATTTCAACTAGGAGGCCACAATGCTGTCAATAGTAGAATGAGAAAACGATTATTTCCAATGACACAAAGTTAGTGTTTATATACCAGTGTGGCTGGTGGTGCTGTGATTCAGTTCACTGCGGAGTCTGAGTTGCTGTGGCAACATGCACTTTTACACACACGTCGTCACTATGGTTCATAAAGAGGCTCCAGCTTCAGTTCCATTACATGACCTACCAGGAATCTCACCCACTTAAGGAATGCTATTGACGTAAGTTGGAGATATTTACAGGTTGATTATCAACCTGCTTGGCCACATTTTGAACGCATCTTCCTTGGCCATTGGGCCAAAAATCCAGAGCTTCTGACTCAGAGGCAGGGACACTACCTGTATATTCAACAATTAATGTGAGTATTCAGTAACTGTCCCCAACATCAACTGATCTCTACAATGGGAGCTAGGTGGAAAACTGCATCCATGACTTTGGAAATAATGACAGAGACAAATTACAGAGTTTCTCGGGGAAATAAATGGTCTTAATTAGGACTTTTGCTTCATTACAGTACAAGTTATAGGCGTTAATACCAATTTTTAAATTGATAGTGGAGCTGGTGTTAACAGACTAGCTGATCAACTGGACTGCATGCCTTTCATGGAATAATTTATGAAGTTTTATATAGAATCTGTGATTTTCAGCAGCTGGTGAGTCAGAGTTTTACGGCACTGAAAGATGCCTTTTGGCCCATCATGCCTACGCCGACCACCAAGCACCCATCCATTGAAATCTCATTTTCCAGCACTTGGTCCATAGCCTTGCTGTGGCATGTCAAGTGTTCACCTATATGCTTCTTAAATGTTGTGAGAGTTCCCATCTCTATCATCCTATCAGGCAGAGTGTTCCAGATTCCCACCACCCTGTGGGTGTAAAGAGTTTTCCTCAAATACCCTCCAATTCTCCAGTCCATTACCTTAAATGAGGTTTATTCATTGAGCTGTGAGTTCCTTTCCATCACAGAGACACCATCCACTCGACCCCAGGCAGATTTGTGCATTCAAATACTATTTTAAATCTGAGGTTTCAGTACGCTCTGAATATGATAATTCAACTGTAGGATATGTAAGGCCACACTAGCATTGAAATAGTTCATGCTTTTCCAACCAGCAGTATGCCTAAAAAATCTGCTGAAAAAAAAATTGCGTGTTACTGTCAATTAACATTAATCAATCTCACATATTGTTTGGATGTTGTTTGGAAAATAGCAGCGATATTAATTAATATCATACTTTCATATGTTTGATTTCTAGAGCTACAGAAACACTCATTAAGGCTATTAGTGTACGGTAAGTACGAGCTTAAAACTAGAACCCATTGAGAGTGTCAGAGGGAAATTATACGGCTTTCTCTCTCTTATGTCCTCCATCAAACAACTCTGACTTCATATCAATGTAAAATTGTGTTGTGTAATTTGAATGTCAATCTAGAATCAAATTTCGGAAAGTGTTGCAGGACCATCTCCAGAAGAGACTCCCACAACTTAATCTTTGCATCAATTGTAACACAGGTGTGAAGCAACATTTAATAAGACAGCCTGGGTACTTTTTAACTGTCATTTTTAAACATTTGAGAGTAGGTGGACAATTATCAAAGCAGTTGGCTCTCTACTGTCAAAGTTAGCTGGCCAAGAAACTGAGAGCTTTGTGCATGTATCTTCATAGAATCCCTGGAGTATAGAAGGAGGCCATTCAGCCCATCAAGTCTGCACCGATTCTCTCTGTGAGAGTACCTTACCCATGTCCTTTTCCCGCCCTATTCCCTGTAACCCTGCACATTTACCTTGGCTAATCCATCTAACCTACACATCTTGGGACACTAAGGGGCAATTTAGCATGGCCAATCCACCTAAGCTGCACATCTTTGGACTGTGGGAGGAAACCCGGGTTTCCCGGACTGTGAGAAGAAACGCAAACACGGAGCATGTGCAAACTCCACATAGACAGTCACCTGGAATTTAACCCGGGAGCCTGGCACTGTGAGGCAGCAGTGCTAATCACTATGCCACCCTGCCTCCCTTGCACCAGATCCAGAACTCTGCTCGCCATCTCTTAATGCCAGTGACTTTCTTCATGTTAATGGAGAGTTGTCTCTCCTGATGATTCTTCTCCTAAAAGTGGATTAGAAATTAAGTTTCAAAACTTTCTGGGCAATTATTTTACATTATGATTCACATTGGCTGCAGTTACTCTGTGCTGATGGTGACCTGAAGTGATGCTATGCATCACTTGTCTGACTGTGATTGGATGATCATACTCAAATTACATTACAGTTTATTTTGATATTAAGCTCAAACCACTTCATATCAATGCAATCATCAATAGAAACAATGGAAAAACTGGCATCTGTAATTCATTTTATTTAATTACTTGGCATGCACTGTATATAAAAATATACTAAACTCCTAGTTTGAATTAAACTTTCCTTAGAGCTATAAGTAATTATTTATTGTATCCTTCTGATAATTTGAAGTGCATTGTTGGTGACACAGTGGCCAGAATTCTCTGGCTGTCCACTTCCTGCTGCCACTGTAAGAAAAGACGGAGAATTTATTGCTCAGCCAAATCTCTGGTCACTGCAGCGGGACGGGAGAATCCTGGCTGCGCGTGAGGTCAGAGAATCTGGCCCAGTAACTTAAAATCTACAATATGTGATTTATGGGCCAGTGCCAGGAGGCAGTGCCTGGGCAGTGTTGGCAGGGTTGAGTGGAGAGGCTGTCCATTTTAACTCTTGTGCACCAGGGAAGGTGCACTGGTCTTTAAAAAATACGTTGCTGGTGAAGTCTCGATCAGAGCCCACCCCGCTAGCATGATGTCGTGGGACGTGCCCCTTCATGTTATTTGAACTATGTTCCTCAGGATACAATGGAGAAATCATGCCCCCACATTGGGGCTTCAACACCACTTCGCCCACCCCCATCACACTCTGCAAAGAAATGGTAAAATTCTGCCCATTGTGTCAACTTCCTGGCACTTGATATTTCTCCAAAAAGAAATATTCCATCGGTATCAGTCATTGGGCTTATCAAAACATTTAAGCGACTAATGCTATTGCTTGATCAAGATATTCTGTTTGTGATGTCAAACTATTTGAGTATTCTTTTTGCAACTGACGAAAACATCTAAAATTCTTAATTATTAACTGTCATAATTTATAAGAAATTAATATTGTTGCTTATGGAAATTCTAATGCAAAAGCAATAACATTATTCACTTGTGACCAACATGGAGCATTGAGTGATACCAATTCAGATAAGTATAAGAAGATGATTAGCAAATCTAACAACCTGAACGTTATTGATGAATAATTCTTGCAATACTGATACAATTTATGAAATTTGTCATGTTATCTGTTTAATTGGCTTAATTATTTAACAGTATCTTATTGAATAGAAAATGATCCAGCCTTGTGCATTGCAATAGATATTAACATTGCCTCATATTTGGGCGGCCCGGTTGCACAATGGTTAGCACAGCTGCCTTACAGCGCCAGGGACCTGGGTTCGATTCTCGGCTTGGGTGACTGTCTGTGTGCAGTTTGCACGTTCTCCCCATGTCTGTGTGGATTTCCTCCGGGTGCTCTGGTTTCCTCCCACGGTCCAAAGGTGTGCAGATTAGCTGGATTGGCCATGTTAAATTGCCCCTTAATGTCAGGGGCACTAGCTTGGGTAAATGCATGAAGCTGTGGGGATAGGGCCTGGATGGGATTGTGGTCGGTGCAGACTCGATGGGCTGAATGACCTCCTTCTGCACTGTAGGATTCTATGATTCTAATATTGTGCACTATTACAAAATCTTTTTGTTCAGATCATTAGGTCTCTTTTGCAATTAAAGGCATTTTATTAAGGTGGAATTAGAAATCAGAATCTATTGATTCTGAGCTATTAAAAATCTGTTGTAAATACAAGAGTAACTAGTGGTGTACACCATTTTATTCTTATATTTTGTATGTTCTCATTGTTCAACAATGTTTTTAATGTGGGATTATGGGAAAAGGCCTGAGTGGGATTGTGGTCGGTGCAGACTCGATGGGCCGAATGGCCTCCTTCTGCACTGTAGGATTCTATGACTCACTGTTCGATGTCAGAGATCACAATGCATAGTGACAGAATGTACTTACAATTTAAACTGGGTGATAGTATGAAAAATTCTGATCCTGTGATGTGTGGTATTGGCCAGAGCAATGTATGGATGTTAGAAACGCAGTTCAAATAATCTATTTGAATCCTAATCTTACAGGATCACCTCCTGCTTATTCATTTCCCAAGCTGCTTTCCCTGTTGACCTTTTAGAATGAAATTGCTGAATTAGTGCCAATGTCATGAAATAGGAAGGTAGCTTTCTGCTATAAACTTAAGCTAACTGCTTTTAGATTGCTCAAATTCCTATCATTCAGCAGCCTTAAGAGCTCTCAGAGAGAATACTTTCATCTCCTTTGTCCCCATTTAAGCCTGGCTCGCAAAAAATCATCACTGGTGTTCTATTGAATCCATTACCACTGTAATGTGTTTCTTGGCTGAGGTTGTCATTGTGCATAGTTTCTTGAATACTGGCACTTTAATTGCCTTTAAAGGCCCGTTTCATGTTTTCAGGGTGACATAACTTGCTTGTAAGGTTTCCATGGTGAAGATCTAATGGAGATGAAATTGTCAAAGCCATTAGCACAAACTGGGCAATAATTTAGCGAAGCTTGTTTCACATAACATCCAATTTTCTGTTTCATTGAAGTCAATCAAACAAAAAAGAGTGTAAAATCAGCAGCTGATTCATTCTCAGTCTGTTTTATGTCCTTTGTAACCCCTAAACTTGATTATTCCAATTGCTCCTGGCTGGCCTCCCATGTGCATCCCTCTGTACACACACTTGAGATCATCCAAAGCTCTGCCCTCCATGTCCTTAGTAGCATCAAGCCCCAGTCACCCATTATCCCTGTGTTCATTGACCTACCTTAGTTCCCAGTTGAGCAGTGCCTCGATTTTCAAATTTTCATCCTAGTTTTTGAATCTTTCCATGGCCTTGCACACCGCCACATCCCCCCCCCACCCCCCCCCCCCCTCCACACATACACGCATAAATTCCTAGCCTCCCTATCTCTGTGTAATACTCACCAGCCCCACAGCCCACTGAGATGTCTGCATTAATCCAATTCTGCTGTTCTGAACATCCCTGATTTCAATCATTCCTGCAATGGCAGCAATGCCATCAGCTGCCATGGCCTTTACCTCTGGAATTTTCTTCTGCTTCACTTCCTCTCTTACTTTCTTCAAAGTGCTCCTTGAACCTAACTCTCTGTTCGTCAGCTACCTTAATTCTGCTTAAGTGACTTAGTGCCGAGTTTTGTTCGCTACTATGAAGCACCCTGGGATTGTTTACTACATTGAAGACGCTATAGAAATGCAAGTTGTTGGTGCGGATGCCAATGACTTTCACGTCTTCCAATCTATCTTTCTTGTCTGTGAAGCTGTTTTATTTTAGCTCATGACTGCTCTCCTCAGGCAATGCTTAATTAGCAAGAACAATATGGTAAAGTAGAAGAGAAACAAAACCGCGATAGAGGATTTAAATGGCTGGTTCAGACTTGACATGAACGATCTGAGAGGGAACCCTATTGTTACTAATGTGGCGATAAGGAAAGTGGGTCGACCTAGATAACAAAGACCAGCTTTTGTAGCTCAATTGGAAGCAATCCATCTGGTAATCCCTGATAACAGTTTGCAAATGCTGTCAACATTGTAATCAAAAAGGGGGAAAAAAAGCAAGCCAATAAATGATTACACAAAAAAATCAGACTGCGGAGGTGCCAGAGAATGTATTCTAAATCAACATCATAAATATACATAATAGAATGGAAATTCCTGAGCATATTGATTAAAAGCAGGTACTTGGTGCTTTATTTATTTTACAACATTTCAAACTGTCGACAAATGGATTGTGTTTTATCCCTGAAAAAAAACATTTGATGTTTTCGAACACAAAGATTTTGTACTTGGCTCTAGTGCACAAAACGGTTTTGCATCATATTAAATTCTTCCAAATACAAAAAGGTAATACAAGTTCTGGTGGTGAGGTCAACACATTTTGGCACAACATGCGTGCCAATTTTCTTTCATAGAATCTTAGAATGATACAGCAGGTCATTCAATCCATCGTGTCTGGGACAACACATCGGTGGAGCTGTCCGCGTAGTCCCATTCTCCTCCTCTGTCTTTTTAGACCTGTAATTGCTTTTCTCCTTCAAGTCTTTATCCAATTCTCTTTTGAAGGTTACGGTTGAATCTGCTTCCGCTACCCTTTTCAGGCCATCTGTTCCAAATCACAACAACTCGCTGCGTAAATGAAATGCTTCCTTGTGTCGCATTTGGTTCTTTCGCAAATCACTTTAAATCTGTGCCCTCTGCTAACTGGCCCTGCTGCCACTGGAAACAGTCTCTCTTTATTTACTCAATCAAAGCTGTTCACGACTTTGAAGACCTCTATAAAATATCCTCTTAACCTCCATCACTCTGTGGAGAACAATCTCAGCTTCTCCAGTCTCCACATATAACTGTAATCCCTCATCCCCGGTACCATTCTAGCCAGTCTTATCGACACCTTCTTTAAAGCCTTGACATCGTTTCTACAGTGTGGTGCCCAGCATTGGACACAACCCCAGCTGCAGTCTATAGCCAGTATTAGAAAAAGGTGCAGCATAGCTTTCTTACTTTGTAGTCGCTGGCCGGGATCTTCTGCACAATGAACATTTTCAAATGTTGGGACCGTTTCTAAATCTCGACTGCAATTGTCCAACAAAATCTTACAGGAGCAATCAGTTAGCAGGTCACCTTCGAGGGCACCATTGAATTGGCAGGTGGGTTCTGGAGGTGGAATTTTGACACCTCACAGATCATTGCGAGGGTGAGTAAGAATGCTGTTGAGGTCCAAGCAGCAGGCAGGAAATCGATGGAAGCACCATCTTTCCCAGGGGAATTGCCGCCAATCAATACCGTCACTGTCAGAAACGTCAGTTTCCACAAGGTGCAATGGCAAGCTGGGTAGATAGCATCCTTGCCATTTTCTTGCAGGTGCACATTTAAAATCCGTCAAATCAATTGCATTTCCAACATCTAACCATTCAGTCACCTCCTCTGTGTTGCTGGGGTGCTGACACAAAAAGATTGCACTGCTGTACATCGGTGCTAATTGGTTCCGTAAATGCCTTAATTGAATTCCTACTGCTGCCACTGCAAACCTGCATCCAGGAAAAGAGCAAGAAGGAGGGAAGCCACTCTGTTTTCTGATTTCCCTGGACCATCCGCCTACCACCCCCCCCCCCCCCATTCTGCCCCATCCCCAATGCTGTCTTGAAAGTAAGCTTGTCCACACTTTGCATGTGGGGACCACATCTCAACATTTTTCTCAATCAATGGGCCGATGAGCAAATTTCTGAAAAATAAAGTTTGGCACAACATTAAACATGAATTAAAAAAAACTGACTTGTGAAAAGAAACAACATGCTCAACAAAAAAAGGGTGCATGTTGGTGTAAGGAGAATGAGAACCCTGAGACTAGGGACAGAATTTTACTCCCCCACCCGCCACAGGAATCGTAGCGGGCTGGAGACAACGGACCATGCAAATGTCCGTTGACCTTGGGAGGGACAAACTGCAAATGCAGAGAGAAACAAGTTTGTTGTTGCATGATCATGGGAGGGAATTTTTGGTCTGGGGTGACGTGGCCAGAAAACCCCGCCCTAGGAGTGGGTCAGACTTGCGTATACACTCTCAATGTCCCTCCATCTCTCCCCCTCACACTAAAGGTGGAATTTAACAGCGTCGCTCAACCCGAAACCGGAAAATCCCACCCGAGGTCAACAGAACTTCCCCATTGCCCATGCCTCGCCCGCTCTGATGCCCGTGGTGGGTGGGGCATTAGAGTTCCAGCGCATCTCTCTCCCTCACCCACACTCGCGCTCTCTCTCACCTTCATTTCCTCTCTTTTTTCTCCCTCCCTCCCTCCCTCCCATTGTCCTCATTAACTCACTAAGGTGCTAGTGGACCCTGCCCCATCGCCCTCTCGCCCTACCCTGATTCCCTCGCACCGCCCCCCCCAGCTCCCTCATATTCCACCCGCAGTTCCCTCGTGTTGCATTCTGGCTCCCTTGCAACCCGGCCCAGCCCCCGTGCACACAGCTCCAGCTTCCTCTTGCCTCGCCTGTCTTCTTTGCACCCCACCCTGGCCCACTCGCACCCTGGCCCACTCGCACCCTGGCCCCCCTCCTCAAACACTCTCTGGGCCCCGGAACCTCTCTTAAAAACTTATCTTCCAACAGTTTGTTGATCATGCAACAACAAACTTGTTTCTCTCTGCATTTGCAGTTGATAGGTTCACTAGTGAATACTGAGAAGCTGTACACCATTAATCACATACAAGTCAGTTTACCAGACCAAGTCCAGAGGCTGCAGGGGCCGCAATGTGGCTCATGTGTCATGAGTTGGATGAGCCTGCTTTAAGGGGTTGGAAACATTCTGTCCGATACCTTCATTAAAAAGCCAAGAATCAGGGATTGTTTTTTTCTGCCTTCTCAACCTTCAAAGGTTTGTTTGCCAACGCTCCCAATATCCATATTCCTGCATCACCCTTAAAATTGCATCATGATGTCTATGCTGCTTCTCTTCATTCTTCCTCCCAAAATGTATTACTTTGCACTTCTCTATTTCAAATTTAATCTGCCATGTGTCTGCCCATTTCACTGGCCTATCTGTGACCTCCTGAAGTCTGCTACTATATACATTATTTACTACTGTTCGAAGTGTGGTTTAATCTGCAAACTTTGAAATTCTGCCTCGTATGCCCAAGTGCAAGTCATTAATATATCCATATGCATATAACACAATATATATAATATTACACACACACACACACATATATATATATATATATATATATATATATATATATATATTTTTTTTATATATATATAGCGAAATATCTTTGTGTTCCTTGGGCCAATCTCAACTAAACTTTTAGGATGGTATCTTGGACCAAGGAACATGTTGTAGGGAATTGATGTTTAACCATCCCCAGCAGGTGGGCTTTGGCCACCTAGAAGGGGATCCCGTGGCTATGCCTGTACTGATACCATCAGACGTACTTTTAACCATACCTTCCAAGAAAGAATGCAGAACAAATTTTCATCACAACCCTCACCTGCTTTCATATTTCATGTGTTATTTTGTTTTATGTTTCATGCAAGTTATACTCTACAAGAGACACTACACGTTACTACTTGGTTAGAGAAAGTGATAGGCGGGCATGCAGAGCCAAAGAGCAAAACAATGACAGTGACAGCCAGCAATTAGAGAAAGGAAAGATGAAGAGGCTAAAATAAGAAGATATGAAGTTGTCCGAGATCAACAGAATGCAAGAAGAACCAAAGCTGCAAGTAAAAGACCAAGACTCTTTAAGGAAGCTTTCATTCATGATCCCCATCATTATAATGTCCCAGACCCAGAATATGATATTGGCAGTGGACCAGAGGCTTGTGAACATCAATCACACAAATGACAAAGTATGATTGCTACCCTGAAGTGAGCCGTCTGACTCTTTGAACGTTCATCTTATGGGAACAACGACAAAATAAAAACACTTCTTGAAAAACATCCGAAAATATAACAGCTCAGTTGGTTCACCAAGAATTCTCTTTATTTTGAATCTAGAAGGAAGAACTTCTAATGTGTTCTCTCATGGAATATTTAATATTTCAACAAGCATGAAAAAGGTACACATTGACACTGAATGTGTAGAGAGTGTGACTGCAGATGTTTGTGCTTGAAGCTGATGATGAAATATTCGGAGTACGAACAAAAGCTGATGAAATAAGAACAAAAATAGAAAATTCTGGAAATACTCAGGAGGTCTGGCAGCATCTTTGGAGCGAGAAACAGGGTTAACATCTTCAGTCCAGGATTTTTGGTCAGGGACCTTTCTTCAGGGGCTTTGAAATAAGATCCTTGACCTGAATCTTCAACTCCTTTTTTCTATGGATACTGCCAGACTTGCTGAGTATTCCTAGCATTTTTCCATGGTATTTTGCTTTTGATTGAGGAAACAGGTAAAGATTTTGATTCTGAGGATTTTGAGTGCGACACTGAAAATGTAGAGAATGAGGCAGTGCCGGGAGCAGTACTATTGTGTCAGGGAGCAGTGCCAGGGTACTGCTCAGGCATATCCCTCTCCTCCTCGGGGCCATACTTACCTGTGCACCTGTGGTGGTTTCTCTTCATCTTGTTCACATTTATAAAAACTTTTTCTGAACCTTGTCGACTTGACGTCACATCGGCAAGGGGGATATCACAATGTGGGAGCATCATACTGACATTTAAATGTATTTAAATGAAGTTCCTGAACTTCCTGGGCGTGAACTTTGCTACATAAATGGCAGGGGGTGGGGACGATCAGGCCTAGAGATCTTGCTGGCGAGATTCTTGCTTTTGGCCTTTGATGTGATTTTGCGCCCACGGTGAACACAGGCGCAAGTCCCGGCCTTGGACTCCACTTTTTAGGGAATGGTGGTCAGCTTTGACTAAATGTTTGACACTTGAGTCATTTTTTTAAAAAAGCAAATACAGACACCAAGAAGTTGATTTAGGCTTCACGAAGGTTAAAAAGGACAGAAAAAATATTTTTGCCCACTCTATCACAGGATCCAGAGAAATCATTGTGTTTGTGTTAACTGAGACAATCCACTGGAGTGAGAATGGTGTTGCTTGTTGTTTGATTGCTCAAACACAGGTTGTACTGATTGAACTAAGCACTCTGATTAAATCTGTACCTTTACATTTCACCTTGCTGTGAAATAAAATAATTTACAAATCAATGCAAATTTTGACCGATTTGCAATTAACTCATTCGACTGTCGATGACATTGAAGAAATAAGTATTCAAGGGACACAATCTAGATCACAGAGGGATGTTATTATTGGTTCCAGGGTCTTAGGTATTAGAATCAACTCCCATAAACAGGAGACAACTGAAAATGCTGGAAAGGTTTAGCAGATCTGAAAACACCAATGGAGAGAGAAACAGAATTCATGGGGCGATTCTCCCAAAAGTGCTGAATTGGCAGGAAAATTGTTCCAGATCACGACTGTTTTGTCAGTTCAACTTCTCACTCGTGTCTCCGCACTCTGTGCATTGCAGAGGTCCCAATCGTGAATCTCATTAAAAACCCGGGGGGGGGGGGGGGTGGGGGGGGCCTATTTGTGCCGGAGTCTGACAGTTCTGGAACTCTGCATATGCGCAGTGGCCCCGATCTGTCAGTCTCCCTGTTTGCTGGCCAGCCTGGGACCCCTGCAGTGCTGCCCCTCCAACTCCCCCCACGGCCCGATCATGGCCCCCACAGCAATTCCCGAGCCAGCCCCGACCCCCCCCCCCCAAACGTCCAGTAGCGCCCCGATGCACAGCCCACCCCCTCACGTCAGCAGACCGCCCCCCCCACCCCCGGCTGACCTGCCTCCGGGGGCCAGACCCTTCCCCCCCCCCCTCTCCCCGGCAGACCACCCCCTCCGGCCCACCCCAATTGCTGCCCTCCCTCCAGCCTAGACTGATCCCAATGCAGAGTGGCAGCGGGGCCCCCCACCCCTATGCCCCGCCCACAATAGGCCCTGTCTCCTTGGCACTGCCCGATTCCTGGTGAGTAGTGCCAAAGTGCCCAGTGGGCATTGGCACTTTGCCCCTTCGGCAGTGCCGGGGGCACAGGCTGGCACTGCCAGGGTGTCCATGCCCAGGGAGCACTACCCCCCCTGCCACCTGACCCCCTGGGGGGCCCCGATTGCCCCCCCTTCATTCCAGCAGAGTCTCCCACTAGTTCCACGAACATGGGGAGTTACTCTAAACCCCGCCAGAATGAAGTACTCCTTGCGGGGTGGGAGATTCAATCGGGACCGGTAAGTTCCCAATGATTACTTTTTTAAAAATACATTTAAAACATATTTTAAAAAGATTCAAATTACTTGCCTCTTTTCCCACCGGTTTCCAGCGTGGTCTGGTCTCCAACTGTTCTCCGGCTCTGGGAGATGCACATGTGTTCCTGGCACAAATCCTGGAACAAGGCCGGCGACGCGCATCTCCCACCGCGACCCGCCAGAAAAGTTGTGGGTCAGGATGGGAGAATCCCCCCCCCCCACCCCCACCCCCCATGTTTCAGGTCTGTCAGAAATGATGAAAGGTCACAGACCCGAAAAGTTGACTCTGTTTCTCTGTCCATCCATGCTGCCAGACCTGCTGAGTGTTTCCAACATTTCCTGCTTTCATTTCAGATTTGCAACATCTGCAGTGTTTTTTTCTTTTGCCCAATTAACATAGGGTGCTCAAACTATCTCAGGAGCAACTGGCATAACTGAAGCCAAGAAGGTAAGAAGAGCAAAGCGAAATTCAAAACACAGAACAAGAGGGACACAGGTTCAATTTCAGATCTGTCCTGTCTTAATGAAACCTAGTTAAAGCCATGGTGCAAGAGGATGTAGTGAACTTGGGATAAAGAGAGGCTTCCATCTCCCGATCACTATTCAGTATTCCAGCTGTGAAGTCTACTATATATCTAAATCAACTGAGAACAGGATTAGGTTCAGACTTGTCATCACCAATACACAAAGAGCCTCTTGATACTACTTTTCATCTAGGCCTGTGTTTTTCAAACTTTTTTTCTGGTGACTCACTTTTACCAAATGGCCATCCCTGGCGACCCATGTCATATGGGATGTTTAATGAAATACAATCTTTCCACTTTGTGCTAACATTGTACATCAGAGGGTTCGTTTCAGATCCATTTTCCAATTTATTCGGACCATTTCCCGGCACAAAGGAAATTGGTGACAGAATTTTGCAAGCTCCTCTCGTCAACATATACATTCAAAATAAATGTCCGAAATCAGACGATGCACTCATTTACTGTGCATCAGCCATCCACAGAAAATTGACTGCCATTTATTTGTGACGGATTTCTCACTGAAGATGTACCTTTGGAATGCAGAGCTCACCAGATCAATGTGCTGCTTTTAGGTGGAAACTTATAGGACAGTCGCCAATTATCTCTATCTATTACCATCCCATCAGTAAACCTCCCTGATCGGTGGGACATGTCACGTCAGTAACTACATTTTGCTGCATCCATTGAAGTCTGTCTGTCAGTTATCCTTTTTCACATGCAGCCATAATTTAGAAAAGAAAATCTTGATGGTTTTCCTGTTTTTCAGACATCATCTCATTTTGAAATTGATTCAACAGCAAAATATTTTTATACACACAGGGGAAAAATAATGAGTCGGATTGTGAGATAATGACTATACTTGTCAAACTCTGAAGTTATAGCCTGCCTTCATGGCGGGAAATTCAAGACACAGGCAGAGTTCACTGAGCAGACAAGTTGCAGTACTGCTGTTACAGTGTCACAGAGGGATGTTATTATTGGTCACTTATTACTATTATTATTAATATTGGCCACTCGCATTGTTTGCATCTGTAAAGACTTGATTACCTGTTAAGACTCGCATTCCAACCATTATCTTGGAATTGAGTTTGTATCTATATATGCCCTGTTTGTGAACTGAACTCTTCACTCACCTGATGAAGGGGCAACGCTCCGAAAGCTCGTGCTACCAAATAAACCTGTTGGACTTTAACCTGGTGTTGTGAGACTACTTGCTGCTGCCACAGTCATAATCTAAATGGGATTTATTGTGAATCTAACAATATACCTCGCTCCAATTCTTACCTTTTCCTTTCACAAAGTGCACGTAACTTGAATTGTATTAGGCAATACTAAGCTTTTCCTGCACATTAAAGGTCCTTATGCTGACTGTCATCATCTGAGAGTACCTCATTATCACACCACCTTCTACAAAATGTGCGGAAAAACAGAACACCCCTTTTTTTTAAACAGGATCACAGAACATCCTCCATTCTTTTAAAACAGGATCGGTTATAGGGCAACGAGAATTTATCCGGTGACCCATTTTCAACATCCCACAATCCACTGGCAGCTCGCAATCTCCACTTTGAAGAAGCCTGATCTAGGCTCAGGCATAAAGATTGCATATTTGTCAAGGTCCTTCATTGTTAAAAAAAAAAATGCTCTCCTTGAAGAAGGGGAAGTTAAGTGAACTAAGAGAGGTTTTTAAATTGATGGGATTTTTAATGGAGTAGAAGGGGGGAAACTATTCCCTCTGGTAAATGTGTCAATTAGTATAAATTTAGAATCATTGGCAAGAGATCTAGAAGGGAGATGAGGAGAAATCTTTTTAATTTGAGCGTTGTTGGATATGGAATGCTTTTCCTGGAAAGATAATGGGAGCTCATTCAATAAATAATATCAAAAGAGAAGTGGGCAGGTACTTCAGATTGAGAAACTTGCGACAGGGATTATGGATGACTGCTGTCTCAGAGAGCCAGCACAGGCACAGTGGGCAGAATGATCTCTTCCTGTGTTGTAAGATTCTGGAGTGGCTAGCACCTTCAGAACAAGAGGGGGGAAAACGGGGGGAAAAAGAATTGTGTCCACAGAATTTCATGGAATATCCACCAGTTGCAATTTAAACACTAATCATTGGTTTAAATGTCGAGGTTTACGACCATAGAACACAGAACCTGAAATCAGGGCAAGTAGAAATACAAGCACCTGGTAAATAGCAAAGATCTAAAGGTACCAACCCAATGAACAGTTGGTGCTTTCTCAACTCAAAGTCAATCTCTTAAACCCATGTGAGAGACAAAGTCAGAAATAAGAGTCCATGATTCCATTCAGTAGTTGTCTATATTTTTTAAAAAACAAACCTTTTATCCACACCTCCATTATTTGCTCATTTTACACATGCTCATTGATATATAAATTACGGACAATTGTGAACACTCAAAAGATTTCAGCATGATTGCTAAAATTAATATTCTAGACATTTCAAATGCTTTTGCCTCCCTGGAATTCAAGTTTGGTTTGGATAAAGTTATTCTGTCAGGTAGCAATGACCAAGAAAGGTTTAGTGGTGCGGTGGGTAGAGCGTCCCTACCTCTGGACCAGAAGCTCTGGATTCAAGTCCCATTGCAGTTCTTGATGGCCACGGAAGGTGTGTTCACACTGTGGCCAAACAGTTTGATTATCAGCCTGTACTTCTGTATCATTTCTACGAATAATAGATTATATTTGAGCAGAATAGGATAATACAAATATAATAATTCCACAAAATTATTTTATCTGAGCAGGTTTTCAGAAAGTAGGAACTTTCTGATTTTTCTATTATATCATGAAATGGCAGATTATGCTGTAAAGTTCTCTATATGGCAACCATATAATTATTGATATAACAATATGACTAATATTGAGCTGTTATTTTCTCCATTACTTTTTTAAAAAGTCAGGTCTCCTTTACTCTCTCCAAAGTATATGTTGCATTTTTGTGTTTTTAAAATGTTAACCCATAAAATGTAATTTTCCATAATTGTGTGGAAATATGTTTGCTTCAAAGTAAAGGAAAAAAATAATGTACACACCCACCCATCCTCATTGAAATAGATTGATATTGCTCCTTAATCTCATCTCTATAAATGCTAACATCTTGAGTTCATCCAACATTTCATTCCACTTCATTGTTCAGCGAATACCGTCCAGACAATGACAAACCCAATTTGGGCAACTGCAGACAATGCTGGACAAGACAGGAGTTGGAGACAAGGGCAAATGTAATTGAGGGAGGCACCAGACACAGCAGCAGAAATAAGGGACAGCTCAGGACAGAGATAATGGAGAGAGCAAAGTATGTTCAATGGAACTCACTACAGAGAAACAATTGGGGAGAGACAGATGTAAGCAAAAACACGTTATAAAAATACACGAGGAGTCAGACAGTATGATACGTGGGTGTAATTGAGTGACAGAGAGATTAGTTAGACAGATGGAATAATGATGTGGCATTGAAACTAGCCCCATCTGCCCCATCTGATTGATTTTTTAAAAATCCCAGGACATTGTTGGAAGAAGAGTGGGGGAGTTGTGCCAAAATGTCTCCTTCAGACAACACCACCAAAAAAGATCAACTGGTCAACCTTCTCATAACTGGCTTTGAAACATTTCTGTGTACATATTGGCTTTAAACTTATTGCTTATAGAGCATAATTAATTGCCTGCAAAGTATGATAGAATATCCTCAGATGTGAAACATACTACCAAAAGGCAAGTTTGTTCATTCCCTGATTTAGAGATATGGGGAAAGAATACAATGAGACAGCTATCTCAGTCCCACGGTATTCAATGCACCAGTAGTCAGGGGATAACTCATGAACTGCGGCACAGATAGAACAATTTTAAAAAACAAGCATTAGATGTAAACCGACATAAGAACAACGCGATGGTACATTTTATTTGTTCTGTAACTCTAGCCTCTTTTCTCCTCAATTCCCATTGACTTCAAGTGTGCTAGTGGTCTTCACTCAGTTAAATGCTTCCTTGACTTGACAGTCACTTTCATCTGTCATTCAGCTCATTTGTCCACGTTTGGACAGGGATTGGATGACCTGAGCATGAGTTGACAAGTTATTGATGAATAACTGCTGCTTGAAAATGGATAGTAGGGATCCAATAATGACTCTTTTGGGACCCAAACCAGGGATTTGTGAGGGGCCTGCTGCATTAGGGATTATTTGGTCATTTTCTTTTAAATTGTTTACCTTCATAAAAAGCCAAGAGGAGCAGGAGTGTCTGCCACTGCTTATTTCCCTCCCAATTATCTTCCTTCTCCTCGAGTCCCTTGGCTGGCACCCGGGTCAGCTGAGTTTGCAAGTCCCCTTCCCTCCCTACACAGCTGATGATCAGGTTATGATCATTCACCCTTGCCAGTAATAGACCAGTGAAGCTGGTGGACCTGTTGTCACTGGATTTGTAAAAGAGGGGGCAGCATCTTCTGCACCTGATCAGCCCCAGTTCAATTTCAAAGCCTTGTGTATCTAAATAAAAACAACAAATCATGTTCACTGAGAAAGAAATAGATTTGGATAGTTCAGAAAGGTTAGCTTTCAACCTCTTCCTGAACAACTTTTACAGCTTTTGTCATTTTCTGAAGTAGCTTTTATAACTGGTGACCCTTGATGAAACATTTTTCAACTAAGACAATCTGAGGGATCCTTTGTTCACCCTTCCCACATCCTGGTACAATGAGAAGTAAATTGGTAGCCTTGAAAAAGTGCATTATACTACACCGAGTTTCAGGAAGTTTTTGATTACAAAATTGTCCAAACAAAATAATCATTCCAAACTCCAGTACAGCCCCTTGATAAACTTATTTTAAGACAACAAGACACTTACAGGGCAAGGTCTAACTTTGCCAACGTTGCTGAGGTAAACATTATAGCAAATGGTCCTTTGAAGAATTGTTACAGTATAAAATGAGACAGATTGCACATATGCAAATTCACAGCTTGGTGATTATTATTCATTATTTCTATTACCCAGGTGATAGCCTTCTGCCAACTGTTGAACAGTGGAGAGAATTTCCATTCCAGATAACTAATCACAGCCTTTCTCATTTTCTGGAATGTAATTAAAAATATCAGAAGGAAGAGGGAGAAAATCATTCTTATTGCTGTGATTCACTGATACTGGAGTCTTGATCATATAATATGTGCATTATATCGAGATAAACTGTTCCGAACAAACAGTACCCATTTTAAAATGGGCTCAAAATTGACACAGCTACAACCCCAATGCCCCTCAATAATACATAAAGTAAATATTTTTAAGATACTAACTGGGACAAAATTATGAGTTATCAGTTCGTACCAATGAAAATGCTTAAAACTGTTGGCAATAGTGGTCAACATATACATTCTATTTTTTTGGACCATTAATAATTGTACCAACAAAAGCAGGTTAGATACCCTCTTCAGAGACATCACAAAGACATGACATGGGAACAAATAAATTACATGCTTGTGAAGAGGCACCCTTAAAAATTATAGAAAGATAGGTTTACCCCAACAGATATGTTTACATTTCCATGTATATAGAACATCTACATTTCACCAAAGCAGCACTCAAAAGTTATGGATGTTTCCGATCAATAAAAGAATTACCAAAAATTGTTTGCAAGGTTTTTTTTTGCTTTCTCCAAATTTCTTCCCCCATTGATTTGAAAGTGATGTTGCTTATTCACTGACGATAGTCGACTCATCGATGTGGCCAAACTTCATGTGCAAACCTAGAAACTGTGTACTGCACACAGTTGAATTTTGAATAGTCGGACTCTCTTCCAGTTTTCATCTGGAATCCCTTTCGCATCTCTGAACCATGAGGTTTGTTCCAGGATCCCAATCACTGTCCAAGCTGAGATCAGCTAACTCAGCAAGGACCAGGGAACCTGGAAACTTCCTTGTGCCCTGGTTCAGATTTCCATTTATCAGAAGAACCACAGGAGAAACTCTCCTTACTAATAATTACTGTGCCCTTGAGAAAAAAAATAACTAATGTAGAATGCTTCTCAAATAGGATAATAAATTGGAGCCATGTGACATTATGCAAAATACTGCCAACATCTCACTTCTTGCATTACTAGATGAGCTGAATTGTAAATCCGAGAGATTCTTCCTTGTCAATTATGTTTCAAAGTGCTGGATGTTAAAGATCCAAGAGTTGACTATATGCCTTTTTCATTAAATAACTAGTACATTGTAAATTAAGTAAATTGAGACTATCTGTGCAATAGTATCTCAGAAAATTATTCATTGACTTCTTTTAGCAAAATGACTAAAAGCTTTCTGCATGTAATAAGGTTTCACCAGAGTTCAATTAACAGTTAGTAGATTGTGCAGTAAATTACATTTTGAATTCAACATTGCGTTTTTCAACTTACAATTTCACCATATATATCCTGTGTTTAAAAAACTTCTAAATTGTGCTGCCTTTTAATTTCCTGAAGATAGCGTTCTGTTTATTTTAGTTTAGCAATCGTGACAATATTGTTAAATGAAGTTGCAGCATGGATAAGACTAAAGGACCGAAAGCGGATCCAAAATCTTGCCACAGTTCACGCTTGGACCTGCTGGTGGCGCACCCTCCACCATGGGTTTCCCAGCAGCAAGGGGCACGTTCAACAGGAAATCCTGTTGACAATGGTGGGACCATAAGATCCCGCCACCAGCGAGTATGCTGCATCCCGTCCCCTGAAACACGCCTCAGAGTGGGAGAAAAATCCAGCCCTGAGATTTTCCGGCCTTGCCACAATGGGTTTTTGCAATCAGTTCAAATCCCCATTGACGTCGGGTGGGACTGGAAGATACCGCCAGCAGGAAGAGGCAGAAAATGCCTTCCAGAAGGTAAGAGTAAATGGTGGTTTCTCTCATTGACAAGACGCAGTTAGGGGCATTTCTCACGAATCTATGTTGAGAGCTCTCATTTTCTCCATTCACGAAGGAAATTCTGACAGAATATTCTGCCAATGCCAAATTGGGAGCTATAGCAAGCTGTGAGAAAGAATGCAGATGATTGCTGGTGGATGTGGACATGTTGGGGGAGTTGATGAACATGTGGTAAATGCATTTCAGTGTGGAAAAATGTGAACTTGCCTATTAGTAAAGAAGAACAATGAATGGAAAGAAATCATAAGTGAAAAAGGATGCTGAACAGAGAAATTCTGTGAAGTGATAAATCTTTAGCTTCAGATGTACAGATCTTTAAAAGCAAGATTAAATTATGCCTTAACCATATCATTGGCACAAAAATATTTGTCACACATTCCTAATTGCCTCAAATTCCCAAGAGTCTATAAAACAATTTATCAATAGTCAGATCATTAATCTTTCCCACATCTCACTTAAAACTATCGTCTTCACAAGTACTAGCTGCTGGAAGGTCCAGACACATGTTTCCACCTCAGTTACCTGCATCCTATACACCACCAATTAGAAACTAGGCAATTAGCAGCAGGAATCTTGATTGAAATGATTGACCCCCTCCTTTTACTTATCCAACTATTACAGAGATGTTTGTTAACGTCTAGTTCTCATTTTTCCATGTTAATGTTATCAGTTGCCAACAGAGAAACATGTATCCGGAGTCAGCTGCATCTGCAGAATAATAAAGACTGGGGTAATGCTGACTCTTCACACCTCCTGTTAAGTCTTGTGTTGAAATACATTATTTAAAACATTTATAAATCAGTGCCATTTACAGCTTCCATTCAACCTCTATCAGGCTTCTGCAGATTCATCCTTCGACACAGATAAGACCAAGCTTCACCTGACTTTAGTTTAATGTATCATTAATTATGGGTTTGCGTATAAGTATCGAGATTACTTCAACAAATAAGAAATAAACTGCTTCAGCCTGGAAAGCGACAATTTTATGAGTTCTTGGAAAATGCTGCAGCATGCTTTTTATGCAGGTTTTTAGAGCAATGGGAAATGTGCTTTTAAGGGAAAATATTGCTTACTAATTAATGTCACTACTACCGCTTTATTTCATTGCCATTTTATGAATATAATGAAAAATTGCCTTACCTCACAAAGTGTTCTTGCACTTCAGTGAGCTGCATACAAAGCGTAATCGGATGAGTTTGTATTTTTATGTCCTGTGAACTGGTACAGCTACAAAGTGTCATAGTTGAAGAATACCACTTTCTGTTTCAGATGGCAAGCAGCCAGAGTTACATGGCCTGCTACAATCTGGCATGAGCATTTTATATAAATTTCAAAATCACCAATTATAGTGTTGATTTACAAAACAGAGTGCAATGAGTATATTTTTGTCCGCAGCTGAGTTGTCATAATTGGTAGAATATTTCATGTTCCTGCATATGAGATCCATTTAGATGTTTAAACCACTTTGACATCTGACATTTGCATGCAAGACATGGAAATCCAGCTGATAAAGAAACATAACGGTTCTAAAAGTGCATTTGACTTGGTAACCTAGATTTCCTTCTGGAGCTGTGCATATTTTGGGGCAGATTTGGAATGATAAATAAAGAAAATTACATTATTAATAATACCTAACTAAACTCTGACCCAGCATCCACAATCTTCGAGCTGCTTTTTTAGTTCCCTTCAATCACCTTATCAATCTCTGGAGTCCAATCTTGCCATCTCCAACACATTCTTCTGGTCATCTCCCTATTATGTCTAATGTCTCTTCTTCCTGCAGGTCCAAGTTTTCAGATGGTGGTTATTCCACCCCCCCCCCCCCCCCCCCCCGAACGTATTTTGTACCATTTGAAAGGAGAGGAGACAATGTCACAAGTGTTATGAGTGTCATGAGGACTTAACACAGAGGTCATACATGCAATAGTAATGGGAGGTGAAAATCTCCCACCTCTTTAAAAAGTTCTAACCAATTTATTGGAGTTCTTTAAAAGAGTCACATGTGCTGTGGATAAAGGAGACCCAGTAGATGTACTGTACTTCAAGTTCTAGAAGACATTTGATAAGGTGTCACATCAAAGGATATTGCAGAAAATAAAAGCTCGTGGTTTGGAGATAACATACTGACATGGATTGAAGATTAGCCAGCTAACAGGAAACAATGAGTTGGCATAAATGATCTCTTTTCTGGTTGGCAGGATGTGATATGTGGTGTGCCACAGGGATCAGTGCAGGGGCCTTAACTCTTACAATTTATATCAATGATTTGGATGAAGGGACTGAAGGTATTGTTGCTAAATTTGCCGATGACACTAAGATAGGTAGGAAAATAAATTGTGAAGAGGACATAAGGAGGCTACAAGGGGATATGGAAGAGGTTAAGTGAGTGGGTACAAATCTGGCAAATAGAGTATAAAATGTGACCAAATGTGAAATAGTCCATTTTGGCAGGAAGAACTAAAAAAAGCTTATCTCAATGGTGAGAGATTGTGGAGCTCTGAACTGCAGAGAGATCTGGGTATCCTGGTGCATGAATCATAAAAGGCCAGCATACAGGTACAGCAAGTAATTAGGAAAGTGAATAGAATATTATTGTTTATTGTGAGGGGAATTGATTACAAAAGTAGGGAGGTTATGCTTCAGCTGTGCAGGGCATTGGTGAGATGACATCTGGGATATTTTGTACAGCATTTATCACCTTATTTAAGGAAAGATGTAAATGCATTAGAAGCAGTTCAGAGAAGGTTTACTAGACTAATACCAGGAATGGGTGGGTAGTCTTATGAGGAAAGGTTGGAGACGTTAGGTTTGTATCCATTAGTGTTTATAAAAGTAAGAAGCAACTTGATTGAAACCTTTAAGATCCTGAGGGGTATTTACAGCGTGGGTGTGGAGATGATGTTTCCACTTGTCCAAGAATCTAGAACTAGAGGTCACTGTTTAAAAATAAGTGGTCGCTCGTGTAAGACAAATATTAGGATAAATGTTTTCTCTCACAGGGTCGTGAGTCTCTGGACCTCTCGTACTCAAAAGGCAGTGGAAGCAGAGTCTATGAATATTTTTAAGGCAGAGCTAGATAGATTCTTGATTAACAACATGGTGCAAGGTTATTGTAGCTGGCAGGAATCGGGGGTCAAGATTACATTCAGATCAGCCATGATCTTATTGAATGGTGGAGCAGGCTCGAGGGCCAGTTGGCCTACTCCTGCTCCTAATTTGTATGTTTGCATGCTTTTAAAGGAAGTATTCTTGAAGACTAAGGTGCCCCTGTGGAAGACACAGCACGCTGAGAGTGCAGTTTTGACTATGAAGAGGGATTAGTGTTTGGTGAGGGTGCTCTTAGCAATAGTATGTTTCTATGCAATGCTGCGCTGAGAGAAATAACAGCCACCTCATGAAGAGCAATCAACATGGATTCAGTCGGAGAAGAACTTGAATGACTGACCAACTCCACCAACTTGAGGAAATAACATCTCAAGTTAAAATGAAAGCAATGGGACTTCGGAGTAAACCTTCGGAATGGGTAAGGAATTTGTGGAATGGTAGGAAATACTGAGTTGATCGGAGTTAGGGAATATACTCACTGAAACGCTTCGGACTCACACTTGGGACCACTGCTGTTTCTAATTAACATAAATTGCTTGGTTAGAGGAAATTATTATAAAATGACAAAGATTTGCAGATAATGCACACTCGGAGAACCAGTGAATTCAGAAGAGACAGTCAGAAATTACAGAATGATTTCATTAAATGAAGTACTAAATATGTCTAATATCAGGATGTGTGTCAGTCGCCTCTAAGAGTCGGCTACATCCTTCGTCATAGCTGGATAGATAACTGTACCTGGTCCTCGACACTTGCCCAACTCTCAGCTGTGTCTCCATGTTGCTGGCTGCTTGTGCATGGCAGCAGCCACACCCCTATACCTGCATTGCTTCGCAGGCCAAACCAGGTGGGAGTAGCATTCAGACTGATGTCCACATCTGAGGGAGAACACCCATCACTGACCACCCTTTTTCAAGTGCACAAAAAAACAACCTTGATGGATGTAGCAGAGTAAATGGTATTCCCTTACTGATACTGAAAATGCACAGCACAGCTGTTTGGACAGTTGTAAAGTTCATTGGAACAGGCACAGAAGGCACGGCAGATTATCCA
Organism: Mustelus asterias; assembly: GCF_964213995.1. Classification (NCBI taxonomy): domain Eukaryota; kingdom Metazoa; phylum Chordata; class Chondrichthyes; order Carcharhiniformes; family Triakidae; genus Mustelus; species Mustelus asterias. The sequence goes on from NC_135817.1 coordinate 46,033,731, forward strand.
CTGCTGTCAACCACATCTGCAATCATCTTGACTTGAACAGACCGAGAGAGTGGGGATGGCCAAGCACAATCCATCACCACTGGAATCAATTCATGCACAGTATTCCTTGTGTGCGCACCTTACTGACTCCTTAACATACATCTATCTCTATATGCACTTTTCTGATATTCCCTCACACTTTACCATATTTTACAGGTGAAATGAACAGAAGAAAAAAATAGGAACTCTACTAGGCTGTTTGGAATGCACAAACTTTACTTCATCAAGACAACGGCTCCTGACCCCAGTCCAGAACTGCTCTGGTTGGCGGAAAGCTATCACAATAAAATATTGATATTTCTGCTTTAAACAAAACCCATTTAGCAGAGTAGAGCCAGCTTACAGAGCCATCAGTGGGCAACATATTCTTCTAAATCGGCAAGTCAAAGAGTGAGAAGTGAGAGATCGATGTCAGCTTTACTATCAAGCCTGGCATCACAAAGCATTTAGATACGCTCCATAGGGGGCCTAAACAATCACCTCACCACTCTACGCATTGCTCTTATGAACATGTGCTGATGATCAGTGCAGATTCTCCAACAATGACTAATCCTGAGGATATCAAGAACAAATTCTATGAGGACCCGGACAGAGCTATTCCAAATACTCCACAGCAGAACGAGCTCTTTGCGTTGGGGTTTTCATGGTCAGGATAAGAGCTGCCTATCAGATTCGGGATGGTGTCCCGAGAATCAAGGCTTGGGTAAGTGCAGTACCAATGGCACGCTGATCCTGAGTCTCTGCACCCACATGAATCTGTCAATTAGCAGCAACATGTTTAGAAAGGAGACAAAGTACAAAAACACTTGGATATACTTACCATCTCAACACTGGCATTCGATTGATTTCATCATCATCTGGCAGGGCAACATAAAAGATACAATGATCACGCTGTTATGAGGGGAGTGCAGTGCAGTGCTCTACAGACTACAGGATGCTACACAGGAAAATGAAATTTACTACCTCACCAAAAGGAAGGCCTACATGCACTCGACTCCCAAGAAAGCTGGAAGTGCAGAAACTGGGACCTTCAGAGAGAGAGCGTTGTGAACAATTCAGGCTCAGATTTGAGGAACAGATGTTCTCCAAAGTAACCCCAAGTGATGAGATTGAAAGAGCATTATCAACCTTCAAATCTACAATTCTGGAAGCTGCCAATGATGTCCTGGGAACACCGAAAAGAAACCACTGAGATTGGTTCAGTGAAAACTATGATCAAATTAAGGAACTGCTAAAGGACAGAAAATGTGGCATATAAAGCATGGCTGGAAAACAAAGACACATCCGCTGCTAAGAAGTTACACCAGGAGAGCAACAGGAACCCACAACAGAAATTGCATAGGATACTCGGTACATGATCGGTAAAACAACCCAGAGAGTTTCAAACTCTGTTGTAGAGCACAAATGAGGCATTTTTGTAAAGTCCTGGAGACAGGGTATGGTTCCCCCCTCACATGGCTATGGTTCCCCCCTCACGTTGGTATGGTCTCCCCTCACATAGGTACTCACCTGTTCCCAGCACTAAAAGGGAATCTCCTCAGAAAGACGCTGGGCTGAGGTTTATTAGGCGTGTGTTTAACCGCCCATCCACTGCAAATGGGGCAGCTATAAACACATTTCTAGACTGACCCACTGTGAAAACTTGGACAGCAAACATCATGATATGGGGGTTGACAAAACCATCAGATCCCTGCCCTCAATGTAAACTCCAAACTCAGACTCCAAGCACAGGAGAAATGAACAAATCTGGGGTCCCCAGATAACTGTCAAACTCACACAACTTAACCACAGAAATTGGGATCAGCAATCCATTCCTCAGGAGCTCCAGGATTCCACAATTGTTCACGTATGCAAAGGAAAAGGACAAAAATGTGTGACGACCACAGAGGAACCTCACTGCTTGGGATATCTGGAATAATTCCAGCATTTGTTCAATTCAACAGACAGATAAGCCACATAGAATGTGTATTGCCAGGAAGTCAAAGTGGAAAAGGCTGAGCACTTGTGACATGATCCTCACCCTTCACCAAGAGAGATGCCACAAACAACACACAGTACTCTGTGGTGTTTTGTTGACCTGACAAAGGCCCTTGAAACAGTAAAAAGGGAGGCCTTGTGCAAAGTCTTATCCAAACTTGAATGTCCTGATAAAGCTGTAATCTGATCCAGTATCACAATGGAATGAAGGCCAGAGTCACTGACAATGGTAAATACACTGATACCTTTGAGGTAATAAGTGGTGTGAAGCAGGGCCATGTCATGGCCTCTGTGTTCTTCAGAATATTCTTTGCCATCATACTTTCTGGGCTATTTAATGGGAACGTTGATGGAATAGACATCCAACTCAGAACAGATAGAAATTTCTTCAATCTGACATGAGTGAAATCCTCAGCTATATAATCAGAGATGATGTGAATTGGTGTTTGTTGATGACTGTGCCCTCGTATTACACCCAATGCGTGGCCTTCATTAACTACTATTCAAAAGCCGCTGATGACTATGGGCTCACCATCAGCTTAAGGAAGATAAAAGTACTCCACCAACCACTGCCAAATCTGACTAGCACCTCCCTACTGTAACTATCAATAACACAAACCTGAAGGCTATGGCTAGCTTCCCTTATCTCTGAAATACAATTTTTAGAAATGCCTGTATGGAATTGCTAGAAGCAGTTCAGTATTTGCCTGTTTTCTGCAAGAAATGGAGGAGAAAACGAGGGCTGGGATTTTACATTTACAAATTAGGACTGCTGCCATCCCACACATGCGTGATACGCAGTGTGATGTTGAATTGTGAACCTGATGTCAATGCACTGTTTTTCCATAATACAATAATTAGCAGTTACTGGATTTGCCAGCCTGCCCGCCATTTTGAAAAAGACATTAACAGGCAATTAAGATTCTTAACAAGACAATCAACCTGAACATTACACTGCCCGCACTATAATACAGTTGGCATGGGCTGGCGGGTGAGAGTGGGGAGTCTTTATTTTCAGAGGGCATATCTTTTAGGGGGATGTTCTGTGCACATCAGGGGCAAATCCCCAAGATGACACCCCTCTTTTGTGCCTCCCTGCACAGCTTCCAAATTCTCTGCGCCCCACTCTTTTTCCTGCCTAGGGTATCCAATCCTTCCCCAAAAGTCCTGGACTTATCTGAGTGCATGATCCATAGTCGTCTTCACCATGGGACAGATTATAGTTCTAGCAGTGCACATCATTGACTTCTGGTGCTGCTGGGACTGCCAATTGGCAAGCAGCCCTCGAAGGCAGGATTTCCACTGAGAGGCAGAAGTCTCACTCTCTGCCAATTTAATAGCACATAGCGGGATGGGCTTTTTAAAGTCAGGCGAACAATACAGCCCACATGCCCACCCATACTTCCCACCCCAGCCCAAGGTATCAAACTTACAACAAAACTTGCTGGGTCCAAAGCTGATGTAATATCTCACCCCCTAAATGCCCCAGAGACATGGACTATCTATATATTTTCTTTATTCATTCATGTGACATGGGCGACGCTGGTTGGCCAGCATTTATTGCCCATCCCTAGTCGCCCTTGAGAAGGTGGTGGTGAGCTGCCTTCTTGAATCGCTGCAGTCCATGTGTTGTGGGTTGGCCCACAATGCCGTTAGGGAGGGAATTCCAGGATTTTAACCCAGCAACTGCAAAGGAACGGCGATATATTTCCAGTCAGGGTGGTGAGTGGCTTGGAGGGGAACTTTGCAGGTGGTGGTGTTCCCATTTATCTGCTGCCCTTGTCCTTCTAGATGGAAGTGGTCATGGGTTTGAAAGGTGCTGTCTAAGGATCTTTGGTGAATTGTTGCAGTGCATCTTGTAGATAGTACACACTGCTGCTACTGAGTGTCGGTGGTGGAGGGATTGATTGTTTGTAGATGTGGTGCCAATCAAGCGGGCTGCTTTGTCCTGGATGGTATCAAGCTTCTTGAGTATTGTTGGAGCTGCACCCATCCAGGCAAGTGGGGAGTATTCCATCACACTCCTGACTTGCGCCTTATAGATGGTGGACAGACACTGGGGAGTCAGGAGGCGAGTTACTCGCCGCTGTATTCCTAGCCTCTGACCAGCTCTTGTAGCCACTCTGTTTATGTGGTGAGTCCAGTTGAGTTTCTCGTCAATGGTAACTCTAAGGACGTTGACAGTGGAGGATTCAGTGATGGTTACACCATTGAATGTCAAGGGGCGTTGGTTAGAGTGTCTCTTACTGGTGATAGTCATTGTCTGGCATTTGTGTGGCGCGACTGTTACTTGCCATTTGTCAGCCCAAGCCTGGATATGTCCAGGATATATGCGTTCCATCTGTCCTGGATATATGCATTCAGAACATTCTGGGCATCAAATGGGTCGACAAAGTGCCCAACACTGAGCTAGTTCAAAGAACAGCAATGTCTGGAAATTAAGCACTCATCATCAGAGTCCAGTTCAATGGACATAGCACAAAATCCTTGTTCGCGGCTGGGATTTTCCGATGCCGCTGAAAGTGAATGGAGTTTTGGCTGGAACACCATTCTCCCTTATAGCGGGTCGCTCCATGGACAAGACCCGAGAATCTTGCACATTGTATGTGTGACTGATGACAAAATCCCTGAGACGGTCATGTATTGACAACATAAACTTGGACACAGCCTGCATGGTAAGCCTCGATTATGTTTAAGAATTCCTTGAAGGCAAACTTCAGGAAATGTGATATGTTCAGCACAGACTGGGAGAAGAACGTCAGGGCAGGAATTAGCAAGGTACTAAAAGGGCTGAAAAATAAAGACAGATAAGGACACAGGTCAAGATAAAAGATCAGGCAGTCCCAACAAAACCAGACAATTCATTGTTGCCCACATTGTGGAAAACCAAGCAGGTCTGCAATCAGGCTGCACAGCCAGAAGGCATAAGAGATGTCTCCATGCAGGCAAAAAACAACCTTCTGACAAAATGAAGCAAAACTGACATTGACAATATCTAATGTCCCACACACACATTCCTCCACCCCTACACTGCATCAACCCCACACACAAACTCCTCCTCCCCTGCACTATTTTAATCTCACACACATCTCCTCCTCCCCTGTATTGTAACAATCTCACACACATCTCCTCCCCTACACCATATCAATTTCACACACACACACCCACATAAACCTCTTCCACTACACTGTATCAATCTGTATGAGTCCCGCATCCACATGTCCTCCTCTACACCTTATCAATCTCACACCTCCTCCCCTACACTGTATCAATCTCACACGATATGGAGATGCCGGCGTTGGGGGACTGGGGTAAACACAGTAAGAGTTTTAACAACACAAATGCCATTAGCTTTCAGAGCGCTGCTCCTTCGTCAGATGGAGTGGAAATCTGATTTCCACTCCATCTGACGAAGGAGCAGCGCTCCGAAAGCAAATGGCATTTGCTACCAAATAACCCTGTTGGACTTTAACCTGGTGTTGTTACAACTCTTACTCAATCTCACACACACACGCCACCTCCCCTGCACTGTATCAATGTCACACACACACACATCCTCCCCTACTCTGTATGAGTCCCAAACTCACACCTTCTCCTCTACACCTTATCAATCTCACACACTCACACCTCCTCCCCTACATTGTATCAATCTCACACACTCACACCTCCTTCCCTACACTGTATCAATCTCACACATACACCTCCTCCCCTACACTCTATCAATCTTACACACACACCTGCTCCCCTACACTGTATCAATCTCACACACACACCTCCTCCCCGACACTGTACAAGTCCCACATGCACACCTTCTCTAAAGTGGCATACTAATATCCAAATGATGCATTTCTTTGCTGCTTCATCTTGGTTGCTTAACTCTCCTTCCTCCATCAAAAGTGCAAACTCAGTTCCCGTAATGTTAATGGGTTTTCATTTTCTAATATTCAGCCAGTAGACATTATGTAATAGCCAGGATATTAATACAAAGCTACCTAGTGTTAAGCATGTTGAAATGACTCAAGATCAGCATGATTTTTGCTGCAATAATGTCCAACAGATGCTGTTTACTAGCTCCTGCCTAAATCAGCTGTTGAGGAGAATGAAGGATTTCTAATGCCTGACACAGCCATGTGTGGCAAGATATGGTACATCATTAGATTTGCCTCGACACAGCCAGGAAGTTTACATCCTTTGCTGATGTTTATCAGCTAAGACTGACAGAAAAGAGCGGGCTCAAAACACTTCAAGTTGAGGATTAGCAAGTAAGTACCAGTGCTGTCCAGATAATGTCCCATCTCGCCACAATTTTACATCCACTTTGTGCAATTGCTAGTCAGGGCATTCTGACACACTTCCTCTTCAGGTACTGTTGAAAAAATGTAAGCAGATTTCCCTCAGCAAATGCTGACATCCATATAATGCATCAAAGCCATTGATTGTTTGCATAACGGTTGTTATCTATGCTCTTTAGAACCATGCCGTTATGCCTGTGCCAACTCATTGGTAAAGGTACTCAATTAATTCCACTTCTCTGCTCTTTGACCATTCCCCTGTCAATCTCTCCCTTTAAGTATTTATCCAATTTTCTTCTTGAAAATTACCATTGCTTCTCTTTCTACTGTTCTTCTAGCCAGTGCCTTCCAGATCACAGTAACACACTGTGTCAAAAAAAATGTTCCCTCATATCAAAAGAGAAAACGCTGGAAAATCTCAGCAGGTCTGGCAGCATCTGTAAGGAGAGAAAAGAGCTGGCATTTCGATTGCAGATGACCCTTTGTCAAAGCAAAGCAAAGCACAACTCTGTCGCGCTTTGACAAAGGGTCACCTGGACTCGAAACGTCAGCTCTTTTCTCTCCTTACAGATGCTGCCAGACCTGCTGAGATTTTCCAGCATTTTCTGTTTTGGTTCAGATTCCAACATCCGCAATAATTTGCTTTTATTTTGTTCCCTCATATCGTTTCTCATTCTTTTGCTAATCTGCGTACCCAGCTTACTACCTCTTCTGCTATTGAGTGTGGTATCTCCCTATTTAGTTGATGAAAACTGTTCATGATTTTGAACACATCTCCCAAATATCCTCTTAATATTCACTCCACAACAACCCAGGCTCCTCCAACTTCTCCCCATAATTGAAGTCTCACATCCCTTGTACCATTCAGGTCAATTTCTTCTCTGCCCTCTGCAAGGACCTGAAATCCTTCTTAAAAGTTTTCAAAATTGGATCCAAATGTTACTTAAGACCTAATCAGCGTTAGTTAAAAGTTCTTGTATTCTATTTAGTTATGAACAAAGCCCAGGAACCAATATGCTGTTTTAACAGCCTTCTCAACTTGCCCTGTCACTCTTAAAAATTTGCCTACTTACACCCCAGTTCTCTCTGTCTCTACATCCATTCAAAATTGTACCATTTAGTTTTTTGGGTTATTTTTTCTACCATTTAATTTAAATTGCTTCTCCTCGGTTTCTGATTCTATACTGACAACACATGTACTGCCTGGAACACAGGTCGCTCAGCACACTGACTGACAAGCAATCTCAGTTGGTCTGATCAACCCATTTGAAGTTCTGCCTTTCATTAAGGCTGTCTTGAATATTTTAGGAGTTTCTCTATATAAAAAGTGTGAAACCTTATACTGTACTAAATGAAATGTATAAACCTGACTTAGTAACCAATGTCAGAACATTGACATTTGACTCAGAAGCCTGGATTTGAACCATCGACCTGATTGTCTTGAAAATTTGGTTCCCTTCAATGGGTGAGTTTTGCTAGCTCAAATCACAAAAGCAGTCGCTTTGCACCTCCTAGTAGCTATTCATTGTGACATAGGATGCATAGGTGTCAACTGCTCCAGTGTTCAGAATGGCATTTCCTTTTCCTATTACATAGAGGTGATTCTCACACCAGAAGCATATCAAAGATTATTTTGGGCATGTATTTGGATAAGAATACTTATGGTGTTGGACTATTCATCCAGGGAATGTGAATTCAACTGGCATCAGATTGAGAATCTGAATTTTGTTTTATAAAACAGTGGGAGAGGTGGCAAGGGTGCTTGCATGGGGGATATGGGCGGGTGCTGGGGTGGGCCATACTGGTACAAATAAAAGAATACATAAAGCTGCTGGACCGCTGGAGAAAACAATCTGGTTCACTAATGTCCTTTTGAGGATGGGAACCTGTTGTTCTTACCAAGTCTGGCCTTTATGTCATTCTCATCCTCTTAGTTGCCCTCTGAAGCAACCCAGTAAGTTGTATCAAATCACTACCAGCAGTTCAAGAAGAAGGGCCACTGTCACTCTCACAGGACAACTAGTAATGGACAATAAAATGTTTTCCATTTTTAGCAGCATCTACAGCCCAAAAATGATTTCCTGAATTACAGAATAGGTGGCATCAATGTTAATCTTGGCTTTACTTATGGAGGTTTGCTCTGCTTTGGAAATAATTGTGGTAAAAAGTTTCTAATAGCTGCACACCAAGCCTAAATTAGAGAAAAAAAACAAATGTTGGTGGTCATACTTCCTATTAAGTACAAACAAGTGAATAGTGTTGCCCTGGAATTTCTGCATGGTTTATGACCAGTTGTCAATAAGCCACTTAGATCCATTGAAGAAACTAGAGTCAGAAGGGTTGTTGGTCAAGCACAGAAGGCAGTGACTTTCAATATCAGCGGTAACAGGAGACTGAGGGTGTCCACCTGTGAAATTGAAATAACCACAATAACATGTTGCATTATAGCACGTTGACAACTGCTGCTAAACTGATCCAAAAGCCAAAGTTTCACTTGAGCTGGTTTTCCCTATGAATATTTTTACAGAACCTTTTGTCCTTTCAGCTCCCTCTCTGATTGGGTTTCTGAGGAAAGATTGGGCATCCCAGAACAGTATTGGCCTGTCATGGCAGGAGCCTGAGCATCCAAATGGAATCATTCTGGACTACGAGATAAAGTACTATGAAAAAGTAAGGATCCATTGAAAATGTCACTGTACAGAATACTTAGTTCCTGAGACATTACATGCTTACAAAATTGACAACCTCACAATGAAGCCTTAGAAAGTTTAAAGAACTGGGTAATAAATTTGCAGTGTTTTTAAATGAATTGAAATATTTGCTTCCCCATTAACATTCTAAATGGATGCTATTAAAGGAAATGAAACATTAAAACATAAAATAACTGTGCCTGGTTTTCTGTGATTGGATGTCCCAATGCAGGTCATTGCCAGTGATAAATTCAATGCTAAATTGCAACATAAAGGTGGATTGTTCCCCCTTCTGCTCCTTTAACGTTTTGTCAAAGCTTCAGAAAGTAAAATCTCTCACACAATCACAAAGCTAAGCTTATCCATCTGTGCTTTTGATGAAGAACCACATTTACTGAGAGTATGGATTGAAGATCAAGTCAGCATCATCTCCAAGCTATCAGTCTTGGCTTGGAGATAGTCTGTTGGCCACACCAAGCCTACATATCTGTACAGTAGAGGATGCCTGGAAACCAATAATACAATAAACTAATTGGAGAAGCTGGGGGATACACATAAATAATGTCATCACAATCAAGCATGCAGCAGTTTATATCCATTAATGAACAATGAGATATACAATTCCCAAAGAGCTATTATTTTTTGAACAGCGTTTTAACTTCATTTGGATTAGATTCAAATCTGCTTTGAGTTGGAAGCAGTTGGTAGCAGCAAATATCAGTGTACTTCACACCACAGATGTATGATATCATAAAAGATTAACAACTTGGATGTCAGTGTGTATAAGTAAAAAGATTTTAAATATATCCATCACTTGTTGTATGCATCCATGCTCTACCCTTTGTAAACGCGAGGCCATCTAAAGCTCTGTTTTCCATGTTTTAATTCACACAAAGTCCAATTCACTGAATTACATTAGCTCCCGTTCAAGCAATGCCTCGATTTTAAAATTCTGATCCCTGTTTTCAGACCCCCCCCCCCCCTTGAACTTGCTCCTCTTTACCTCTGTAATCTTCTCCAGTTGAAACAGCTACACTCTTCAAATTCTGGCCTCTTGAGCATCCCTGATTTTAATCACTCCACCATTGGTAGCTGTGCCTTCAACTGCCAAGGCCCTAAGATCCCCAACCACCCCCAAAACCTCCCCAACTCCCTTTATTTCCTGCCAAGTGCCTTGGGATGTTTCACTACTTTAAAGCTTTAAAGGTGTGATATAAATGCAAGTTGTTGTTGTTGTACACATGCAAATTTGTGTCACAGTTTTTTTAAAAATCAATAAAAGAGAAATAAAGCCATTCGCTGTTTCAAGGGAACATAGGGACATAGAAGATAGGAGCAGGGGGAGGCCATTTGGCCCTCCCAGCCTGCGCCGCCATTCATTACGATCATGGCTGATCATCCAACTCAATAGCCTAATCCTGCCTTTTCCTCATAACCTTTGACCCCATTCGCCCCAATTGCTATATCCAGTCGCCTCTTGAACACATCCAGCCGCCTCTTGAATACTTTATTTCTTTCTGAACACTTTCTGAACCCAAAGTACCTTCTAATTGACTTCAGAAGTCATATTGAAAAATGTTACATCAAAAGGAAAGCGAGTATGGCTATTAACTGATCTGAATATCTGGCAAAGTAGGGCACTGGTTAGCTGAATAGATTCACTGACAGCACAGGTTTGATTCCTGTTCTGGCTGAGGTGGACTGGTGACCTCCACTTTGCTCTATGCATGGGAGTGGAAGGCCATGGCAAACCACCACTGACAAAAGCCACCAAGAAAACAGCTCAGGATGAGCATCTGAGATAATGAGCCAAGGACCTGCCTTGAAGCAGGGCACAAGTGACATGGCATCTGCCAATATACTAGTTATATCAAATCGGCTAAGAAAAGACCCAGGAATTATACATTGTAGCATTAGAAGAGATAGACTCGGCTATAACCTGCTGCACATTCACATCAGGTTAGCGTAATGACCCTGTTCTTGAAAATTATTTATCGACCTGTTGACCATGAGCACTGCAGTAGGAGAGCCTCTACTGTTGCTTAAGTCAATAACATCTGTCGCACTTTGCCCATCATTCTTTAAAGTACTAAATGTATCAGAGAAGAAAAGTCATCCAATTCCTGAAACTCGTTTTACTGCAACTGCCAATCCATATCTTTCCCTCAACAGCAATTAACATCTAATTAGGTCTCATATACGCAGATAATAGATCTTGTGGTCTGAAAGTGGCGGCACTGATTAAACTCCTTCATAACAACCGAATAATACATTGTGCATTATATACTACAGAGTTCTGGTCATTTTAAAACAGCATTATCACCCAACTTAAAATACACAACACCAAGGGAAGTCCCCCAGAAATGAAACAATCAACAGCATGGAATGTTTGTTACTGTTCACCGCCATACCACCGAAAGTTGCAATCAAAATTATATTCATCGTCAGATTGCTCGCTCTAATCCATTCAACGTTCAGTTTCCTGGTCACAACCTTTCTACTCCCTGGCCATGTAAAACTAGAAAAGAAAGTCTTATGACTTGAACTCAAATTGGAATGAAGATTACTTCTTAAGATTACCAGCAAAGCAGATAACATGCACACAAAGACCCCCAGTTCACCAATAGCTGCCCAGTTCAAGCATGCCGAACATCAGGAAAATAGACTCTTTTGAGGACAGAGCCCTTTTTTGAGATGTTGTATAAATAACCATATCCATTATTTAGCTACCCCAATGAAATAAAAGATTATTAAAAAATGAAAAATCAGCTACCCCTCACTGTATTCCAGCTATTAGTATTCTAGGAGTGACAACAAAGGGAAAAATAGTGTATCCATTGGTGGTTGCTGATAAGAATAGACAGATGAAAAATATCCAGCAAGCTCATTTCGTATGTTTGTCATTTCTCTTAAATCTCAGTGCAGCTGGTAGGGTACACTCCAACCGCAGCAGCTCAGCTCAGCTTTCAAGATTATTCTCACTGAATTTATGACAATAGTTACAGAGGAATGAAGTCAAGATGGTAATATGGTCTTCGGCTTCAAATGATGTCTAAGATCTGCAATTGACTTCCAGTCTCATCACTCACTCTCAACTGCTTATTATTTAATAAGAAGTCTGGAGTAGCTGTTGAACATCCACACTGGACAGTCAAAACAAGTTTATTTTTATAGGTACAAAATGCATACAATAGGCAAAGTATTTACTTAACATGAGCTCTATATTAGTTAGTAAAGTTGAAAATCAACCATGATGTTCTTGACTGGTGGAGCAGGTTCAAGTAGCTGGCACCTGCTCCTATTTCTAATGTTCCAAATGACCGATCTTGAAAGGACCTTTTGTGAAACATATTATTGCATTCTGTCTCACTAAATTAACCAACAAAAACTGTTTGTTCTTGAGGAAAATCCATTTCTTTTATTCATGATTATGTCCATTAATATTTTATCAGCAGCGATTAAAAATAGTTGTTGATTCCACTTAAATTAATTAATGTTGGCAATTGGATTGCATTTTGGATTGATCAGCATTCCAACATTGCTGGAACTTGAATGAGAACTTACCTCACAAAGATGAGATTAATGTATTCTCTCCCTGATGGATATGGATTCTAAGGTTTAAAAAAACTGTTCATCCTCTGCATATTATTGCCTGTGAGAATCTACAGTACAAAGCTGCAGACACTATAGCATAAAATTCAATTCACTAAATTGTCACCTCCACTAAAGAGAGGACCCAAGGATGGCAAGCTTTTCTGAGGCTTTCCTGAGGCATATCGGGAAAGGGTTCTGTTTTTGCAATGCTGCTGGACCTAGTACAGAGCAAACACTTTCCCACACTGTGAGAATATACAAGAGGTGCTTTACGTCTATTCTGCGTTATAACTGGAAGTAATGGCTACTGACATTGGAAAACAACTTGGCCTATTCCCCAGTTCTGATATTCCTGAATTAAGGAACAGAAAATGCATCCAAATAAATTCACGCTAAAACAATAAAAAATGTGTTTACGTTTCTGTGGATTGGGAAGAGGTGGGGGCCGACCTGTAAGACTTGTGCAGCCATTTAATCAGCATCGGGTTTTATTTTGACCTTCATGTAATTTATCCTTAATTTCATGCAGGAACATGAACAACTCAGCTACTCCTCTACAAGGTCCAAATCTTCCAGTGTAATCATTAATGGACTGAAGCATGCTACGAAATATGTATTTCAGATCCGTGCCCGGACTGCAGCTGGATATGGCAGTTACAGTCAGAAGTTTGAGTTTGAAACCGGAGATGAATGTAGGTTTATCTGGATCATTGACCATAACATTTACTTATGTTTTCTTTAACATTTGGACGCATTGTTATTTGCTTGCTTTGGTCTTCTTCATAGTATAACTGTATTTTTTTTACAATTTATAAACTCATGAACTAAAAGATTAGCAAAACTTCATTGGTTCTTTGAGATCATTCATTATTACCTCACAGTTTTGTTTTGGTATGACAATATATCATGTTTGATGCCCATGTTACATCTTAACAGATTGAAAACAAAATTATTTTTCTGATTGCATCAAAACCTGTACATTACTAGCAGATTGTAATCATCAAATTAGCATCCAAATAATAGCAAATAAAATGTTGCTTTGTTTTCATCCTAAATTATAGCTAAGATTTCATAGTTAATTCAGCTAATAATGGCTTGCTACATAACTTCCCTCTGAATTCAGGCTCATTAAAAAATGACAGACTTAAACATGTCATGATATAAGGATAACAAATGCAATTGACTTGTATTGCATCGATAAAGTGATAGTAAAGCTCACAATTGCCATGCATTATGTCATTTGGCACTCTACCACTTCATGTTATCATAACTTGCATTCCTTTTCTTTAGAAGGCTGGTTAAAGAGAAGCATTTCTCCATAATTGTTATGCTCAGGTGCCAGTAAAAGTGTGTCACACGAGAGAGGTTGGCAACTGTACTTTGTTCCCGAATACTCCTTTAATAAGATGATGGAACAGAGTTTTTGCTACTTGCCAGCTGATCTGTCTGCTGTCTTTCCTTTAGAATCTGATACAAACTGAAACACTCAGAAAGGGAAGATTTCCTATTAGGTTGTATTTTCTCTCACTGACTAGTCCATCAAAACCCGAAAATTAAGCACAAGTAGGTGAGAAATTGTGCTGGTTAGGATTGTGCTTTTAGATGTGACGAGTACCGTTAGAACTCCAAAATGGTATCTGTGGCGCAAGCGCACACACATTGGTAGGGTATGTCCCATCTGACCTCATTTGATGCAGACATTAGAGGATGCAATGAATATCTGCCGAGTGTTCAGAGCAGGCAGATCGTGATCTCAATCATGCAGCACCAATGTTATGTTGGAGTGCAATGCTCCAACCAATACTCTCTCTTAACCTTGCACATCTGAACATGCATTCAGCAGCAGGAGACACACCCGACTGGTAGTATTTAAAGGAATCATCGACTACTTTCAGGTTAGTTGCTGATTGATTTCTTTGGGTTGTTTTGTGATTCTATGAGAGTTGGGTACATTTTATAGTTGTGTCAAGTTGCAAAGGTTTACAGGGAGTGTTGTGGAAGCTACTGACGTGCTTTTGCTGACTTCGGGACATTTGCACAAAGCAACTGCTCCCAGACATGGCACACTTTTACTCATTCCCATTGACTACAATCTGAAAGGGAGAATAGATAGAGTTACAAAGAGCAGGGCAAGCTGTTGGAAGAGGAATGAGAAAGAAATAGATAGAGGACCTTGAGCAAGAGGCCATACTGGGCCAGGGATTTCAGGGCACACTTCTTTTACCTGAACCTCGGCAAGGAACCGAGTGCCTGATGTCTGAACTTCACTAAGGATTTTGTCACTGAAATCTGCCACCTGCTGCAGAAACAGGAACAGCAGGGCAAGGTCAGCATTGCCAGTGACTATAGTAACACATTTGACTCCTTCTGGGTTTGCACTGAAAATATTTGTAAGCTAAGTACATTTCATTCTTTCTTGCCAGCAAGAAAGCAGAGCCAGCACATGGCTTAGCCAGGAGAGCAGGCTCTCCATGGAACAGGGTGCCATTGGCTGCACGCATATTGCTTTATGGTTCTGCTTGTTAATTCTGCCCTATACCAAAACCAATAAGACTTGACTCCTGGTAATGACCTCCACAGCACTCTGCTCCCACTGCCTTTTGAGCATATAACTGCATGATCTCGACCTCTTGTCTCCCTGAGAATACAAAACATCTCTGCTGTTTTTCACCCCTGTACCAAGGCCTCCAGCAAAATGTTCAAAAACCATGGAGTACAGGCTTTCTCCTGTTGTGTCATTCTTCACTCCTTCCCTGCTAGATTTCATTCAACCATGAATCCTAACACCTGCTCCAGCTATAGCGCACCTCTCCTTAGAAAAGTACGGGTTAGTCCAAAGCCGTGCAGGTTTGCTTTAATTGATGCTAGTTTTACACAATATTGGCTCTGTGCTAATGCATCCAGCTGTTGCTGACTAGACACAGAAATCATTCAAATGAGGAAGCAGGACAAAGTTGAAGTATCCAACTTAACCCCCAATCAGTCTGCCCAAAAGGGAGAAAATTTAAATAAAGCATAAACACTTAATTTGTATAAATGGGACATGCAGTTTTCCTTTGACTAAAATTCTAATAAATATGTGTATATACTAAAATTCTGTTTGAAAGTCTAAAGTGAAGCGGATTGCAATATTAATCTCTGACGGACTATTCCAGATCGAGACCACTTTTCTGATAGTTACTCTCACTCACGTTCAAGGTAGCCAGCTCAAGCAGACATTTGCTTGATCTGAACAATGTCTCTCTTAAGAAGAGGAATCAGCAAAAAAATATTACCTTCTTCCAGATTACCATCTTTAATTAGCAGCAGCTAGATTATAAATGTCCCAGATATTAAGAGGGTCCTGGAGTGTCTCTTCAATAATTTATCTCCCCATTTAGGATTATAGAAAGAGGGGTTCTTGGAATTATATACAGAAACTACTCGAGATAATATATTTTACTAACTTATCTAAAAAATAATTAAAGAATCGAGCATGCAGTACACTTTAAGAGGCTAAGTACATCGCAACATTAAAGATTCTAAAAAGATGGAAAACATAATCTTAGTTCTAATATAGAATCCAAAAGTTAAACCTCTACAATGCCACAGTCATAATATCTTAGACTATCCATCAAAATCTTAAGTAAAACGTTACCTTAAATCCCTGAGTATCAAGCTACCTGCTTAGCAAGACACTTTTCTTAAATTAGAAGTAGATGCATCTGATTATGCATTTGACACCTTTTAGCTTGAGAAGCGCTGATTGAGGATTTCAATACCTCTCAGTTTTCAATGGTGAAGTTTCTATTTTTCTACAGTTTCTAATCTGATTAGCTCATATTTTGCAAATGTGGGTGTTGCCTCTGTGTAAGTTGTCATATAATGCCAAGGCTTTCTAACTGCCCTGCCATGTAAGGACATCATCAGCTATAGCTCCCAATATATATAAAAGAGTACAGATCCAATGTTTCTGACATGTGCCTTATAACCTCAAAGCCATTCAGTGCTTTCCAAATTGTCCCTTCTGGCACTTCTATTGCTGTCCATACGACGGACCTTTGACATGTTGGAAACACTATGAGAGTAGCTGCTTAATGGCTTACAACATTGTGTGTCTCTCACTGACCCCTCATCGTGATACTTTTCAGATCTGATCTTTGTCACTGCAAAGTCAATTATCTTCTTTTACTGTTCATCATCTGATCTATTGCCGCAGTCCGTTAGACTGTGGCCTCTAGTGCTGCCACCATATTTTAATGTTGCTTTGATGTTGTTGCTGAGATTCAGCTATTACCATGCTTTCTATTCTTACTGTACCTTGATGAAATTTTGCTTCCCTTTGACAGAGTTGAGATATCCGTATAGTTTAACTTCAAACAATGTAACAATTTATTGACAACTATTTAGAAAGATCCCAGGATAAACACATGGCCTTCAGGACACAGTCTACTCTATGCCTAGCACTTTTGGAATTTCTTGGTCAACTGATGACTTAAGTTACATCAGTAATAGCATCATGGTCTCATTAATATATCCATTATCCCATTACTCTACTTTAGCCACACTTGTGCTCAGCTATTACTCTCTGAATCATATCATTGATCAGCTTGTGTCCTGAGATACCATACTTATAATCTAAGATAGCGGTGGAGAACAATGAAGATTTCTCAGAAACCTTCTGGAGATTTCTATTTCTATTGCTTTTTCTAGGTCAAAGCTTCTTGTCCTGCTTTAAAATTAAAGCATTGTGACAACTCCTAGAAAATTGAATTGCATGATGTAATTCTGCTGGTCATAAACTGCCACTGTTGAACGGCGACAGTAATCTCCTGAGACATGTACTTCACGTGTCACTCAGCAGAAGGAATGACAGGAGAATTTCCTCACCTTGTGTAACAGAGGAAAATAAAAAAGCAGAACTCAAAGCTGTCATCTGCTCCCCTACTTTCCCATTAGTGATCTCCTTGATGGCGCCTTCTTACAATGTGCAATGTCAAACAGGGCCTCCCTCCTATACCTGATCATGGGAAAGGGGACTTCCACAACTACATCTGAGATAAATAGAGCAACGCTCTGTCTTCCAACTGACCTCAGAGACATTTTCAGATAAAGAAATAGCACACATAGTAAAACCAAATTGAGAATACCTGCCTCTTTGTGTTGTTATAGATCTTTAAATCCATCACCGTGCGGCACGGTAGCACAGTGGTTAGCACTGCTGCTTCACAGCTCCAGGGACCTGGGTTCAATTCCCGGCTTGGGTCACTGTCTGTGTGGAGTTTGCACATTCTCCTCGTGTCTGCGTGGGTTTCCTCCGGGTGCTCCGGTTTCCTCCCACAGTCCAAAGATGTGCGGGTTAGGTTGATTGGCCAGGTTAAAAATGACCACTTAGAGTCCTGAGATGCGTAGGTTGGAGGGATTAGCGGGTAAATATGTGGGGGTAGGGCCTGGGTGGGATTGTGGTCGGTGCAGACTCGATGGGTCGAATGGCCTCCTTCTGCACTGTAGGGTTTCTATGATTTCCCACTCCCTCCGTATGAGGCATTTCTAATGTCCAGATATTTTTTATCAGGATGACCCTTGAAATCATAACTGGGTCGAGGCTAATGACATCAACATTGTGCAAAACATTGTACTTCCGTTCAGGATCACACCCAATCAAAAACAGGCTACTAAATTCTATCCCATAGTGCATTTAATTTATTTGTCCAAACTTGGCTTTTGTAAGTTAACCCATAATGCTGCAAGATTTCATGTGACACCTTGCTATGGGTGAATTCAGGCTACAAAATGAGGCACCATATTTACATTTGCAGAATTTTGTGATCTGGGATCCAAGTGAAGTGTATTTGTCCTAATGGTTCACTGCAGTGTAAGTGAGTAACCTGCTGCTGGCTGATTTACAGACACCTATGTCGGCTGCTCTTCCCAGAGTAATGTAGATCAAAATAGCATGATGTTATTTTACAAAATCCTTCTGGGTCACTGCAAGGAACATTGGCCAGATAACCCTGTCCAAAACACACATTAGTTTGTTGTAAGTGACTGAAGTTATGTTGCCAGAGGAACTACCTTCATAACTTCCCCCACAGGAAAGGAGGCACTGACAGGAGACTGTATCTAGCTTTCTTTGGGGGCTAAATGCAAAATACTGTGGATGCTGGAATCTGAAACAAAAATAGAAAATGCTGGAGAAACTCAGAGGATCTGAAAGCATCTGTGAAGAGAGAATAGAGCCAACGTTTTGAGTCAGGATGACCCTTCGCCAGTTCTGACAAACATTTTCTGTTTTTGTTTCCTTGGGAGCTGACTTCCCAAGGATCCAGAATCTTATGAATGTCACCAATGAGGGCCTGAGGCCGCCACACATTGACCTGAATTATTTCATAGACGGGAAGAGATTCACCTCCACAAACATTCAGCTGATATCTGACTACAGAAATGTAATACCGCTGAATCCATGGAGCTCCCAAGATGCTTTATTTTGCCCCAATTTATGGTCCCTAAATTCTTTGAAAGTCCTGAGAGAATGAAAGATGTCTGTTGGGAGTCTTGAGAATACGCTTTACATCTTTGGGTGATAAATCAGACTAACTGTGCTCCCAACTTCCCTCACCTCTGTAGCAGCTGATTACAAATACAATAAAATCTATATCAGCAGCCAATTGACAATGAAGGACAGTATGGATATTGTTAAAGCGACAACCTTGTTGTTTAGACTGCTGAGCAGGAATGCCACTCTGCAGTGCAACCAAAGTAATCACCCTGCGTTATGTAAGTATATCATTATAAGAGTGCTTTAAATATTTCTGTTTTGTACATTAACAATAAACATTCTATTGCTGGATTGCAACATGGATATGCCAATAGATACTGAAAAATACATCTAGGTCATTCTGTGCCAATGTGTTAACCATGTTAAACAGAACCTACCATGCACTATTGGAGAAATAGATCTCAAGTTCAGTTTATAACTCAGGTTTTTTTTACGTGATTCCTAATTTGACACTTGAATAGTCACAGCCTTCGTCTGTTCAGTTCTGTATTATTCAATTCTGCATCACAACCTTATTTGGTTCCTTCTGGTGTAACATTACATTATGACAAGGAAGTTCACTTCCCAAGATTACAATTGGCAAAATTGGCTTTTGCATTCCCTATTGTATGAAGATAATATTCATATGCTGTCTGGATTAAGTCTATAATAGTACAAAGAAATATGAGAATTAGCTAATATATAAAATCAGTTTACAGACAGCCTCTCTTGTATGGTTTCAGCCTTTTGGAGTACATTTTCAGTAAGTCATCTGTGGTCCTTTTCTCTTTGTCTCTTTTATACCATTTTTAATGTTACCATATTTTATTTGTCACGTGTATGCACTTTTGAAGCAGTTTAATTAATTCTTAAAACAATTGTATAGGGCCTTGGTGAGCACTATACAGTGTTGGCCCCCATATTTATGGAAGAATATACTTTTGACTCAAAGGCAGTAAAGTCAGGCATCACGGATGATTTCCTGGGATGACAGTGTTCTCCCATGAAGAGAGGCTGAGGAAATTGGGCCTATACTCTCAAGAGTTTAGAAGAATGAGACGTGATCAGTCAAACAAGATTCTAAAGGGGCTTGACAAGGTAGATGCTGAGAGATTGTTTCCCCTAGAAAGGGAATCTCGAACATGGGGGCACAATCTCAAGATAAGGGACCCATCATTCAGGACTAAAATAAGGAGAAATTTCTCCACTCAAGAGGGTTGTGAATCTTTGAAATTCTGTACCCCAGAGTGTTATGGATGGTCCATTCTTGTGTATATTCCAGGCTGGGATAGATTATTCACCTCCCAGGGTATCTAGGGATATCAGGAGAGGGTGGGAAAGTGGAGTTGAGGCCAAAAATCTGCAACAACCATGTTGAATGATGGAGCAAGCCTGAGGGGGCATAAGATCTATTCCTGTACAAAGAACAAAGAACATTACAGCACAGGAAACAGGCCCTTCGGCCCTCCAAGCCTGTGCCGCTCCTTGGTCCACCTAGACCAATCGTTTGTATCCCTCCATTCCCAGGCTGCTCATGTGACTATCCAGGTAAGTCGTAAATGATGTCAGCGTGCCTGCCTCCACCACCCTACTTGGCAGCGCATTCCAGGCCCCCACCACCCTCTGTGTAAAAAACGTCCCTCTGATGTCTGAGTTATACTTCGCCCCTCTCAGCTTGAGCCCGTGACCCCTCGTGATCGTCACCTCCGACCTGGGAAAAAGCTTCCCACTGTTCACCCTATCTATACCCTTCATAATCTTGTATACTTCTATTAGATCTCCCCTCATTCTCCGTCTTTCCAAGGAGAACAACCCCAGTCTACCCAATCTCTCCTCATAGCTAAGACTCTCCATACCAGGCAACATCCTGGTAAACCTTCTCTGCACTCTCTCCAATGCCTCCACGTCCTTCTGGTAGTGCGGCGACCAGAACTGGACGCAGTACTCCAAATGTGGCCTAACCAGCGTTCTATACAGCTGCATCATCAGACTCCAGCTTTTATACTCTATTACCCGTCCTATAAAGGCAAGCATACCATATGCCTTCTTCACCACCTTCTCCACCTGTGTTGCCACCTTCAAGGATTTGTGGACTTGCACACCTAGGTCCCTCTGTGTTTCTATACTCCTGATGACTCTGCCATTTATTGTATAACTCCTCCCTACATTATTTCTTCCAAAATGCATCACTTCGCATTTATCCGGATTAAACTCCATCTGCCACCTCTCCGCCCAATTTTCCAGCCTATCTATATCCTGCTGTATTGCCCGACAATGCTCTTCGCTATCCGCAATTCCAGCCATCTTCGTGTCATCCGCAAACTTGCTGATTACACCAGTTACACCTTCTTCCAAATCATTTATATATATCACAAATAGCAGAGGCCCCAGTACAGAGCCCTGCGGAACACCACTGGTCACAGACCTCCAGCCGGAAAAAGACCCTTCGACCACTACCCTCTGTCTCCTATGGCCAACCCAGTTCTCCACCCATCTAGCCACTTCTCCTTGTATCCCATGAGCCTTAACCTTCTTAACCAACCTGCCATGTGGGACTTTGTCAAATGCCTTACTGAAATCCATATAGACGACATCCACGGCCCTGCCTTCATCAACCGTTTTTGTCACTTCCTCAAAAAACTCCACCAAATTTGTAAGGCACGACCTCCCTCTTACAAAACCATGCTGTCTGTCACTAATGAGATTGTTTCGTTCTAAATGCACATACATCCTGTCTCTAAGAATCCTCTCCAACAACTTCCCTACCACGGACGTCAAGCTCACCGGCCTATAATTTCCTGGGTTATCCCTGCTACCCTTCTTAAACAACGGGACCACATTCGCTATCCTCCAATCCTCAGGGACCTCACCCGTGTCCAAAGAAGCGACATGTACCTATTTTGTATGTTCGTATAACATATCATCCAAAGTAACTTGGAATTTTACAGTTGAAGCAATACTCTAGTCGAGGTATCTGACCAATTCACAAAAACTTAGGATTGCAAATCAACTATACAACACAAAGAGATGAGAATTTAACTCACTGAAATCCCATTTATTTGCACACGCAAAATCAGTCCCCAAACTGTGCAGCACTCTGCAGGCTTTATCACAACAATTAAGTGCAAGTCAATGAGATGCATGCTATTTTTGATTAAACTGTTCGAGTGACAATACTGCTGACCATGACGGGAGAAGCAAACTTTCTAGTTCTAAGTTCAGCGAACTTTCTAGTTCAGTTCAAGGGTCAACTTGCTTTTTATCAAGTGCCATTATCAAGCTGAATGTAGTTTATTGCCACTTCTCCTACGGTCTTCAAGGCTTCAAACTCTATGACAGAAACAAATTAAGACAAGACATTCAAACAATTGAAAAATTTCAAATGTTGCTATATATTCTGATTGACTCAGAGCAAAATATATTGAGATTGATGGTGATGGGTGGTCAGTCTGAAGTGAAAGCAGATTGAATTTCAGCCCTCAGCATGCATCTATTTTTGTGGTTTACTTTGAAATGTATGTATTTTTACTGAAAAAGACTTTATTTTTTGTCCAAGGCCATATTCAGCCATTTTAACAATTAAGACCTCTTTATGAGTTCCAAATGATTATTTGGATTGAAGTCAGATGGTCTTTTAAAAAAATTCTGATCAGTTAAGTGTCTTCTTCTTCCTAATTGGCATTTGTATTTACTCTTATCGATACTTTCTAATTGCACTATTCACCAATCATACCATTCAACAACTTTCTCCCCAATTTGATCTTCCCTAATTTGTTGCACCCAAGGAAAAATGTCATGAATCTCATTGCAGCAAGAAAACACATGCAAATTGCCGGTGATGTTGTCCTCACCCACCACTCTATAAATACCTCCTTTTTGTTCTCTTCCCGCATCTAGAGATGAATGAAGCAGATAAAGTGTATGCTTATGTCTGTTTCTGTAGCTACTCTTTCCTGGAACAAGTCACTGGTCTGCTGCCAGAGGCTATGGTTTGAGGCACATCACTCCACCTCAAGCCTGGCGGACTATGAAACTCTCCTACTCATACCGCCCATGGGTGTATCGGAAGGATTTACAGGTTGACAATATCATTTTGGTCACATGATGAACGCATGCTTAGGTGTAGGAACACTACCACTGAACCAAGAGAGATAGTAACATATATTGCAATACTTCAGAAGAACAACAGAAACTTAAGTATAGACTCACTCTGTGTAATCACTCTGAAAACCTTCCTCAGGCCCAGTGCATCTCCTCAGGTTTTATCTCCCAGTACTTCATGATTCAGCATCTCTTGCTTAAGTAAGTTTCAGCCTAGACAACATACACGTGGCATACAGAAGTCTAACTATTTGCTCCCTTAGCTGCCTTTTATACCTTAAAAAATATTTGCAAACAGCCCCTACCAGGCACTTTCTCAGTTCCTCGGTTATTTAAAGCAGATAGGAGAGGCAAGTTTTTTACACAGAGAGTGGGAAGTCCCTGGCGGTGGTAGAAGTAAATACAATAGCAATGTTTAAGAGGCATCTTGACAGATATATGAAGAGTCAGGGAATAGAGAGAAGTCGACCGCATAGAGGCAAAAGGTCTTTAGTTTCGAAATATGTCATGTGTCGATGCAGGCTTGGAGGGCTGAAGGGCCTGTTCCTGTGCTCTACTGTTCTTTGTTCTTTGCGTCTGTTCACCTGACTTTCAAATAAAACATAAATAGTTTTATTTCTCTGCCTTGGGTGGCGACTGAGAGCTGTTATCAGCTGGGCCATGTATCTATCTTATTTACCCCATGTGTTACAATGCATTTTTATCTTAACACGGGGAGAAGGACTCAGTTAGAGAGTCTCTTACTCACTGACAGGATACACCAGTTAATAAACTCATAGTTTATTTAAATATGTCATGCCACAATGGTCTCCGTCCCAATTGGACCATTTTGAAGTGACTGGTCTTCTACACCTTACCTGAGCCTCCAATGCCTCAAATCATTCAGGTTCACAGTCTCATTCCAATCCTCAGCCCTGAATGCTGAGTTGTGTACATATGATGCCTGCAACTTGTTTTTAAGCTGTCTAATGTCCCAAACGTCCTTGGAATAGTTCAATAAAGGGACTATTGAATCCTAGAAAGGATTGGGGTGGATTCCAATTTATCCCTGTACTCCCACTGCACCACACCTCCCCCCCCCCCCCGCCCCGCCCCCAGCCCTCATCTCCACCCCTACACTTTTGCTAATTTTCCAAGCATTTGTTTTGTATACACACCAGGCTGATGAAAATGGAATAAAACTGTAAGTGTTGGAAAGCCTCAGACAATCTGGCAGCATCTATGGAGCGAGAAATAGACTTAACATGCAGAATCTTGCTCATTTTAAACATAGTCTCAACCATATTCCTAGCCTTACCTGCCGGCAACATCCCATTCCTAATTGGCCACCTCCGAATCTGACATCTGGTTAAAGATGGCAGGCTGGTGAATAAGGCACCAGGACTAGATTGGATGAATCCATGGATACTGAGAGTGGAAATTGCAGATGCACTGGCCATAATCTTTCAGTCTTCCTTAGACTTGGTAATGTTGCTAATGGACTGGGAAATTGCAATAGTCACACCTTTGTTAAAAAAAGAATGTACAAATAAAACCAGAAACTACAGGTCAATCAGTTTAATCTCGGTGGTAGGGAAGCTCTGGAACAATAATTTGTGACAAATTTAGTAGTCATTTGCGCAAATGTGGGTTAATTAAAGAAATCCAGCATAGATTTGTTAAGGGTAAACTGTGTTTAATTAACTTGTTGGAATTTTGATACGATTAACAAAAAAGGGTTGATGAGGGTAATGCTGCTGATGTGGTTTACTTGGACTTCATAAAAGCAGTTAATACAGTACCACACAAAGACTTTTGATAAAATTAGCACTCATGAAATAAAAGGGACATTAGCAACACAAATGCAAAATTGACTGAGTGATAAGAAACAGTGAATAGTTGTTCAGGGTTATTTTTTGGACCGGAACAGGGTTGGTTCCCCAGGGGTCAGTGTTAGGATCTCTGTTCTTCCTGATATATATGGTGAACCACTGTAGTTGTCTGTTTATGTGAGAGTTTATGTGATATGCCTGGACACGCCCCTGCTGCCTCAATCCGGGGCTCCGCCCTCCTCGGGGTATAAAGGTGGCTGCTCTCTGCCCCTTTTGCCTCAGTTCGGATTAGCTATCGGTTTGGGAGTGCTCCAGTTCTTTGTTAATAAAAGCCTGTTATTTCGCAACAACGAGTCTTTGTGTAATCAGTGGTGCATCAATATATAATAATGACCTAGACCTTAATGTATTGGTCACAATTCAAAATTTCTGACAATGCAAAACTTGAAGCTATTGTGAACTGTGAAGAGGACATCAAAAGGACATGGATAGGTTGGTTGAATGGGTGAACAAGAAATTTAATGCGGAGAAGAGTGAAGCAATTGATTTTGAGAGGAAGAGCACAGAGAGATGATAAGAACAAAGAGTACAATTCTAAAGTGGGTACAGGAGGAGAGGAACCTGAGTAGATGGAGAAACTGTTCCCATGGGTGGAAGGATCAAGAACCAAAGGGCACAGATTGAAAGTGATTGGCAAAAGAAGCAATAGTGACATGAGGAAAATCTTCTTGTGCAGCGACTGGTTAGAATCTGGAATGCACTGCCAGAGAGTGCGGTATGTTGAATTGAGGCATTCAAGAGGGAATTTGACTATGAACTGAAAAGTAATGTGCAGAGCAACAGGGAAAAGGGATGGAATTGGCACTAGGTGAATTGTTCATTCAGAGAACCAGCACAGACACAACAGGCCGAATGACCTCCTTTGTGCTGTTATCATTCTAACATTCTATAATATGCAGAAGGTACCATTTGGATCCAGAGATTAACTGCTGTATTGTGCTGGTAGTAGTTACATATCAAACCTTGGTTGTACTACTGCATCCACCTTCCAAAGTAACATTTTTAGATCTTAAAAAAAAAATCAATCTTAATTAAGTCTGTGATTGAAAACTGCTGTTTGACTTCTGCTAGCCGATCAAAAAGGTACGGAGGCGTCCTTCTGTGTTTAATGGTAGTTGGGAGTCACAAAGTGAAATGAGTTTGGGCAGTGTCTCAGATTGTTTTTTGTGACTTTAAGTCCCCAGCACAAAGCTATCCTTAAATATTGATTCGAGAATCTCATAAAGCAACCATAACAAATGTTGATGTGGAAACCAATCTGATTATAGTAACCAACCTTTCTTTCTGACATCGCTAAGTAATAAACATGATGCTGAGGGTTCTTCATTATTTATTCTTTCACAGTCACTCACAAAGACCAAACTGGAGTAATGTTAAATAGATAGGAATATTTGGAATGCCATGGTTGGGATTTTCCCATCCCGTCGACTGGAGACTGGAAGTTCCTACCCGAAGTCAACAAATCTTTTAATGGTCTGTTAAATTCTCCATCCCGCCTACAGTGGGATGGATTGGAAAAGCTATGCCCGTGTGTCTATCGTGTGAGGCAGCCTGCGGTGGGTTACCTATGTTTCTTCCAGAAGCATTTCTATAAACATAGTGAATTCAAAATATTATTTTTAAACAAAATTAACCTGGTTATTATTAAAGTTCTGTTTAATTGCATTAATTCACATCATCTTTAATTTGATTTATTATTGTCACATGCATTGATATATAGTGAAAAGTATTGTTTCTCGCGAGCGATACAGACAAAACACACCATTCATAGAGTACATAGGGGAGAAGGAAAGGAGAGAATGCAGAATATAGTGTTACAGTCAAAGCTAAGGTGTGGAGAAAGATCAGCTTAATATGTGGTAGGTCCATTCAAAAGTCTGAAGGTAGCAAGGAAGAAGAGCCAATATTAACGGTTACCTGATAAAATGGTGGGGGGAATTTATTTGTTCCCAATCTCTCTGTGCTCGCACTAAGCAAGAATAATAGAACTGATGTGTGATGCACTTCTTTAGGGTGAGCTGAGGTCAGTTTTGGTGCACATGTCATTAGCTGAACCTCGGGTATCCTGGTTCAGGTTGCCCTCCGTTTTCCCCTCCCCACAAAGTCTTGGTGCTGGAAAATTGAAAATGGATTTCAGAGATTTGTCACTGTGGGCTTAATGGGTGGCAAGAGCCAGGAAAACAGAAGGTCTAAAGATCCAGTGGGTATCTGACAATTTTAGGACTGCTCTTCTGCATTCTACCAGGCCCCACCTCAGACATTCAGCTAATGTTCTGGGGACCCAGGTTCAAATCCTGTCACAGCAGGTGGTGGAATCTGAATAAACAAAATCTGAAATTAAGAATCTACTGATCACCATGAAACCATTGTCAATTGTCAGAAAAACCCATCTGGTTCATTAATGTTATTTAAGGAAGGAAATCTGTTGTCCTTACCTGGTCTGGCCATCATGTGACTCCAGACCCACAGCAATGTGGTTGACTCTCAACTGTCCTCGGGCAACAAGGGATGGTCAATAAATGCTGGCCAGCCAGCGACACCCACATCCCACGAACGAATAAAAAACACTCCAGTCTGAGGAACAGTTCTGACATAATTAACTTCATAAACTTCTTGCATCGGTGTGGTGTAGTTTCAGAAGACCAGAATTCCCCCTCGACTTTGTTAACATGCCTCACCCAATTCTGTAAGAAGTCTCACAACACCAGGTTAAAGTCCAACAGGTTTATTTGGTAGCAAATACCATAAGCTTTCGGAGCACTGCCCCTTCGTCAGATGGAGTGAAAATCTGTTCTCCAACAGTGCCACAGAGACACCGAAATCAAGTTACAGAATACTAATTAGAATGCAAATCTCTACAGCCAGCCAGGTCTTAAAGGTACAGACAATGTGGGTGGAGGGAACATTAAACACAGGTTAAAGAGATGTGTATTGTCTCCAGACAGAACAGCTAGTGAGATTCTGCAAATAACGGCATCTCCACATCATGACTACCATCGACATCGCAAACTGCCGGCTCCAAGTGGAGAGGATCTCCAAGAAGATCGCGCATATCGACACAGACATCAAGTTTCTGCAAACATGCAAGAAAGCAGACCGGCATCTCCACATCGTCACCCAATTCTACCAGCCTAGGGAAGCTGCAGAAAATGGGCAGAGACCTGGCTAAATGAGCTGCTGCATCTTCTTCCTGATCTTAGCATGTGGGCACTTGGCATTCCTCAGGAACAAAAGTCAGGAAAATTGGTCGATGTTGGAACACAATAACGAAAAATGCTTCACCTCTAAACATTATTGTAGCCGCACTAAAGACTGCAACAGGGCAATAGGCCCATCATTTCTGGGATGCCATGACTTCATTGCTGCTGAGTTGAAGGGCTGAAAACTGTGGGGTGGGGGAAAGTGGAAAAACTTTCCTTATCCGACAATCAGTTTTAGTGAGCTTTAAATTGGAAAGGTGAAAGAAAGCCAGATGAAGTATCAATTCAATGTGCCATCAATAATGCTGCAGCTGTATTTTAATATAATTACTCTCGTATTGACAATTATCAACATTGTTAGAGACTCTCCATTGTATTCAGGTGGGAGGGTTCACACAATAACACTAGGGATTATTAGCTTCACCAGCAAAGCATTCACAGTTTGACCTCCTGTATTACAGGCAGCATCTCCACCAATCCCAAGAGAAAGATGAGCGTGTTTCTACCTTTTTTTTAAAATGAACAATTGTTATGCAGTTGATTATATTCACTGAAAGGGGGTCAGTAAAATCAGGTCTTCAGTATGGGCAAAATGGAACCAAAGACTGGCAGAAAAAATAATAACAAGACAAAGGGTGACCTTTGAGGAAGAGATGTTTCAGATGCAGGCTAAGTACAAAGGGACGAAAGACTCCATGGATAGAAGGGAGATAGAGAATATGATGAATTAAAAGAGGGTGTGTGATTCAAGGTGGATTCTTCAAGCAAGAGCCAGGCCAAATCAAATAAGTTGAGAGAAGAAGTGAGACAATGTGAGAATGGAATGGCGATCAACATAAGAGGGAACAAAAGAATTGTCTACCGGCCTGTAGATAGTAAGAGGAGGGCCAGGAGGTGGACGTCAAAACTAAATAGTTGTGAAACATAACTCCAACCTGCCATGTATGTTATCTGACTCCATTTTTACAGCTTGTGAGTCAGGTATGAGACTAATTCAGAAGAGGCTGGAACCAGCCATAGCCCAGTAGGAAAAATCAGTAAAAAAGGGGAAATAAGAATACTTGTCTGAACTGGTCTTGTATATCTTAAAATGGAACACCAGTAAAAACAGGGCAATGGGATATTGCTCTGAACAGCTCCTCCTACTGGGGGGGCAGCAGAAAACTTGATTTAAAACTTAATGAGTGCTGGCTGGGTTTTTCAGGGCTTAAGAAAGCAGTGAAATGGAGATGGCAGCAACTGGCTGAAGACGATAAGTACTTTTTAGAGCACTTCCTTTCAGTGAGGGGGAACAGGAATGTCCACCCCCATTAACAACATCTGTGACAAACTTATTGCTGATCATGGCCTCTCCTCACTGCTTTGATTGGCTGAAGTCTCCATAACCTTTGACCTTCCCTCCTCCAGCCCCAATTTCTGCATTTGTTGTCCTCCAATTCCCCCTCTAACCCCACCTTTACCTCTCTTTGGATTGATGTTACCCAACATCCCTTTGCAACCAAACCCTGATCTTACCCAATTACCAGAGCTACTCCCAATGCTTCCTGACTGCAACTATAGGTGGATTTTCCTGTCCCTGGAAATCTATCAATCTGTAAAAAAATATAATTCAAGAACATTTGTGCCCCAGGATTTCCGTATTTCTCCTTGCAACCACACTCCTTAGATACCTCCCCATGAATATTGGAGCAGTTACGCCTCGCCCTCAGAGTTTTTGTATTTGATACATTCTGTAACAGTCATGAAAATTAAACTGAAGAAATGGTTAAAAATGGAGTTCATCCAATGGCTCATATTCCTAATCAGTGGATAGCTGAGCTATACGATATAGTAAGATCCCAAAATCAGCTCTCTGCCCGTGGAGATTTAAGTGATAGAATTGGCCTCAGTGAACCTAAGCTATGGAATGGAATATCTATGATCATTTCCCTCTTGATAACTATCCTGTGTCCCAGCTGAAGTAATAAAAATGTTGGGTGAGAATGGGGTCAGGTTTGGCTGAGAGGGTTCTATAGTTGATTGGCACTGCTAATCCTTACTCATGAGAAATGGTACTTTGCTGAGGTACGAGAGAGTAACTCATGCCTGTGGAACCATATCTTAACAAAGAGGAAATGTTTTCAGAAAGACAAGGAGACAATTGGAAAGAAACATAATTGAAGCAAAATATCATTGCTGAAGTCAATTACTTGTCACCCAATGTAGTTTGAACATGCTCTATTCTTAATTGACTCTATGTAGACAAGGGCATCTACTGGGTGCCACATAATCTATCTGCCTATTCCAACATCGAGTTTCATGTGATGTCGTCTATTGACATCTAATTTACAGACAGAATCTCGCAGGTAAAGGAATAATCATGCCTGCACCATCACATCATCATTTTTCATGATCTAGTTAATGTCTCCGAAAAATGAAATGACAACCTAATCGCTAGCAGATTAGTGATTCTCTGGCATCTCTGTCTCAATAGAACACATGGCATTTGTGCTGTAATGTATCTCTGCTCTACTCTTGTTCCTGAAAGGAATTGTCTGAAAGGATTCGAAAGATTTCATTACCTTTGCACAAGTGTTCCACTGCTGTTATACCTGAAAGAGACCCACATTTCTTTCTTTTTGTTTACCCTAACACCTTATGTTAATAAAAGACCCAGTGATCTTCATCACTAATTCACTCTGCAGTAAGGTTTTGATGACTCCTAATTCCAATATGAAAGTACTACTCATTTAAATAATTAGACATGTCAGTCACTGTGACTACTATGGCATTGTTTGTTACAATACTTTTGCAGGGAAACATGACATGATGGGAAAAGTTTCACTAAGCAGTAGTTAAATGCTGCACATTGATCAAATATTAAGAATAAATTAAATAACACGGTCGACAATATTCTGCTGAAGTTTGTGGTGATTACAATGAAGGGCTTCCAAAAGTATCTATGATAACTGTTCTTAACCAAGTTAATTTTTAGATTCAGGCTTATGACCTTCAATATGTGAATGTACATTCCTCTGGGCATTATTAAAACTGGTTCTAAAATGTTCAATCAGATTCGGAGCTCTTGAATCTGGGATCCTACCAATTATGAAAGCACATGGGTGTTTTCCAAGTAAATTTTGCGTATGTTTTTCCAGTCAGGATGTATTCCCCTTAATGAGCTATTGTAATGCAATGCAAAATGATTTTGTAGCACGTAAAGCAGTGTTTAAAAACAAGTACACCTTTCCACTTGATGATGGTGCTGCCTCATGCATCAGTGCGCTATGCATTCCAGTTATTTTGATTGAGAATGATAATAAAACTCATCAAACTAACTAGCATTAAAAACTTAACTGAGTGTGACTACAAAATATTGGTTTGTCGGCAATTATGATTCTGGAATTGCTGTTTGGCTCAAATTAATTGGATCCAGCCCCCGATAATTGGTTTTCTGCTGTTGTTTAGCTACTGGTATTAAAATTTAACTATCCTGCTAAATCCATTTAGAAAAATGCAAACTGTTGTCATTGCCTCCCCCTACTGCACTTTGACACTAAGTCAGCCATCATGCTGTTTGATGGACATAAAGAATGCTCCCAGAGTGATCATCAACTTCATCAAGGTTTACGACCATCAAAATAGAGAACCACAACTACTAGTGTTTTTGGGTAATTTATGGGATCTCGTTAAGTCACAGCATTCAGCATTCTGAACATCTTTACGATTCTCTATTATTTTGTTGTGTTTTCATAATGACATAAAGGCACCAATTACTCATAAGAGATTAGATAACCATGCTGTGGGTTCATTTATTAAGATTAGGCACATGAAAATATATATACATGGATAGAAAGCTTTCAAGGCATCAGCAGCAGGGCTGTGCGTGCTGTGTTCTGTTCACAGAGCAAAGTAAGACTGAGGCTGCTCACATGACACATTTCCTTTCTAGTGATGGCAAGCTGATATCCCTTAAAGGCATATTACAACATCCCCCTTTATAGGTATGGGACTGGTGAATCTATGAGACCTTAAAGCACAGAGGCAATTTGTTGGTACGTCTAGATCTTATAGTGGTAATCTTCTCTGGAGGTTTCTGTAATTGCTCACAGTGATCTGCAATATTGTCATTCGTGGATGTTGTTCCTGATTGTACTTGGGATCTTGTCCGAGATGCAGTAGGGCTTATGGTGATTGAGGAGATGCAAATTGTCCTTGGTTATATCTCACCTTTGTATGCGATGACTTCATAGGACCTTGGTTCCCCATAACTGACCACCACTGAACACCATATTGTGTTTTTTAATATATTAATCAATACATATATACATCAATCACTTACAAGGCCCTGGGTAAACACATTGTGGGTTAATTTATTAAGACTAAGGACATGAAAACACAAAAGCATGGATAAAGCTTGGAGTCATTCGCGAGCGTATTTTGCATCTGCTATGCAAATGCAGAATCTTCATATCATTCAATGCAGTTGAATGAAGACTGACAACAAGATGTTTTTGTGGAAGCCATCAACAGACAGTGCATCTCCAATAGCAACTTCTCACTTTCTTTGTTTAATTATGCATCTATCCTTATTTGAAGTTGCTATGACCAAGCCTTAGAATTATTTTGGAAGCAAATTTTGGACCATTCTGTTTCATTGATATTGGTTAAGGCATAAGTATTGGCCAGGACTTTGAGGAGAACTATCCTGCTTTTCTTTGAAAAATGCCATGGAATTTTAAAAATGTACTTGCATTTTGCTGATGGCGACTGGGCCAAACCTAAGTGGAACTTGTAACAACTGATTTTAGCGAAAGGCCCTAAAACAGACATTAGCTCCCACCCCACCATTTACACATGGAGGGGGCATGCCACCTGTGTTTCTCAAGCACCAGGAAGGCCTGTAAAGCTGCTATTTTCAATATGGAGGCGTGAGTAACACAGTCCCAGGTCAGGCGCGGAACTTTGTACCCTGAAATCAGCCATTTTGCCTTTGTTTCTGCGCAGGACATAACAAGGACTAAACCCTACTCCTTTGTGTTTAACTGAAAGCTAATTTTCTACAGTTTGCATATGCGGACATAAATCAGCAACATACAAACATTTATATTTCTTTACTTGATTCCAATCCACTTTGGTTTGAAGCTATATGAATTGTTGGTGGGAAGGCAGCGTTTAATGTTGATGTTACCAGACCAGTTGTCCAGAGGTCCAGGCTAATGTCCTGGAGGTACAGGTTCAAATCCCACCATTGCAGCTGGTAGAATTTAAATTCCAATTACTTGAAAACTAACCTTGGCAAGAAGCAATCACCTGGTTCACTAATGCCCTTTAGGGAAGGGCATCTGTCCTTACTTGGTCTGACCTACATGTGACTTTAGACCCACAGCAATGTGGTTGAACTGCCCTCTGAATTTGCTTAGCAAACACCTTAGTTCAAGGGCAATCAGGAATGGGCAACAAATGCTGACTTTATCAATGACACCCACATCCAAAAGAAATTAATTAGAATAATGTCGAGTTCTAAAGCTGCATTCTTTGTTCGCAAAGATGTTGTGAGGGAGACGTTCAAAGATATCACTTTATATTGTTTATGTAAGTCGGGTGATCTGTCATACAATTTATATCTACTGACTCTTACTTCCGGATGTGGTTCATCATTAATATATGTGAAGTAAATGCATCATAATTAATGTTGATGTCCTCATGTGCAAGTCCATGCTCCTAATCAATGTCCACCATAGTACCCGATGACACCAGAAAAGGAACACAGGCAGAGCACAAACCATATGGTTATATGCATGGCAAACATTGAGAGGCAAAAAGGCTTATAACCTTATCTCTGCTCTCAGAATTTGTGACATGAGCCACTGATATTTGTTTTTTGAGATTAATTATTCTTACCTGTTTTACCTTGAGGATACATTGATTTATTGTGTAGTGCTAATTTTTAACAATGCTGATTGCAACTTTACATAAAATGTGACCTGTTACATTACTGTATTTCAATGTCCCATTCTTCCTATTTTTATTCCAGCATCTGACATTGCCACAGAACAGGGACAAGTATTGGTCATTGCAACTGCCGCAGTTGGAGGATTCACTCTTCTCGTTATCCTCACTCTCTTCTTCCTAATCACTGGCAGGTAATACATGTACTGAGCTTTCTTCTTTCGAATATCTATAACCAGCTTTATTGTCATGTTCAACCAGGGAAAACATGCTGGGGTAAATTCTGACTTTGTTGGATAGTGAAATAAGAATTAGGAGAGATGTAAAATTAACTGCTGATTTGTTATCTCTCAAATTCAAAGCCTACCCTGCTGTCATTGAGATGGACCATTTCTGGACATTGACATTTTGAATGTATATGTGCATGACTCTCTATTTTTCCAATCACTGTGTTTTGTTAGAAGGTGAGACTTCCCTTCCTTAAATTCTATTTTAAGAAGTTAAGCAGCTTCAGGATTACTAATTAGCAGCGGGTAGTTTTACAATAGCCATTTATTTCATAGAAACAGGGTTCTGTGACTGTTCATTCAATTTTGCATTCTGTTGCAAAGCAGTTATTTCACCAGCAAAACTGCTTTGCAGGGCTAAAATACACAAAGTAAATATTATTAACATCAAAGGTGCGCCAAGTGTCCCTTTTGGTAAAGCATGTGGACTCAAAGTTATGAAAATAGAAGTCCTAGATGTAGTTTACTCAGTATTTTGAATTAGAGACTGTTAAACATGAGTGTTTCTGCATGTCAAATACCTCTCTAACCAAAAGAAAAGTCCTTCCTTTCTGTCATTGAAAATGTAACTTTCTGTGATTGGCAGATTAATAGGGCTTGTTGTTCCCCCTGTCAGGTCATGGGTCCAATGAAACCCAAACTAAGCATTGGTAAACAGGTTATTGCTGAGTATGCACAATGTGATGGGATTGTTAGATAACTGCTTCCATTACTTTACTGATGATTGAGAGAAAGCTGAGAGGATGGTAATTAGCCAGGTTGGATATATCCTCCTTTTTATGCAAATACCTGTCAATTTTCTTGGCTGTCTGGTAGCCAGGGGCGAGGCTAGCTGGGGCGCAGTACAACTGAGATACTGTACACTCCAGCGCACTCAGTCATTTCTTGATATCACTTGACATTCATTGAATTGGCTGAAGACTGGAATTTTCTGGACGTTGCTGAAGATGATCATCTGCTCGGCACTTTCAGTTGAAGATAGTTGTAAGGTTTCTTTTGTGTCTCTTGCACTCGCTCCACTCTTATTGAGCATGGAGGATATACGTGGAGCTGTCTGCTTAATTGTCCAGCATTTCTGATGACTGGATGTGGCAGGGTTTCAGAGCTTTAGCCTGATCTGCTGGTTGTGGCATTGCTAATTAACCCAATAAATATGAATAAATGCTGTTATTTTTGCAAGATTGTGCAGTGCTTCCTGATCAATTTTTGTCTCAGCGGAAAATCATTGCTGTTTAACACAGATTTTTCGGAAGAAAATATATCATTGGCTCTTTGTTGAAATCAAGATATAAGGGGGAGCTAAATCAACTTGTGTAGTAGCTGTTTTTAGACACCCACGATGCACAGACACACTGTTGATGTGAAGTGCACCAGACACAAATGGGTTTGCACACATGCACACACTGAATGACTGCTGGCAGTATATTGAGCAGGAAGATTAATAACATCAATCAGTATGCAATGCTGATTTAATGCTTGTGTTACCATTTTTGAGCACAGCGCTCAAGTCTATACCCTGACTTAATATCTGACAGCTGAATATATATTAAACATCATGAAGCACTCCCACCCGCCCACTCAGGCCTCTTAAATGGATCATAAACCGCTTGCAGATTAATTATAGGATTATTTCTTCCGGCTGTTGGTGCATTGGACACATTTTTAGAGCTTTCCAATGCTTAACTGAAGTTTTAGTAGTTTGCAGGGAGTGGTTTGACTGGTGCTGGAGGGCTTCTAGAAATGGTGAGCATTCCTCTTGGAATTGAGTTTAACAGAGAGAATGAAGGGAGGACAAGCAGAGCAAGACAAGATGTTACGAGAGGGAAGAGAAAGTACTCTCAGCAGGAAGCTTTACTACCAGGTATCATGAGGAAGCAATTCTCTGACCTCAACCTGAGTGAGAACCAATGCTTCGGACATCAACACTTCAGTAAGGAGGGTCTGATTAAAATACAGCCGGAACTGCAACCTATAAGCACGTCCAACGTAGTAATCCCTGTGTCTCTAAATTGATCGTGGCTTTGAAATTCAATGCATCTGACTCCATCCAGGCTGCTTCTGGACATTCCTTTCTGACAGTCTTTCAGTGCGTCTAACCCATCAAATGAGCTCCCCATGCATGTGGTTGTGTATATCCATCAGTCTTCCTGCAGCCTTACCCATCAAAATCCTCATCTGAGTCATGCAACAGAACTAGGTGTGTGTTCTACACCCTCGGGTGAGCAGGCACCTCCACTAGCCTTTCTCCCTGCCCTGGTTTCTGCAAACCTCTGCCCAGTATCTCACAAGTGTAGATCTCTCCTCTATTGAGCATATATAAGGCCCCTATTCAAGAAGGGAAGGAGACAGTCAGAAAACAGGAAAGTAGAGGCCAGTTAACCTAATATCAGTTATCTGAAAAATGCTAGAATTCAAAGGAGATAGTAGCAGGACATTTAGAAAATTATAAAACAATAAGACAGAGTCACCTTGGCCTTGTGAAAGGGAAATCATGGTTGATACATTTATTGGAGTTCTTTGAGGATGTAACAAGCAGGATGGATAAAGGAGGCCATTGAGATATAGGGTATTTGGATTTGAGAGATTACTGCACAAAGGCTCAATGCATTGGGGATGAAGTATAAGCATAGATAGCGGATTGGCTAAATAATAGGAAACAGAGTGGAATAAATGGGTCATTTTCAGATCAGCAAGCTTTAACTTGTGGAATGCTGCAGGCATCAGCACTGGGGTTTCAACTATTTATGGTGTACATTAATGACTTACATGAAGGGACTGAACGTATTGCAGCTAAATTTGCAGATGATTCAAAGATAGATAGTTGTGAGGAGGGACACAAAGGGAGGGGCAATTCATCTGCGGAGAACCATTTTGCAGGCTTCGCGCTGGGTGTCATGGCCTCCGCGAGTCTAAGATTTCCAGAGTAATCAGCATTTCCATTTTGCACCCGGGAATGAAGTCTCCTAGCGTGTCCCCCCCCACCCCCCCCCCCCCACGCCTCCCCACCCTGCCACACTGGGAGTTATTCACTCCAATAGGGTTTACTCTTGCTCCCCACTGAACAAAGAACAAAGAAAATTACAGCACAGGAACAGGCCCTTCGGCCCTCCAAGCCTGCACCAACCATGCTGCCCAACTTAACTACCCTTCCGGGGACCATATCCCTCTATTCCCATCCTATTCATGTACTTGTCAAGACACCCCTTAAATGTCACTACTGTATCCACTTCCACTACCTCCTCGGCAACGAGTTCCAGGCACCCACTACTCTCTGTGTAAAAAATCTGCCTTATACATCTCCTTTAAACCTTGCCCCTCGCACCTTAAACCTACGCCCCCAAGTAATTGACTCTTCCACCCTGGGAAAAAGCTTCTGACTATCCACTCTGTCCATGCCTCTCATAATCTTGTAGGCTTCTATCAGGTCTCCCCTCAACCTCCGTCGCTCAAGTGAGAACAAACCAAGTTTCTCCAACCTCTCCTCATAGCTAATGCCCTCCATACCAGGCAACATCCTGGTAAATCTTTTTTGTACCTGCTCCAAAGCCTCCACATCCTTCTGGTAGTGCAGCGACTGGAATTGAACACTATATTCCAAGTGCGGCCTAACTAAGGTTCTATAAAGCTGCAACATGACTTGCCAATTTTTAAACTCAATGCTCCGGCCAATGAAGGCAAGCATGCCGTATGCCTTCTTGACTACCTTCTCCACCTGCATTGCCACATTCAATCACCAGGCAAGACTGTTCTCTTCCTGTTGGGGAGCACTTCAGCGGTCACGGGCATTCAGCCTCTGATCTCCGGGTAAGCGTTCTCCAAGGCGGCCTTCACGACACACGACAGCGCAGAGTTGCTGAGCAGAGACTGATAGCCAGGTTTCGCACACATGAGGACAGCCTCAACCGGGATATTGGGTTCATGTCACACTATTTGTAATCCCCACAACTTGCCTGGATGTGCAAAATCTCACTTGCTGTCCTGTCTGGAGACAATATACATCTCTTTAACCTGTGCTTAATGCTCCCTCCACTCACATTGTCTGTACCTTTAAGACTTGATTAGCTGTAAAGACTCACATTCCAATCATTATTCATGTAAATTGAGTTTGTGTCTTTGTGCCCTGTTTGTGATCAGAACTCCCACCCACCTGACGAAGGAACAGCCTATTCCGAAAGCTAGTGGCTTTTGCTACCAAATAAACCTGTTGGACTTTAACCTGATGTTGTGAGACTTCAAACTATCTACACATCCTTTCCCAGACTCATCATCCACCAAGTCCTTCACTGATGGGAAACATCCACTGGAGGGAAGGGAGGCCATTGAGTCCACCCCGGGAGGTCGGAAGTTAGGGAAGGGTGCCCCTTGGACATTGCCAGCCTGGCACCCTGGCACTGCCCAAAGGGAAAACTGGCAATGCCCAAGGGGCACCTTGGCACTGCCCACAAGCATCGGACAGTGCAAGTGGGAGTGGGGCCAGAGGGAGCAGGGCCAGAGGGGCAGAGTCTATTGGGGGTGATCGGTGGGGGTGGGGGGTCCCACTGCCACTCTGCATTGGGATCGCAGGCAGAGGGAGGGAAGACGTTACCAGGGCTGGACATCCAGGTGGGGGTGGTGGTGTGGAGTGCCTTGGGGTCAGGACTGTTAGTGGGGAGGAGGGGGTCGGGTCAGAGCTGACCAAGGGGGACGGGGATCAGGGAGATTGGGGCTTACCCAGGGAGGTTGATCGGGAGGCCAGCAATGCGGGGCCACTGCGCATGCCCCAATCTCCAACGCTGACAGATCGGCGTATGCAGTGGCCCACTCAGCGCTATGCTGCCAGACTCTTGGGCAGGAATAGGCCCCACCCCCCACCTTTCGGAGGGAATCCTGCTAGGGCACTCTGTGATGCACAGGATGTTGGAGATTGATTCTGGAAATCATGCTTAAAAAAACAGCGGGATTTACTCCCATTTCCCACGAATTGGGGACTTGAGTTTTTTTTAGGAGAATCCCAGCCAAAGAGTCTGGAAAGGGACATAGGCTAAATGAGTGAGAAAAAGTTGGCAGATTGAGTATAATGTGGGAAAATATGAGGTTATCCCATTGTCAGAAAGAATAGAGAAACAAAATATTGTTTAAATGGAGAGAAACTTCAGAATGCTGCAGTACAGAGGAAGCTGGGTGTCCTTGTATATGAATTGCAAAATATTAGTATGCAGGTAGAGCAAGTAATTGGGAAGGCAAATAGAGTGGTGACATTTACTTCAGAAGATTGGAGGATAAAATTAGGCAGCCTTTCTACAACTGTACAGGGCATTGAAGTGACTACACCTAGAATATATTCAACTAACCATGATCTTATTGAATGGTGGAGCAAAATTACTGGACTCCTATTTCTTAAGTTTTATGTTCTTGCAGTCCTAGACCTCCCTTTTAAGAAGTGCTGATTGTCTTTAAGCAGTGTTAGCCACTTGCAAAATGTGGGCAGCCAGTGAACAAGATGGAGAGCACTGGCTGCATGAAGCAATCTTGTAAAACAGCAGGGAGCATGATTTGCCACGTGCCTACAACACAATAAATAGCCATGGGGTAATCCCACACCATGATCCCCTTACACATCATCTGCCGTGATCAATTTAACCCCTTAAGTCTTGCATTCAGAGTAATCAATTCTGAACCATGTTAATATTTAATTATCAGAGATTGTATTTCTTGTGACTCATTTTTTACACAGACACAGAAATGAGAGATTAGTTTGCAAGGAAATTTTCCATTTGAATTCTGACTTATTCATATGAAACCATATTAGCAATTGTGTAATATTTATAACTGAATGATTGAATCTGTCACCTGCAACTGATTTAAAAGTATTCAACGTAAATACTCCCACAAGGTTGTGATTCCCTGCCCAGTGACGCAGTTGAGGCTACCCCATTGAATGTTTTTGAGGCAAAGATAGATTTTTGAACAGTAAAGGAATTAAGGGTGAGCGGGCAGGTAAGTGGAGCTGAGTCCACAAAAAGATCAGTCATGATCTTATTGAATGGCGAAGCAGGCTCGAGGGGCCAGATGGCCGACTCCTGCTCCTCGTTCTTACGTTCTTATGATTATTTATTGGTTTGGCGTCACATTCGCAGCATGTTCTCGATCTTCATAACGTTGCAAGGGCCAGGGGCCATGTGGTTACTGAAGTGTCATCGCCAATGGTCCCAGTTGTTTTTAACATAGACTGCTAGGAACAAGAACTCTGGGAACTTTGTTAACTATACACAATTATGAACAAGGATAAATAATCAAGGATAAAAACTGCATTCATCGTGGACCCAAAATCATCACTCTCTGAGCCCTCTGGTCACACATGATCTGACATCACTAATGATGTATTTAGCAATTAGCATAATGGTGATTAACTCTTTATACTATATCTCCCCCCAAGTCTTTAACACTACCCATTAAACATATACACGTTATCCTACATCCCCCTATCCCGCACCTTTCTTTCAGAGTCTCTTGTGGAGGTGGCATTCACCTCTGAATGTGCTCCACAGCTCACTTGGAATAAATATAGGACATATGCTCTCCATATTCCTGCATGGATGGAGTTAAATCAGTAGGCTTCTGGTTTTCTGTGGAAAGTTGAAGAATGGATATTCTCTTCCTTTTCTTTGTGGAATTCCCTTGTGATGTTACAGCATCAGCAGCTTCTTCTCAAAGCAGTGTCTCCTGTTGTTTATCCAGCTGTAATGGTCTGCAATCCTCTGAAATCGGCAAGTAGGAATGGGCAATAAATGTTGGCCCAGCCAATGCCACCCACATCCCGTGAATGAATTTTTAAAAATTCCAACAAGTCCAATGTCTGGGAAAAGTATCTGTTGCTTAAGCACATTCAATGATTCCTACACCTGGGATGAGATGTTGTGCAGTTCCAATGTCAAACTCATCAATGAATCAGATGGACAGATGAAGATTATTCTCCAGCAAGGTTAATAATTCTTTTGTTGGCACTGTATGTGGTTCTTGTATTATGTGCACATTCTGCCCTCACACCAATGTATCTCTTCACTTCATTGGGCCTTGACACCTCAGGGGCTTCAGCAATCAAATCAATACCTGGAGTGGAGCTGGATTTCACTTCTGCTTCCGTTGCTCAATGGTGTTTTACCAGATTAGCTTGTTGTTTTATTCCTTGTACATCCAAAATGTGTGCGAGACGAACAAATGGTACTTCAGCAATTACTCCTTCAGTTTGAGATCAGATTTTCCCAAGTCAGATTTATTTTCTGCAATTGTTTGACTGGGATTTCTGGGAGTTTCTGTTCCTGGTTTGTCTTCAGGAAAGTTAGTTCCTGTATCAGGTTGTTCCATGTCACGGGTATCCTCACCAGAATGGTCAGGCAGATTGGTATCCTGGTCACCTTGCTCAGTGGTGTTCTGGTCACCTCCACATTCATCATCCTCCCTCTTGTCGAAGAGGTGTGAAATTTCTGCAATTTCCTCCTGTGGCTACAGGTTTATTACTGTTCCCAGGAAGACAGGCTTAGACCATTCTGGCTTGACTTGAGTTTCTAATGTAACAGGTGCATAAAAGAGCTGCAACTCTATGCAAGCTTCTCTCCTTAGTAAAGAACAATCTTGATTATGAATAGCATGCTGAGTGTCGGTGAGTTCTCTCTCATTGCGTTGAAACGCATCAGTCATCTGCCCTTCCACCTTCACTACAGTGCTCCTAGACCATGAAGTCAAATGATAGATGGCTGGAGAAACTCAGAGTTCAACCACTGTACTATATCAGAAAGAATTGGCACTCTTACTTCCGTGTCAAATTTAAAATTCATTTTGTGGCCATTGGCCATGATTTCTGCGCTCCAAAAATTCCCCTTGGATGTTGCAACCTCGTCCACGAAAGGCATTTCATTCGTCTGTAGATTCAGTTTCTAGGGTAATGGTTGACCAGGCTGGTCTCTCTGTAAATCTTTGGACTGGAGTTGAAAGCTTTCTGCTGTGGCATACTGCTTTAAAATGGCCCCGTCTCCTGCAGGAATCACACTCTGGCAGGACAGTCTTCATGTCAGTGGGGTTTTCTTGCCAGAATGGAAGCATCAGATGATGGTGGTGACCGCTCCATCTTCATTATAGGTTTGTTGCTTACTGCCACTGGTAGCTCTATTGCTCACGAACTGGATTGAGTTACTGGTCTGTCACCACAAAGGTTTTCAATCACCCTGGATTAAAACTCCATTCTGTTTCCATAGCTCAGCCTGTCTTGCTAATCGCACTGCCTTCGACAATGATAGATCCTCCCTGGACTGCAGAAAATCAGAGGAGGATTCATCAAGCACTCCCATCACAATGCAATCTCGGAGAGGGGTCATCCTTTAGGGCACCATGTTCGCAGCTATCAGGCAAATTTCATTAATGAAAAAAATCAGTACTTTTTCTGGATTCCTGAATGTTCCTGTTAAACCTCATCATGGTCTAGATAATGTTCCCCTGAAGACTGAAATGCAAATCAAAGGCTTAATAACCTCTTCATTGATTGTGGTATCCTCATTAACACCCTGTGTTATAAAAATGTAATCTGCGCTGCTGCCAATAGAATAGAGGAATGTGCTGATTTGTTCTTTATCAGGCCTCCATTCTAACCCTGAACTGGTCCTATACTTGTTGAATCTACAACACCAGTTCTGCCAATGCGCAGCTTGGTTGGACTCTACAACATGGTCAAAGGATTTTGATAGAATAAAGACTTTCTCTCTGACCATCGGTTGTTTCTTTTCCTACCGATTCTCTGGGATTCTTCTGGGAGAAGAAAAAAATGGGTGCATTGGTCCCGGGACTGAAATTTCATTAGTAGTTCAAAAGCATCAGTGCCTGAGCTATCTCTGTTTGGGAAATGATGTTTGAGCCAATTGCACCCAAAGAAACGACGAAAAGGTGAAACAAGAAATAACTCGGTGGGAAATTGGACAGCCTGGTTTTGTGTTAAAACACACAAGCTGAGGAGATATTGGGTATGTTCTGTTATCTGGGCGCAAGTTGCTAATCACAGCTGTGGCAAGGGTTGTGAGGTTGTACTTGACCTCAGTGCCCCTAGCCGAGGGCAGGAGATATTTATCCCATTTTCATGCTCCTGAGTCCCTGCTAAAAAGTACCCAACATTCAGACAAATCTAGCT
Source organism: Mustelus asterias (assembly GCF_964213995.1). Taxonomy (NCBI): domain Eukaryota; kingdom Metazoa; phylum Chordata; class Chondrichthyes; order Carcharhiniformes; family Triakidae; genus Mustelus; species Mustelus asterias. Next base: position 46,077,384 of record NC_135817.1, read on the forward strand.
TGGCTGCAATGGTCTCTTTCCCAGATCTGTGAATCGGGCACTAGGGCTACAGACTACATCACAGGATGATTTCAGAAAAGAATGGGTGAACTTGATAAATAACAAGAAATGGGACAGGGGAAAACGGAAACATTCTTCCTGATGTAAAACCAAATTAACTCAAGGTCGTGTATTTAAGAAGCAAAATGACTAGGAGCCATGTGTCATGGTTCCGAAACCAACTTACTGTTAAAAGCCCCAATTCTCACCACAGCACAAATTGTATATTTTCTGTTTTCTTTTATTTAACTGTTACTTGACACACCGTAATCTAGATTTTAATTGAAGTGAAATTACAGTTTTGTACATTTTCTACATCTGTTTATCTTTGTTCCTTTCAGTGTTTCCTATGTCATGTTAGAATTTTTATAAAGCAGACAATTTATTTCCTGCTCTCTGCTGGTACTCTTTTGTGATCAACCGTTAGGGGGTACATCAAGAAAGGAATTTGGAGAAAGTTGTCTGTACTTTTCCTTTCTGTAGGGAACTCAATATCACTGGCTAAAGTCTGAAATGAAAGTACTCAGCCTCTTTCTTTTCATTATCTTTAACTTTGGACTTTGGGATTAACTTTACAATGTTGACAATTCTTTATCCAGCATTCCACTGTAACTGTAAGCCAGAAAGACCAAAAGGCACATGTTCAGTTCTTGCTATGTACAGATTAGTCTGATCTTTGTTGGGGCTGCAACTGTTCTGCTGTTAAAGTTAAAGTTTATTTCTTAGCATCACAAGTAGGCATACATTAACACTGCAATGAAGTTACTGTGAAAATCCCCTAGTCACCACACTCCGGCGCCTGTTCGGGTACACTTGAGGGAGAATTTAGCATGGCCAGTCCACCTAACCATTACGTCCTTTGGACTGTGGGAGGAAACCGGAGCACCCGGAGGAAATTCCTGCAGACACGGGGAGAACGTGCAAACTCCGCAGGCAGTGACTAAAGCAGGGAATTGAACCCGGGTCCCTGGCGCTGTGAGGCATCAGTGCTAACCACTATGCTGTTGTAACTGTCCTTGGACAAAATCAGTCAACGTTTGTTTTGTGATCAACAAAATGATGGACGGTGTTGTTGACAGTGCTATCTGGTAGTACTTGCTCACCAGAGCTCAGTTTGGGTTGCACCAGGACTACTCAGCACCATACACCATAACAGCACTGGTCCAAACAGACAAAGAAGCTGAATTCCAGAGGTAAGGTGAGAATAACTGCCTTTCACATCAAGACAGCATTTGACCAAGCGTTGGTCACCACGGTAAATTTGAAGTCACTGGGAATCAGAGAAAACGCTCTACAGCCTGGAGCCATACCTGGCACCATGGAAGATGGTTGTGGTTGTTGAAGCCAATCATCTCTGTCCCAGGTGATCGCTAAAGGAGTTCTTAAGGCAGTGTCCTCGGCCCAGTCATCTTCAGTTGCTCCATCAGTGACCTTTCCTCCATCATAAGGCCTGAAGTGGGGATGTTCACTGATGATTGCAAAATGTTCAGAATAATTTGCAACTCCTCAGTCCATGTCCACTTGCAGCTAAACCTGGACCACATTCAGGCTTGGACTGATGAATTGCAAATAGCATCCATGCAAATACCTAGCAATAACTATCTCCAACGAGGGCAAATCGAACCACTACTCTTTGACACTTAATTACATTACCATCGCTAAATCCCACACTATATAGAATTTGGGGCTTGCCATTGACCAGAAACTTATAAACACTGTAGATAAAAGCAGGAAGAGGCTGGAAATTGTGCAGTGAGCGGCTCACCATCTGACTCCTGAAAGCTTGTCCATCATCTATAAAGCACAAGCCAGGAGTATGATGGAACACTCTCCACTTGCTAGTGAATACAGTTCCAATGACTCAAAAAGCTCAACACCATTCAGGGCAAAGCAGACCATTTGACCGGCACCCCATCCAGCAGCTTAAACTTTCACTTCCTCTACAACCGGTGCACTCTAGCATCAGTGTGCACCATATACAAGATAGACTGCAGCAACTCACCAAGGCTTCTTTGACAGCACCTTCCAAATTCCTGACTTCTACCACCTAGAAGAACAAGGGCAGCAAACATATGGGAACATCACCAGTTATTTAGCAGAAATGGCATAAGGATGAGCCTGCACCCCATGTTCCCCACGAACACAGCTTCCTGGGTTGAAACCTGAGATTATAGAATCATACTTACAGTCTTTCTGGGAATGGCAGGATCATGCATTCATGCATCTGGATTAATTACTTGAATTACTAATAATAGTCATTGTTGCAGTATCTAATCCATGTTTTGAAATTGCTCTATATTGTCCAAATGAAAGCTATTAAATGAAAAGCTATTAAACGTGATTTAATTATTTCAATGCAAATGGTCCTTGGCATTTTTTTGAGTATCATATAACTTTTTTGCATCCTACTTTCCGCTCGTTCACCTTTTTCCACATCACAGATAGTGACTGAACAGTGGGACTTAGACAGAAAGCATTGATGCATCAATGTCAAATTGTCTATGCACCAGAACACCTTTCTGGACCATCCTAGCCCATATTAAGCGCTGCTTGACAACCAGTCATTGATGCTTGTGAACCTGCCACTCTGTGATGCAGCTTGTCGCCATAGCAACTTACAGCACCAGAAAGGATCCACATCTCCAGTAACCAAATGAGGTTTTATTAACATCATCCCAAAACATGTTTGCTTTAAATGTTATTAATCTGCCCTGGTTGAAAACATTTTTGGTGCCAGTGCTGAAACTTCTTTTCAAATTCCATTTGTTATTATACTCCAACAGAATGTGCTTCATATACTGAGCTGCAAGTGCAGCTTAACACAGTGAAAAATCTAAAAATATGTACTTTAAAGTGACTGAGCCCATTGAAATTCTACACTTGGATCAGGTTTCTAAATTGATTCGGGTAGTATGTGTTAGGAATCCTTTTCGATTTTATATAATAATATAAATCTGATTATTCCAAACCCCTGAAACAAAGTCAGCCAAACATTAGAAGTTATCAATTAAGTACAATCTATCCCATTGACACAGGATGGGATGAATAGCAGCAACAAGTGAATCCATTCAGAATAAACAGGAAGAAAATAATGACCAGCCATTGCTCACATTAACCATTTGTATAATTAATGGTATTTTGTAAAAATGGGCATTTTTTTCCCCCTCATCTAATGGGGTCAACCCAATGCTGGAAAGCACCTGAGGTGCTGCGGGCTCTCGGACACGAGAATCCAAAAATAAACAATGCACCATCCACAGCTATGCATACACAAAATGATTCACATGCTAGGAACTGTTTGTTGATTGTATGCAAGATTCATTATGTGGTGTGATGTCCTAACTATGTTAGGGGTTGTGGGTTTTAAATAAAAAGAAAATGACATGGGTTGTACAGGTAGATTCGAATTAACAACAACAAGGTTTATTGAGGAGTTGTTACCTATATAGAGTAGAAACTGAAACTAAAGAGCAGCCTGTGAAATATCCGAATGACATTACCATCAAATCATGTGCTCAGCTCTTAAAGCAATCTTACAACCACTTAAATTTATAACATGGGACCAAGATTTATGGAAATGAGGGGCAGTCCTCATAATACAATCTGCATGGACAAGTAGCACCTGATAGACATAAAGCAAAGGGAGACCTGTGTTTGCTTCAGCGAGGTCTTTGTTGTTAATTGAACCTTGCTGTTCTTGCTTCATCTCATTGTTCCTGGTCTGGTTGGATAAAGAAATTGGGGAAATGTTTTGGAACCTTCCTGATAGATATTTAAAGCTATACTACATCTTTTATCTTTGGTTTTAGAACTAGATGTTACTATTACTGGTATTTTAATCAAGAAGCACAATTACAAAATCCATATCAGGATCAAGTAATCAGATTCGTATAAGGATCAAGTAATTATGTTCTTTTGCTTACAGCTATGAGTCTATCCACAGGTATTTGCAGGTTCTCAGTGCAAGAATTGTGCATATTGGTTCCCACAGTCATGTGCCCCCATTAGCCAGACTATACTCTCTCTCTATGGCTGTCATAGTTATCACTGTGTTGAACTTTTGTACAGTGGGCTCCTTCCTGACAAGTGGTGGAGATCTCAGACACATTTCCCAAGCTACAGTTTGCAATTACATCAAGCAGCCCACCAATACATTGGTTGCCAGGGCCAGAGACTTTGTAAGTGTTCACACGAATAGCATCCAGGAACAAGTGTGAGGCCTTCACTTCACCTGTGCATTAGAATTCCCACAGCTGTAGAACATAGCTGACTGCTCACATGACCATGCATGTACCATACCAAACAACTCCATTTATGAATAGTCAGAGTTACCAATCTGTGAATGTGTGAGTTGTTTGTGAATCTAGGAACATAATCATGTGCATCAATACTCCTTTCCATGGAATCGATAGTAATTCTTTCATCCTGTGGAATCTACAGATACATAAGCTGACCAAGAGGTAAATAAAATTGCTACCCAACTACAAGTTTAATTTACCAGTCACCAGACATTCTAATTGAGCATATCATGCTAGCAATGCACAACAGTAATCTCCATAAATTCCTGATCTCCTCAATAAATAAAACTTCGCAACTTCACCAGTGAATTCTGTCATATATCAGCATTCATCAATATTCCTTCATTTCTTTCAATAGCCTGGTTCTGTCACTCACCAAAAGAAATATTGGAACACATTGCAATTTCTGCAGCTTTTATTAACTCCTACGCTTCAGGTCTGTTCAGTGTGTTTTTCCTCAGTGCTTCCCCCTGCGACAGTGGATGGTATGTGTCTTTCCTTATTTAACAATGAGGTCCATCTAAACATTTCCACAGTGGGAGAAATAGCTTAGATAGACAACTGTTGGAGGTGGTGTCTGTCTCGGGTAAAAGGTGGCCAGCTCTTGTCTTGTGCCGGCAAAGGATTTCCCTACAAATACAGGATGACTCCAGAAATGGTTATTTAGGCCTTTATGTTCACACACTGTAAATGTAGTAGCAAGGAGATTTCAGATTAGGGGGGTCACATCACCCTTGGAGATGTTTCTGTCACCAATATTTGTTCCTTCAATCCCTCTGCTGTTGGACATTTCCTGAATGTAGCTCCAAGATCCGTGTGAGAGCATACACAGCAGTGAGATTGTTTAAATCATGCACGATGGTTGGCTCAAGCTGATTGCCAGATAAGTCTTTGATGTCTCCCTAGACAGAAGATTGCACCTTCTGCAGTTCCATCTCTAATTTTTCCTCCTCACTGATGTGTGTTTTACCAAGTACGTTCTCCTACAGCTCACTAACAACACCCCCAGTCTCCTGAGGTGATCTGTGGTGTTTGTTGCTGTGATGGTGGATGATGCAGGGTGCTGTGAGATCCTAGTTTGAGGCTGCTTATGAAGCTCCACCACGTCCTTCTGCTGGCCACCTGCAGACCCGAAAGGAGAACATGTTTCATAAGGTTTGCAGTAAAAACACCTCTTGAAATATTGCTGCTCATGACGAGATAGTTCAGTGTTACATGGAAATGCTGCAATGGCTGATTGTGTGTGAGAGGGAGAAGGAATGTAATGGAATAAAGAGAGAAGAATGAGAAACAGAGGATACTAATCATGGGCTTGAAAGAGAGTTTATTGTAGATATAGGCTCCCCAAGCACCAAGAATACCAATCACATTAGTGAATGTGTGAACATGCACAATTGAGGAACTTATACTGAGATAATACTTGGTGCTTGCTGTACTTAGTAGGTGATGAGGTCAGCACTATGGTTGACAATAGTGCACAGTTTGATGGAAGTTCATAAGCATGTTTTCTGCAGTTAGAAAGATGGTGAATAGGTACAGTTCAAAGCCTTTTAACTGTATGATATTTATAGCAAAGAATAATAGAGGTTTCATTACACAGGTGTTGCATTACATTTGCACACTTGCCACAATAATCTTGTGTAAACCAGTATATTCTGTTTGGACAAAGAAGCTGCATTTATACACTCAGTCACTTCCTTCTGGTAGTTCTGTCTTTACTGGGTGAAACTCTCCATAGCGACCCACCTGCACTGCAAGACTTCTTCCAGCAAGACTTCCAAAAGCCAATCATTGAATGGTGTCCTTCATCTTCAGCCATATTTCTGCCAGGAAACAAGAATGTCTTGCTATAAGAGCCAGTGATACTCTTGAGAAAATCAGTAGAGAAATAAGATTCACCAATCTAAAATACAGAAGGCCAGGTACAGCAAAATCCCAGGGGATCTATCCACAAATTCAGGTTCAGTGGAGCTTTATGATAGCCAAGGAGGCCCCACTGCCACATGAATACATCCCTATGCAACCTGATATGCCTACCAATGGAAAAGCTCTGTCATCTTTTACTGCTTAGTGTGCCCTCTTCAGATGTGCATGATACAGCCTATCATGTCTTCACTGCAGTCAAACTTTCAGGCTGTAGTGTGAAATCCCGGAGCATCCCAACAGCTTTAGCAGCATTGGCTAAGGCAACAGGCAGGCGAGCAGACAGGCATTCATTAGACTCTACCAAAACTCTTCAGGGTCATCAGCATTCCAAGGCTCCTCAGTTGAAGAATGTACCGCATCTACAACTGCAACATTTGTCAGTTCTGTGCGCGTCAACCACCTCGGTGTACGTTTCCATGATCATCTCTGCTGGAATTTCCATGCCCGTCGCCAGCAAAAAGTACCCCGCCATCGGGTTGGTTGGTCGCACCCTGCTCATCCTCATCTTGGCATCTTGTGCAGTCAATGCCATGTCTTATCTCAAATCAGTCCAGCCATCCTTTCCCGCAGGTGAACCCCCTACATCCTAGCTTCTTCCCCAAGGCAATTCCCCTTTCCTGCAGCATTGGACTGGAGTTGGAAATGTTCTCTACTTGGGCTGCCTTGAACCATGTTATCTAACCTTCTTAAATGTTGAGAAAGGCAGCCATTCTCATCCTCTTCCTTGCTGGAGATAATGCCTGCTTGTCGAACTGTTCATCGAATCATAGAATCCCTACAGGAGGGTGGCACAGTGGCACAATGGTTAGCACTGCTGCCTCTCAACGCCAGGGACCTGGGTTCGATTCCCAGCTTGGTTCACTGTCTGTGTGGAGTTTGCACGTTCTCCCCGTGTCTGTATGGGTTTTCTCCTGGTGCTCCGGTTTCCTCCCACAGTCTGAAAGACGTGCTGGTTAGTTGCATTGACCCAAACAGGTGCCGGAGTGTGGCGACTAGGGGAATTTCACAGTCACTTCATTGCAGTGTTAATGTGAGCCTTACTTGTGACTAATAAATAAACTTTAACTGGGAATTGAGCCACAAGAAGACCATTTGACCCATTTGTTCACTCTTTATTCAACCAAACAAAATTAATTCAACTGCTCTGCTTTCTCTTTCCTTTGCCTGAGATATTTACCATGTACCTTGTTCCGGTTCAATCCTATTTCTCCAGAGAATCATTCTCCATACAGCTGTGCTCTTTTATTTCCTTGGAATTTACATTAGTAGGAATACAGCTGGTGAAACATATTTTGCAAAGTTGTCATATTTCTATTTACTTATGAATCATATTGCACATATGTTCATTTCAAGAACAAATACCATGTAGGCAAGTGATTAAAGTGAATCATTGCTAATTAATTTAGTCGTAGATATTGTTGCCTTTGAGTTAGACAGGAACTAAGTGTGTTAAACGGTATCCATCCAAGCATTGTCGTTTGTCTGTTGTCATGTTGGATAATCTGATTTTTCACTTGGGTGATCCAAACTTCAACCAGATATCAAGGGACTAGTTTTCCTGAAGTTATGACTGAAACAGGAATTCTGTGGAGAGCATGTGTTCTGCCCGCCTCTTAGTGTCCCCAAGAGGTGGCAGCCATTTGAGACCTGTGCCACATTAATGTATCTGGCACGCTATGAACACTTACTTCTGCAGTCTTAATTTCTGAGAGGATGAAAGATCAGCCAGGTCTCAGGCAGACTCAGCCGGCAGGTTCAAGTCTGAGGGAGGCATGCGAAGAGGCAGTTGAGGGGAGAGGGACCTTCAGTTGGCTGGAAATTGTTTTTTATGGATAGTCTTTAGGCTGTACAAAACTTACAAATATCTGGATTGAGTTGTTAGCGGACACAGGTTTACAGTAAAATCTCCCTAATTTGACACGAATTGGAAATCATGTTGAAAAAGACCACAGGCTAACTGGTGTGGGAAATGAAAAATTGTCATTCTGATGCAGGACTGGGCGTTCTTCTAAGGTGGGAAAAGAGGAATAGTTTGAGCTTTGCTCTGCTTGTGTTGTACCTTCCGTGACTGCTGAACCCGATTCGAGAGCCACATCTCCAATCGTACACCTGACAGATGTTTCCGGGAGGTGGAATTGGTCCTTCGACTCTAGGTCACTGGTATTCCTTTCTCTGGCTCCTTTACTGGGCTTCCTCTTGCTATCGGGTGTCCTCGAAGAATTATGTCCCTTGAGCCAGGAGGTTCTTCCAAATAAGTTTCTTCTGAGCAAGGGTCTCCCAGGCATTGACGTCTATGTTGCGTTTCTTGAGATAAACCTTCAGGGTGTCCTTGAAGCACTTCCTTTGTCCTCTTCTTATTTGAGTGCCTTCCTTGAGCTGAGCGAAGAAGGTTTGCTTTGGCAGTCGAGACTCTGACATCCTAAGCACATGGCGGGCCCTGCAGAATTGGTTTCGGATTATCGTGACCTCGATGCTGGTCCTTTTGGGTCCTTCAAGGACACTGATGTTAGTACACCTGTCCTCCCAGCTGATGCGGATAATCAGACTGCACTGATGGTACCTCTCCAGGATCTTAAGCTAGTGTCTGTACGTAGTCCAAATTTCTGAGCTGTATAGAAGAGTTGGGAGGATGCCTGCCTTGCGTACGAGTATTTAGTATCAGCACAGATTTCATGGTTGTTGAAGACTCTCATCTTTAGGCATTAGGTGGTGTCACTCATGGATTGGATTCGGTGTTGGATTTTCACATTGATGTCAGCCTTAGATGAGAGGTGGTTCCCCAGATAGGAGAGTGCACTTGAAATAGGAAGTTTCTATTGCTTAGCACTACCTTCCCTCACCTTGCTAGACACATGCACACATCAGATTTCTCCCCTATCTCATAATGTGGTAGAATTAGTTATTTTGCACATGTAATTTGAATTGGTAGTGATGCTAAAGCCATGTGCCTTCCTGGAGGTCTATGCTGGACCATTAGCCCTTCCGGCACAAGTTGCTGCGTTCCATGTTGAGAAGGGCAATAGCATTGGTGCTTCCTGTGGGTAACAGTCTCCCAGCTGATACGATAACGGGATACCAAATTTAGGCCATGCAGGTCTAACATTCACATATCATCCATGAAGGACCCATGAGTTCAGCTGCACCATGTTATGAAAGGGCCAGGCAGCCAGTGTGCAGGTGGCATGATTTTGAAGAACTTCTACTTTTGCAAAGTCCCTGGAAATACTTGGGAATGTTCCTGGATGTGGCTTAGCAGAGTGTGTCACTGGTTCCTGACAGGAAGGACAGAGATCAGATGACTTGTCCATGCAGATGCTGTATAGGAGCTGCAGCAAAAATGCATCTGGGTTTTCAGGATGATGGAGAGATGAAGCAGAGGATATGGAGAGGGCAACTTCTGTGCAATGCCCTCTTCCAGTTTGGAGTCAGACTCCTCCATGTTCCTTGACAGTGATAGGAGACTGTCTGGTCAGCCTCTCAGTATACAGGCCAATCAATGTTGTCCAGCCTCTGCAATGTCCCCATCTGAGAATCCTGCAGCAGAACCTATTTGTGACCTCACAAATTCTGGTCTCCCTTACCGGGAAAACAGAGCACACCAATTTTTAGCCCTTCAAGTGTTTCAATGAAATTTCCTAATTCACAAAGGGTGGCACAGTGGTTAGCACTGCTGCCTCACAGCACCAGGGACTCTAGTTCAATTCCGGCTGTGCTGTGGTCACTCTTACCGCTCATGGACAGGTGCATCTGCAGCCCACAGATTGGTAAGGATGAGGTCAAGTATGTTTTTTCCTCTTGTTGGTTCCTTCACCACCTGCTGCAGATCCAGTCGAGCAGTTAAATCCTTATAAGGTAGGGAGATTAGAGGGGTTACGGGGATAGGGCCTAGGTAGGATGCTCTGTCAGAGAGTTGGTACAGACTCAAAGGATCAAATGGCCTCTTGCACTGTAGGGATTCAATGATCCAAAGGGAACATCAGAAGTTGTCAGAATCCCAATGCAGTCTTACTCCCACCCGGTGTTATCATAGAATCCCTACAGTGCAGAAGGGGGCCATTCAGCCCATCGAGTCTGCACAGACAACAATCCCACCCAGGCCCTATTCCCATAACTCCACATATTTACCCCGCTAATCCCTCTAACCTATGCATCCCGGGACACTATGGGGAAATTTAGCATGGCCAATCAACCTAACCCACACATCTTTGGATTGTGGGAGGAAATCCACGCAGACATGGGTAGAATGTGCAAACTCCACACAGACAGTGACCCAAGCTGGGAATCAAACCCAAGTCCCTGGAGCTGTGAGGCAGCAGTGCTAGCCACCGTGCCGCCCCCTTGTATCAATCCCTCAGAGCTGCACTGAAGTGTCAATTTATATCTGTGTGCTCAAATCTCTGGGGTGGCTCAGGCCAAATCGAACATTATAGATTATAACCCTCATAATACGGATTTAAGTTTGGTTATATGTAGTCTATAATTGAGATTCCTCGAGTTTTAATTTGAAATCTGAATCTATTTGAGAGTATTCATATAATTAATTATCATTGACAGCTTAAACAAAAATTTGCATTTGAATCCACAGCTCCTTTTGTTAATTTAAATAACTAATGTAATCATTCAATAGAAAATAACAGATTATAAATACAATTCTTGACCAAAGGATTATAATTTATGTTTTTTGAGAGATAATTAGCATCACAGATGAGAACAGATAATGAAGCAGTCTAAGCCTGCAAGCAACAAGACTTGGACGACATCCAGGCTTGAGCTGATAAGTGGCAAGTAACATTCGTGCTACTCAAGTGCCAGGCGATGATCACCTCTAACAACAGAGAATCTATCCATCTCCCTTTGACATTCAACAGGATTGCTATTGCTGAGTCCCTCATCATCAACAACTTTTGGGTCTCCATTGACCAGGACCTTAACTGGACCAACTACACAAATACTGTGGCTAAAGAACAGGTGGCTAAAGCTGTGACTTACCTCATGGCTTTCCAGAACCTTTCCACCATCTGCAGGACACAAGTCAGGAGCATGATGGAATACTCTCCACTTGCTCCAACGGCACTCAAGAAGCTTGACACTATCCAGAATAAAGCAGCCCCATTTAATCTGTACTCCATCCACCACCTTAAAGATTCAGGGCAAGATCTTCCAGCTGTTAGCACCAGTGGGATCTTCCGGTCTCACTGATGGCGCACCCCCAGCTATTTCTTGGCGAGGTGGGATGGAAGTAATGGGAAATCTCATTGACAGCCACGGGACCAGAAAATCCTGCCAACCCCCAACAGCGGGCCACCCACCTACAAAACTGACTGCAGCAAATCACCAACACTTCTGCAACAGCATCTCCCCAAATGTGTGATTTCTGCCATCTGGAAGGGCAAGGGCAGCAGGTGCAAGCGAACACGAGCACCTATAACTTCCTTTCTGAATCACATACCATCCTGACTTGGAAATATATCACCATTCCTTCATCATCTCTGGGTCAAAACCCTAGAACTCCCTCCCAAGCAGCATTGTGGGGATACCTTCATCCTACTCATGCTCTCACTCTCCCTTTCCATCTCCCTTTCCATCTCCCTTTCCATCTCCCTTTCCAATTCCCTTTCCAACTCCCTTTCCAACTCCCTTTCCATCTCCCTTTCCATCTCCCTTTCCATCTCCCTCTCCCACTCCCTCTCCCACTCCCTCTCCCACTCCCTCTCCCACTCCCTCTCCCACTCCCTCTCCCACTCCCTCTCCCACTCCCTCTCCCACTCCCTCTCCCACTCCCTCTCTCACCCCAAACGCCTCCCACATGCACACAGCCCCATACACACACACGGCTACAGCTTCTCCGCACGCACACACACCTGCCTCCCCACACATAGAAACAACCGCCAAACACACCCAGCCCCCAAGAACACACACACAGCCCCACCCCCACACACAGACTCATACACCCACATGCAGCCCCTTCCCTCACCACACACAAACACACACTTGCTCACCATCCCCAAAAAGCACATAGCCCCACACACATGCACGATTAGACACGCCACCCTCCCCCATGCAGAAAAGCCACACACACACCTTCCACAACCATCACATCCTCCCTCACACTCTGACACATTCCCACAGGCACACACACACACAGGCACCCATACGCAGCCCCGCACACCTACACACAGACTCACCGCCCCCGCCACCCCCCCCCCCCCCCCCGCCACCCACACGCGCACACACACACACATTGTGCAAATAAATGCATTAAAAATATTTTAAATGTCAGTATGTTGTCATGGCTACAATTGCGGTGCAATCTCTTGTTTGTTTCAACAAGAATATTTCAGAAATATCACCCTGGCGGTTACAGGACCAATTTTGTATTTATATAATGAAATGGTTGCAATACCTTCATATTTAATTCATTACAAGGTTAAGAGCTGATATGGTAAATGCTTTAATGGTGTAACTTAACTCTTCATGCAAAGCAGCCATTGCTTTCCAGAACAAATTAATTGTGTGAAATCGTTCGAGATATTTTGACACTGTAAGATATTGTATGAAGGTCAAGTATTATCATTATTAATTAGGCATTGTGGCTTCCCCCTCTCTCCTGAAAACAATGGTTTTGGAATATCACAGATTTATATTTACAGTACATCTGTTTATAACCAACAATAGACGTTTCCATGAGAGAAGATTGCTTGCTATTAACTGACAATCAACTGACTTTCATTATGCCATATATTAACATGTATCTCAAAAGTGAACATGGGGCAAAGCCAGAAGTATTGAAATATTTCTGAATTGTGATGGACTTTAAGAATGGAGAGTGAAATTTGAAGCTAGCCATAAAATAGCACATTTAACATTGAGATAGCAAGGTACTGATTAATCGGCTGTTAGATAACCATTATCTAGGCTATGGATTCTCAAATGAGTGATTGTAGCAAACATCCACAATAAACAAAGGCCTGTTTCTTGTGATAATGCCGCTTTGCTAGAAGTAATCCGTTTTGTGGATTGGTGCCTCTTGTGCAACATGCTAGATATTATTAAACGTCATCAGTCACTTCTGTTAGCTTTTATATTGTTATAGCCGGAATGGGAGGAGTGTGCAATTTATCTAGTCCCACAACTCTGCAGGTTGCACCATTAGTTTAAAAGTTTAATTCACTCACCAAAATAGCCAATTATTTACCTTCACCACTGTTAGTATAGAATAAAAGAGACTTTAACCAGGCTTCTTTTGATAAAATTTGAACATTTGATTTATTATAAAACAAATTTTAAGAAAACAGGTTACAAGAACTGGTTAACACACACTGTACTTTGGAAGTATAACTATCCCTTTTTAAAAATATCCCATCATGCATGCCCAAGTGTGTGCACACACTGACACACACACACACAAACACACACACATGGCAAACAGATAGGGTTTCTGCAGAGAAAGGCTTTGGAGGATAGGCCTTTTGGAATAAAGGATAAAGTTTGCAGGGTTTTAACACTGTCAATCTGGAGCTCTTTCATGTTGGTGGTCCCAATACATGTCAGGAGATTCTCACCAATGAAGCTTCAAAGTGGAGCAAAGTATAGAAGTGGATCAATTCTTGCCTTAGCTTGCATGTTTCCAAATGCAGATATGTATACTCAGATGTGGATTCTCTGACTGCAGGTTGATAACCACACATGGAATTTCAGACAAGGCAGCGAGAGAATGAATTAGGGTAGCTTTCTTTCTTGGTTTACTCCCTCAAACAGTGTTCAAAAGAACAGGTTCAAAATGTTATGCTCCCTTGTCAGATGACTTCCAAACTGCCTTTAAACCAGTTATTTTTCCCATCAATTAAAACAATCACAGTGCAAACAAGCACACAGCACTTCCGCTCTCGAGTACCATGCTGTTTAGATGATTTCTTGGAGAATGCATTGCTGCTTCCAGTCCAAAGGTGAAGTCTTTGTAAAGAAAAATCAAACTGTCCATGTAATGCAATGTCCATCCAAATTTTAAAAGGAAAATGAAGTGTGTGAAGATATGATTTTCCCAGCAGTATTCCTGTGTAGTATTTATATTGAAAGAACTTCTCACACAGTGAGCAATCCATCCTATTGCTTTCACAGATCCCAATAGGATGGTGTCCTCTAGACATTTCTAACATTTTACCTCAATGTCTGAGTTGCTTTGATAACTGTATTGAAGTTGATATGTGTTCTTTGAAGTTTGAAGTTTGCTGGGTGTGTATTTCATGGCTTTCACTCTCCTATGTTTGTGAAGGTGCCACTGGTATATTAAAGCAAAAATGAAATCTGAAGAAAAGAGGCGAACACATTTCCAAAATGGACACAGTAAGTAGAACCTAACCAAGTCTGAATAAATAATGACAAAATGGAAAGTCAGTCTGACTATACAAGCATTTTTGATTGCAACCTATGATCAGATTAACCACTGAATATATTTTAATTTAATTGCATTTATTCCAGGAAATTAAATCCATATGTAAGAGTATGACTGGCAGAACTTATTCATTTTTAGTCATAATTGTTGTCAGAAGTAAGGATTAGAAAAATATCTGACTCCTTAGACTGGGATAAGATATTTATGGCCTGAATGCAGCAGTCAACTGCAAACTGCTGACCTTAATGAAAGCATCTCTGAGGGGTCTGCTGATGTGAGGCAAACTTTAACTCTCTCAACGATTGTCACATAAGGCAGAATTTTCCCAACTGGGGTTTGGTGGGCTTAGAACCAGGGGTTGGGGGCGGGGGGGAGGAGGGAGTGCAGGGGAAACGCACGGGAAGGCTTCCAAGTGCATTCCTGCCACCAAGAACGTTTCTCATGGATGGGCGGGAATCCTGATCGGCTGCCTGCACCACAGAGTCGGGCAGCTAATTAAGTTGATTTTGGGCACAGTTAGGTCAGATTTTGCTGCTGGCAGCGCAGTCCATCTGCCACATGCAGGGATCACTATCCCAATGGAAGTGACAGTCTGGTTTGAGGGTGGGGGATCAAATCCAGAGGCTTCATGTCCCAATGAGAGGGCAGTATTCAGAAAAGAGCATTTAAAGTTTCTTTTATTAATGTCACAAGTAGTCTTACATTAACACTGCA
This sequence comes from Mustelus asterias, assembly GCF_964213995.1. Lineage (NCBI taxonomy): Eukaryota > Metazoa > Chordata > Chondrichthyes > Carcharhiniformes > Triakidae > Mustelus > Mustelus asterias. The sequence continues at coordinate 46,092,753 of NC_135817.1, forward strand.
ATGAAGTTACTGTGAAAATCCCCTAGTTCCTCACACTCCAGTGCCTGTTTGGGTACACTGAGGGACAATTTAGCATGGCCAATGCACCCAACCAGCACATCTTTCAGACTGTGGGAGGAAACTGGAGGAAACCCACGCAGACGCGGGGAGAACATGCAGACTCCACACAGACAGTGACCCAAACCGTGAATTGAACTCGGGTCCCTGGCGCTGTGAGGCAGCAGTGCTAACCACTGTGCCACCCACGGTATGCCTGTATCTCAAATGATCCCTCCAGAAGAGTGAACCCTCCACTTTGGGGGAGGCGCCAAACAGCGTCAAGCCTCAGAATTTTTTATTTAAATGCACACATCCTAAAGTGCCTCCATGTGAGGTGTTCTCTCGATCCCTGAACTACTTTAGCAAGGTCCACCTCTCCTGGTGGACCTTTCAAGGCTGGAGGAGGAGGCTGCACAAATATCCCCATCCTCAATGATGGAGAAGCCCAGCACATCATCACAAAATATAAGGCTAAAACACTTCCAACAATCTTCAGCCAGAAGTCCTGAGTGGATGATCCATCACGGCCTCCTTCAGAGGTCCCTATCATCATAGATACCAGTCTTCAGCCAATTTGATTCACTCCATGTGATATCAAGAAATGGATGAAGGGATTGGTTACTGCAAAGGCTATGGGTCCTGACAATATTCCAGCAATAGCCCTGAAATCCGGTGCTCCAAAACTTGCTGCATCCCTAGCTAAGCTGTTCCAGTGCACTGGCATTTACCTGACAGTGTGGAAAAATTGTCCATGTATGTCCTGTACACAAGAAATAGAAAAGATCCAACCTGGCCAATTACCATCCCATCAGTCTACTCTTTGTTCATAAACAAAACGATGGAAGCGGCTCTTTAACAGTGCTATCAAGTGGCACTTATTCAGCAATAACCTGCTTACAGATGCTCAGTAAGGGTTCAGCCAGGATCACTCAGCTCCTGACCTCATTACAGCCTTTGTTCAACCATGGACAATATGCTGAATGTCAGAGCTGAGGTGAGAGTGACTGTCCTCGACCTCAAGGTAGCATTTAACTGAGTATGGCATCAAGGAGCCCTAAGAAAATTGGAGTCAATTGGAATCTGAGAGAAAATTCTCCACTGGTTGGAGTCATACCTGGCACAACGGAAGATGGTTGTGTTAGTTGGAGGTCAATCATTTAAGTCCTCGGACATCTCTGCAGGAATTCCTCAGGGTAGTGTCGTCGGTCCAAACATCTTCAGCTGCAAGGAACCAAATTGGGATCCACGCAAGGAGGTAGAGGGCACGAGTGAGGTACTAAATGAATACTTTGCATGTGTCTTTACCATGAAAAAAAAAATTGCTAAAGTCATAGTGAAGGAAAAAGTAACTGAGTTACTGGATGGGCTAAAAACTGATAAAAAGATATTAGAAAGGCTGGCTGTACTTAAAGCTGGCAAGTCACCAGGATCAGATGAGATTTGTCGAAAGATGCTTAGGTAAGTATGGGTGGAAGTTACAGAGGTACTGTCCATAAATTTCCAATTTTGCTTTGGTCCTGAGGTAGAACTGAGGTAGACTGGAGAATTGCAAATATTATGTTTAATTATTACAATATAAATTGTTCATGATAGGATGTAAGAATCAACCCAGCAACTATAGTCCAGTCAGTTTAACCTCAGGTTAAAATGATTGAAAAGCTTTTAGAAATGATAATCCAAGCCAAAGTTAATGGCCATTTGGACAAATATGGATTAATTAAGGAAAGCCAGCCATGGCTTTGTTAAAGACAAATCATATTTAAATGAGTTATTTGAATGTTTTGATGAGATGACAGAGAGGGTTGTTGAGGGTAACAGTTAAAGTGGTGTCCATAGACTTCCAAAATACCAGTTAATAAAGTGTCACACTGTAAACTTGTCAACAAAATTGAAACCTTTGGAATAAAAGAGACAGTGTCAGAATAGATATGAAATTGGCTGAGTGACAGGAGACAGAATAGTAGTGAATGTTTTTTTTTTCAGATTGGAAGAAGATGTACAGTGGGGTTCTCTAGGTCAGTATTAGTGCCAATGCTTTTATTGATATATATTAATCACTTAGATTTGGAGTAGAGGGCACAATTTCAAAATCTGCAAGTGATACAAAGCTTGGAAGTATTGTGAACTGTGAGGATAGTGATTTACTTCAGGAGGAGATATACAGACTGTTGGAATGTACAAAAACTTGGTAGGAAGAATGAGGAGAAGCATTATAAAATAAAGGATACAATTCTAAAGGTGTGGAGGAACATAGAAGCCTGGAGGTACATGTGCATAAATTGTTGGAAATGCTAGGGCTGGTTTAGAAAGTGGTGAGAAAGGTATATGGGCTGTTAGGCTTTATAAAGTGGAGGTATAGAGTAAAAACGGAAGGTAGTTATGCAAAACCTTTATAAAACATTAGTTTGGGTTCAACTGGAGTATTGTGTCAAACTCTAGACACTGCACTTTAATAAGGAGAAGAAGGATTCAGCAAGGGCATTACATAAATTTACAAAATGGTTCCAGGGAAGAGGGACTTCAATTATATGAACAGATTGAAGGAGCTGAGTTTGTTCTTAGAGAAGAGAAGGTTAAGTATCGATTTGATACAGATGTTCAAAATCATGAGACATCTGGACAAAGTAGCTGGAGAAAAATTGTTCCCATTGATGGAAGAGTCAACAACCAGAGAAAACTGATTTTAAGGTGATTGGCAAAAGAACCAAAGGCAAGGTGAGGAAAAACCTTTTTACCCAGTGAATGGTTAGAATCTGGAATGCACGGCCTGAGCGTGTGATGGAGGCAGCTTCAATCATAGTGTTCAAAGGGAAATTGAGTAAGTTTCTGAAGAGAAAATAAACGTTCTGGGTTACAAGGAAAGGGTATGCACCAATGGGCTGAATGGTCTCCTCCTGTGCTGTAACCATTCTATGATTCTATTATAATGTAGAACAGCCCTGATGGATAATATGATCAGACCTATAATAGAGTCCTCAAATTACATGCTGATTGCTACTGAAAATTTCCAATGTGTTACCTTTCCCCACCCACCCATCTGCCTCTGTCCTCCAGCTGCATGGCACTCGGTTACTGTGCTGCTGACAAACACACCTCATGCTAAAACAACTAACCTGACAGCTTAAAGTTCCTCCAAGTACCAATTTTTGACTCAAGCTGAATGTAATGGGCACCGTATCAACTGTTTCATCACACATGCTGCTCACCTGTCAAAGGCATGTATATAAATAGACAAGCTGTCTAATTTTAAAGTCAGTCGGGGGTAATCTGGCAGAGTAGATAAGCTGTCCAATGTAGATCCCACCTATGGGATCAATGATATGGATGTAGGGTTACAGGAAGTGATGTTCAAATTTGGAGACAGTGTCAAATTAGGCAAAGTAAATAATTCTGAGAACCAAAGGAAGTTTCTAGATGAAGTTGAAAATATGGTGATTGAGGAAAAAGGGATCAGATAGAATTCCGTGTTAGAGTGAGAGGTACAGTTTGCCAAAAAATAAAATAGTTATACTTTGCACAGGGGAAGGTTACATGATGTTGAAAAATGGAGGGGGCTTTAGATTAACAACACATCAAAAACAATATGCAAATTGATAGACTATTAAAAATTAATGTAACACTGTACTGAGTTTACAGAATTTAAAAGCCAAGATGTAATAGTGAATCTGTACAAAACTTTAGTAAGACTGCTACTGGGACAAAGACCATGGCTGGGATTTTCCTCTCCCACCCGCCGTGGGATTAAGTGCACGCTCAGGCCGTGCATTCCAGATTCTAACTATTCACTGGGTAAAAATTTGGAGAGCGGCCAAAAGTATGTTCACTTTGCGCAGAAAAATCTGAGCAGTGAAGTTGAGTAAGTGTCCCCCTCTGTAATGCGGTGTTGGGAGTGCTCTCCTGGTCAGCATGGATCAACCTTTCCATTGTTAAGGGGAAGGGGGCCTCTACCTGAGTGCTGAGTTCGGGGCATCCTTTAAAAATAGTGCCCTGATCTTAGAAAGGTCAGGCTGTTTCCCTCTATGTAAGTTTACATCGATCAGGTGGCTGAATCCCACCTGAGAGGCGCTGCTAATGCCAGCGGAAAACATTCTGGTTTTCACCTTCGGCTATTGAATGGTAATGATTAAATGGCTATCTAGATCTAATCTCTTGATAAGAAGCACCCTCAGACTAACATAGAATAAAGAACAAAGAACAGTACAGCACAGGAAACAGGCCCTTCGGCCCTCCAAGCCTGTGCCGCTCCTTGGTCCAACTAGACCAATCGTTTGTATCCCTCCATTCCCAGGCTGCTCATGTGACTATCCAGGTAAGTCTTAAACGATGTCAGCGTGCCTGCCTCCACCACCCTACTTGGCAGCGCATTCCAGGCCCCCACCACCCTCTGTGTAAAAAACGTCCCTCTGATGTCTGAGTTATACCTCGCCCCTCTCAGCTTGAGCCCGTGACCCCTCGTGATCGTCACCTCCGACCTGGGAAAAAGCTTCCCACTGTTCACCCTATCTATACCCTTCATAATCTTGTATACCTCTATTAGATCTCCCCTCATTCTCCGTCTTTCCAAGGAGAACAACCCCAGTCTACCCAATCTCTCCTCATAGCTAAGACCCTCCATACCAGGCAACATCCTGGTAAACCTTCTCTGCACTCTCTCCAATGCTATATTGGTATAGTTATAGGCCCCCCAAAATATTCACAAAACATCTGTTAAATGAAAGAATATTTTATGCAAAATGCAGGCTACTATTGACAGACCTAACTTAGTCGACCTAACTTAGTCGACTGGAAAAATCAGTGTTTTCCAAGAATGTTGCCAATTCTAGATTTGGACAAATACCACTTTTGATAGCAACGTTTTTTTACATTATTTGGACAAATCTGCTTTTGGGGAGAGGGGGCACAACAGAAATTGTGAGAAACACTCTGCTGATCAGGCAGCATCTGTGAGGAGAGGAAGGTAGAGTTAATGTTTCAGGTCTGTGACACTTTGTCAGGGATTCTGATGAGGAGTTCTGGACAGAAACACAAATCCTACCTTTCTCTATCCAAGAATGCTGCCTAAACTGTTGACTGTTTCCGACATGTTCTGCTTTTATTTCGGATTTTCATAAAAGCATTTAATACGGATACTAGTGGGGGAGGTAGTAGCATAGTGGTATTGTCGCTGGACTAGTAATCCAGAGATCCAGGGTAATGCTCTAGGGACCTGGGTTCGAACCTCACCATAGCAGATGGTGAAATTTGAATTCATTAAAAAATCTGGAATTGAAAATCTAATGATGACCATGAAACCATTGTCAATTGCCATAAAAACCCATCTCGTTCACTCATGTCCTTTAGGGAAGGAAATCTGCCATCCTTACCCGGTCTGGCCCACATGCAAGTCCAGACACACAGCAATGTAGTTGACTCTTAACTGCTGTCTGAAATGGCCTAGCAAGCCACTCAGTTCAAAGGTAATAAGCGATGGGCAACAAATGCTGGCCCAGCCAGCGACATCCACATCCCATGAAATAATTTTTTAAAAGTCATTATTTCCAGTCAGCTTTGACTGAGGCAAACATTGGAATCTAGTATTAATTATATACAAATTAATACAGGGATTAAACCACTGGGAAATGTTTAATTTGAGGTCAGCAAATACACAATTTAATAATTTGTAAAATTAAGTCAAAGAATTTGCTCTGTCAAATCAGTTACAATACTATCTAGTACCTAGATATCATCATTTGAGAGAGATGCATGGCTTTTCATTTAATCTTCAGCAGTTCACAGATTAAAGGATACTAATGCTCAAGACAGGTATAGTGTAAGCATTACATTGCAGATACAGTAGAACCTATAAAGGTTTTTAGGGGAGGCATGATGGCACAGTGATTAGCACTGCTGCCTAACAGCTCCAGAGACCTGAGTTCGATTCCTGGCTTGGGTCACTGTCCGTGTGGAGTTTGCACATTCTCCCCATGTCTGCGTGGGTTTCCGCCGGGTGCTCCGGTTTCCTTCCACAGTCCAAGATGTGCGGGTTAGGTTGATTATCAGTGTTAAATTGCCTTTTAGTGTCCTGGGATGTGTAGGTTAGAAGGATTAGTGGGGTAAATATGTGGAGTTACGGGGATAGGGCCTGGGTGGGATTGTTGTCGAAGCAGACTCGATGGGCCGAATGGCTTCCTTCTGCACTGTAGGGATTCCATGATATAAATGAGTTGGTTACTACTGGTGTCTACCACCTTCTCAAGGGCAACTAGGGATGGACAATAAGGGGCGGGATTATCAGGCCGCGTTCGCCCCGAAATCGGAAAATCCCACGTGAAGTCAACGGAACTTTCCATGGTCCGCAACCCGCCTGCTATGATTCCCGTGGTGGGCGGAACGGCAGAATTGGCACCTAAATGCTGGCCTAGCCAGCGATGCCCACATCCCATAAATGAACAAAGAAAAAGTTCAAATTCTTCAGTCTTATTTTATCCCTTGGTGTTTTTACTTGCTGCAATCATTGGGTAGATTGTATTGGGGATTTTTTAAAGTTAAAAACTGGATTTTTTATATTGATTGCATTATTAAAAATTGCTGCAGAAAGGATTTTTTTATATTATTTATATTGAAAACCTTCTTTAAGTTCAAGTATAGAACAAGATATATCCAGTTGAAATAATTCTACAGGCAGTCAAAGGTCTCGGTTGGAGTTCTTGCTGGTAGCAACTGGGGACAGTGTTGTTGCCATCTGATGTGTGATAGTTATATGGTAATAGTAGGAAAAGGACACTGACAGATTTTTGATTTTCTATCTCCTACTGGCCACCAGTTGTACAAAGTTCTCACTCGTTTTACTACATATGCTTGGGGGAAGAGACCAATCCAAAAGACATTGATAGCAACAGCTGAAAAAGAATAGCTTACATCATTTTTGTTTTCATTTTCCTGTTTGGCTGTTTTCCTTTTTTAATGCCACTATCACAATAGGAAGGGAAAGGACCAGTTAGAAGATGATTCATTCCCTCATGATTAATTACTTCCTCCTCTCAATGAAGCTTTGGTATCAGCCATCCAACTCTTCGCTGTTTGTATACTGCTGCACTGTCACGAACTACACTGATGTTATCTGCGAGGGGGGCCCAACCTGAAACACCAGTTTGTGGTGGTGTATAGTTTTCTTTTTAAGTATTGTGAGGAGTCAAGTAAAACCCCAGTGAGGAACTATCCAGTCATCATATCACAATTATTAAAGAGTATTTATTAACTTAGAAAGAAAAATGTACACACAAAAGGACTACAATACTCTAAGACACTTAAGTACTTGAATAACTAAACACACAGTTTATATAGAAATTATCCCATGTTCCAAAAAACATCTACAATCCCTGAACTCATTAAGACTTCCCTTTCCCAAATAAAATCCAAATTAAATAAATCTATGGGCAGGATTTTCCAGCCAGGCTCACCCCGAAACTGGAAAATCCCACCCGAGGTCAACAAACCTTTCCATGATCCGCCCCTCACCCGCTACGATTCCCGCAGCAGGTGGAATGGGAAAATTCGCCCCTGTAAGTCAAATCCCCACCATAAAGGGCTGATGATCAAGTCTGGGAAACATATTTTGCTGGTCCACTGAAGATAATGAAACTGTCTTTACCAACTTTTCCTGCAATGCCTTGGGATTAAGACTTGGATGCAACACTATCGCATCTCTGAGAAGTAAAAGATGAGTCATGACCCCTTAGTTATGAAATGGGTTCTAGCCTCCGAGCTGTGAGTTGCAAACTGGCTTCTGGCTGTAAGGTGTGGACTTGCTTATCTACTTCTGAGGGGGGCAACAATTATACTATTTCCCCTTTTGTTATTTCAAACACTAGAGTCGGCTGCCCGCACATCTTGAACTCCTCTTTGTGGAGCTTAGCATTTCTACAACCCAGCCAATTAGGTGAACTATTTCTGCTTGGGGAACTTAACATTTCTATAGCAGTCATCTAAGTAATCTATTTCTACTCCTTAAGCAATTCACACCTGATCATCTTTAGATGCTCTCATGCTTAGCAATGCCCTGAGCACTTTGAGGCTTTCCTCCGTAGAAATGCTGGTGGTTACTGTTGCTAGGCAGATTTCTACCTTTCAGGCCTTTTTAAATTCATCTTACTGTTGCTACGAGGCAAATCCTTGACAACACCAACAAACAATACCACACAAAAGAAAAGCAGTTAGTTTACTGCCTGTCCCAATGATAGTTCTCAATGAGAATAAATTGTTACAACATTTAATTTGCCACTCCGATACATACATGAGATATCACAAGTACACATGGAAAATGCATTTGATTGGGAGAGAATCTTACTGGCATTGCTTTGGCATAAAAATGCTTTGCTAACATAACAAAAATATAGTGTTCCTCTAATCTTATGAAGAGTACCACTGAGCCATCTCACTGTTTCAGAATCATCTATCTTTCTGGCCCTGAGCAAAACCACGCGGAATTATCCGTATTAAATATTATTCTATGAGTGCATTTCCATTGGAGGGTTATCCCAACAGAGAAGCATTAGTCATTCAGACAGAGTGATGTGGAAGACAATATTTGTAGTTGTTCCATCAACCTGACTTTTCACTGAGCTGAAATCTGTTGTTGACAACTGATGACATGTTCTGATTTTTTTCACGTAATATGGCAACATTTTGCATTTGCATTTCTTCATCCAACTTTTGAAGAACATACTTATTACTGGACAACAAAATGGTGGTGGAAAAGAGTTTATTCTTGATAGCATGGTTTCAGAATAGGGGGGAGATTTATTTTGCAGGGTTCTAATCAGCAACCTGAAAGAAAGAGGATAATTGGCCATTTCTAAGTGTTCCTGATGTCCGTTCAGATAGTCGACCAGAGTTCCAATAAGAGATCAAGAGAATCCCTGCGGAAATTACAGGCTTATATGGTTTGCTCAATGTTCTGAAAGTGGCAGAGGGCAGGACTCAAATTAATATCAGAATGCTGTGGTGTTTCATACTTTTGATGGTAATACTCCACCAGAATCATGGATGCAGCAAACTAAATATATACAGAAGGCAAGGCTGTGGAGTTAATTATACCACCGCAATTACTCCATCATTGCTGGATTTCTAATCAGTGAACAACTGTAATTCACAAAATAAATTTGCTGGACCTTTACCAAAAGAAGTAAATTCCCATTAAACAGACTTTTATGATGCACACTTTTTAAAATCAATTTCCAAGATACCGGAATGTGCCAAGAATAAACACTTAGAGAAAAGACCACGTGAACAAAACCTGCCAGTGAATCAAAAGGGAATTTCTGTGTCATGTTGGGTTTATTTCATTCTCGCCAAATGAGAAATTCTATTGTCGTTCTTTCCAGTCAGATTTCCGGGGATGAGAACCTACATTGATCCCGATACTTATGAAGACCCATCTCAAGCGGTGCACGAATTTGCGAAAGAAATAGACCCCTCCAGAATTCGCATAGAGAGAGTAATTGGAGCAGGTAAAAACAATAGTAGAAAATACTAGAGAATCCTGCCTGCTGATTGAATTGCTTTGGTTGACCTGTCTCTTTAAATGTTGAAGCCTTTTTTGAGGTACTTATTCTGCAAGTGATCCTTCCAAACCATTTTCCTTCGCACTAACGAGTTTCACCAAACAAGACCTTTGAATGTGCATTGTGGGAATAATAGGTTCAAGCCATTAAGATGTTCAGTAGAAATTCCCCTCTCTGCTATTTAGTCAATTCACTACCCAATTTGCTATTATAAACAACGACTTCCCTGCACCTGAACCTGTTCCCCACAGCGTAATTTCAGGCTAGTTTTACCTCTTTTGATTTTCTTCTTCTTTTAAACAATTATTTTAAATGTATTACTGATATCCATTCACAATCAAAACTATTGAGAAAGTAACCCATACAGTCAGAACATAAACGTTTTAGGAACAGGATAAAGATCACACTTTCTTCCTTTTTATGTGCATCTGCATTTCCATGAATCTCTCAGTTTCTTTTCGCTCTAGAATCAATCCAATAATCTCTTGAACTCAATTCACTTTGGTGGCCTTCCCTGGCGACTTATTCCACAATTCTATTTCTACTGGAGTAACAAGTTCCACCTGACCTGACCTGCCTCCTTTGGTTTGAAGGATTAGGACGACTTAGTGGCACAGTTGTTAGCACTGCTGCCTCAGAGGAACCTGGGTTCGATTCCAGGCTTGGGTGTCTGTCTGTGTGAAATTTGCACATTCTCCCTGTGATGTGTGGGTTTCTTCCAGGTGCACTGGTTTCCTCCCACAGTCCAAAGATGTGCAGGTTTGGCCATGCTAAATTGCCCCTTGTTGTTAGGGGGATTGGTAGGGTAAATACATGGGGTTACAGGGATAGGGTCTGGGTGGGATTGTGGTTGGTGCAGGCTCGATGGGCTAAATGGTCTCTTTCTGCACTGTAGGGATTCTATTCTAATTTATGGTCCCTGGTGTTTCAGTAAACTGCTGTTCGTTGACCAGCCGTCTTGTATTTGTACCTCTCCTTTGGATTTTGCTTTCCATCTTCCTGTAACTTAACATTGTGTTTCATGTATAAAAGATCCTGTGGCACTATACAAAGAAGAGAAAGAGAGTTACACCTGATGTCCTGGCCAATATTTATCTTTCAATTCACATCACAAAACAGAAACAGATTAATACATTGCTCATTAATACATTGCTTTTGTGGAAGTTTGCATATTAGCTTCAGCATTTCCTACATAATAACCGTGCCAACACTTTTAAAAATACTTAATTGGCTGTAAAGTGCTTTGAGACATCCAGTATTCATGGAAAGTGCTATATAAATGAAAGTCTTTCTTTGTTACAGAATGGTTTATACACATGTACTCCATTGCTGTGAAAGTGCAGGACTCTATAGCAGAATCATGGAATCTTACAGCACAGAAAGAGGCCATTTGGTTCATCATACCTGTGCCAGTTCTATGAAAGAGCAATGCAATTAATCACACTCCGTAGTGCTCCACCGTTTCGAGATAGCATTCTGCTTTATTAACCCTTTGTCAACTTCCCTGCCCAGAAGGCCTGCTACCTAACAATATTGAAAGAAACTTAAAAACTTCTGCATCAATTAGACAAAATATTGAGTACAGTAGGCTTAATGCTGTAAATTAACCTCACTGTTTTACAAATGTTTAGTTATCACTTGAGCTTTGCTGTTGTAATGTGTGTGGGGTTATGTAGATGGGGGGGGGGGGGGATGGGTGAAGGCCTGGGTAAGACATTCTGTCAGAGTGTTGGTGCAGACTTGATGGGCTGAATGGTCACTTCTAGATGTAGGGATTTTATGATTTCTGATATAATCGGACTGCATTAAGTTCATTCTAATTTTGTCTCTGTTGGTAACCACGGGCGGAATTTTATGGGCCCGTTGCAGTACGAGAGGACTAGTAAAAATCGGCAAGCCATTCAAAAGTCCACTGGCTTCGGTGGGACCAGAGAATCCCACCAGCAGGGGTGTCTGTAAAATTCTTGGCCACGTACAGTCTGTTTACAATGCATCACCGGCAGTTATAGCCACCTGCTAATACTAAGAAGTCTCACAACACCAGGTTAAAGTCCAACAGGTTTATTTGGAATCAAAAGCTTTTGGAGCGCTGCTCCTTCATCAGGTGCTAATACTGAGGCTGTTTCAAAGTCTCAAAATGTCTGTTGTATCAGTTTGTTTTAAACTGTCCCTATTTTCCCCAAGTAATTTCACAATTTAAGTCTCCAATTTTTGCTCACCTGCATTTCAATATGTTTTAACCATCTTTATCCTTCCCTCAGCTAGAACCAGCACATTTCTAGTATAAGAATGAGACGTGTATTCTGCCCAAAGCCAGGTCAATGGTTCATTATCTACTAATGCTTCAACCTGAGCTGTTTTCTTTGGCAGTTTTTGGTAGTGGTGGTTTGGCATTGCTTTCCACACTCGGGGCAGAGCAAGGAGGCAAGTCCCAAAGTCTGCCTCAGCCAGCATAGGAATCAAACCTGAGTCATTGGTGTTATTCTGAACCACATGTTAGACATCCAGCCAACTGAGCTGTCCAGCCCCCTTGGACAGGGACATGTCTCTTCGAATCGCTGAAGGAACTAAGTTAGTGTTGATTTTTACAAATATCTCCTAATCTGTAGCCTTGGACGTTAATTCTTGATGCTCACTGACTATTCTTATGCTATCTAAGAAAATGCGTATTAAGCTCAAAGGGCAGCAAAGCAAAAGCTGCCCTAGTGCTGACATTATAACCTTTGCCGTCTTAAAATACTGTGGCATGAATTAAACAATCCGGTCTTCATTGCTGAGAAGATTTGTGTGTATTCTAAAATATTCTCAATCCAAGATGAATTTTGCTTTGTTGCTTAATGATCCATTAGTATATGTTGCTACGTCCAAAAGAGAAAACAGTGGATTTAGAATCTAGTTTTACAAAAGAGGCATTGAATTTGATTTAAATTTTGAAACTGTAGCTCACTAAAAACCATTGTTTTAATTGTTCACAAAGTACAACGTTTTATTTATTAGTGTCACAAGTAGTTGCTAGGTACTGCAATGAAGTTACTGTGAAAATTCCCCAGTCACCACATTCTGGCACCTGTTCGGGTACACTGAGGGAGAATTTAGCATGGCCAATGCACCTAACCTTTTAGAGTGTGGAAGAAAACCGGAGCACCCGGAGGAAACCCACGCAGACACAGAGAGAACATACAGGCTCTGCACAGAATCGAATTCGAGAATCGAACCCTGGCACTGTGAGGCAGCAGTGCTAACCACTGTGCCACCGATAAACTACACAAAACCACATTACGAAATCTGTTTTCCAGAAGCTGGAACTCAGTGATGTTTTGGAAATAAAGACTGCCAACGCCAAATGTGAGAATAAATTGAGAACATTATGCCTTGTCAAAATTAATCTTTGTTGTTGCAAATTAATTGACAGTTGCTTCATTCTTTCTTAATTTAATAAAATAATGTGTTAATTTATACAGACATTGTAACAGAATCCAATTGAAACCTGGAATACTTTCAAATTAAACATAATTAATAAACTATACAAATATATGTTAGCTGCACAGCACATATAACCGCCATCAATTTCTTTTGCATCAGGATTTATTATCTCCAGCCATTTAAGATAAAATCTGGAATCAGATGCAATTTTTTTATCACTATCATTCCTTTTTTAGATCAGACCAAATGTCTTATTTTGAACCTAGGAATTACAGTTTGTGCCAATCATTGTGTGAACATTCAGCACATTAATATGGCATTCTGCCATTAGCTGCTTTAATAGATGATGTTCTGGTCTTGGTTTTAATACTCACTTTCCCAACGTAGCAGGAACCCACAGGGGGTTGGTGACAACCGTAATGGGGCAGGTCACTTACCCCAGCTTTCTCTGGCTCTTTTGACCAGGCGAGGAAGGTCAAGGGTCCTTTATCACAGGTGCAGGTCAACAGTCCAACAGATTTGGGGAGATACCCCAAAGAAATGCTGGGGAATCTTTCCATTGTCCAGAAGCGCTAACTTCCCCTGAATGATTGCGCTGGGTATGGAACCACCTGACAAAGTGATTGAAAGCACTAACTTCGGATGATTCTGCCATCTGAAGGAGTTAGAAGGTAAAAAAGTATCTCCAATTTAGAGGAACTATTTTAAACACCCAGACCGATGCCACCTCTGCACCTGACCCCGACATGACAACCACCTCCCCCCCCCCCCCCCCCCCCGACCCCCCAATGACTGGAACCCCCCCCCCACCAATATCTGGAACCCTCTTTCCCCACCCAATCCACTGGTATCCAGACACTTTCCCCCATCCCTCCCCACCAATGTCTGGACCCCACCTCTGCCACAACCAATGGCTGATCCCCTCATCCCATTCATTTGCTGTGGAAAGTTACAGTCCCCGATGGTCCCCAGCTAGCGCTGTAAAAAGGGGATGTGTCCTCCTTCGCTCACTCCTTTTGTACTTTCTTGGTGGAGCCACTGACCTGTTTTGCTTCTTCAGTCTCACCCAGCCTGACTCAGGAAGGTTGGGCGAGACAGGTGTGAGCTCAGGTAAGTCACGATGGGGTGACAATCCGCCACTGACTGCCACTCTGAGGGAGTTACAGGGAGATGTATTTATAGATAGAGAGTGGGGAGATTGGCAGGAACATAGGATAAAAGTGTGTGAGTTGCAGTGTGTAAATCGGCAAGCAGCTTTGTCTGTTAAACGCAGAGAAACAGAGCAGGATTTCATTGGAGCAAAGTGGGAGGAGAGCAGGAAATTCAGTGTATAGCAGCACAGGAGGAAAGCAGGTCTCGGGCTGTCGCATGCTGAACAAAATCAAACTTTTACAAACAAACCCACAGCCCAGCGCCACCCTTGTGAAGCCGCCATTGCACTTCATGAATCGCAGGGAGAGAGGTCCGATGGGAAGGAGAAAGGAGGACAGTAGGAGTACGGGTGCTTATATGTCCTCGGCCCATACAGCAGAGCCTGATCGCCAGTTGTTGTATAGACTCCTTTGCCACCGGACCAAGGCCTTGCTACATTAAGACCATGTGGTAGCTGGTGTGCAGCGGCCACTCCACATTAAAAGAACTCACGCACAGACATTTTTCACCCCTCGCAATGAAGTTCAGGAACTGGAATGTCAGGACCCTCATGGACAAGCCGACAGTGACTCGCTGGAACGTCAGTGACAGACTGGAATGGCGGGCGTACTGCTATCATTGCCCAGGAATTCAAACGTTTTGACGTTCACATCACTGCCGGAAGTCAGACCCCCCTGGTGGGCAGGGGAAGGCCAATGTGAGGAACAAGGTGATATTTGTACATTCTTCTGGAAAGGTAAACCAGAAGAAGATCACCGCCTCCACAGGGTTGGTTTCCCGTATTAAAAACCAACTAGTCAGTCATCTCAGGGATTCTCTTTGCAGGACAAATTAATGCCTCATGTCCCTTTGGCTCACCCAACCCTGAATCAGTGCGCTACAGTACTCGGTGGGTACGCTGCAACACTGAAAGCTGATGAGTCCAAAGAGGAACTGTCACTTTGTTTGACCGTGTTATGAACGCACTTTCCGTAGCCATCAAATCCTGGGAGTGGGACCTGAACCTGGAGCTTCTGCTTCGGAGGCAGGGATGCCACCCACTGAGCGACAAGACCTCTTCACAGTGGAAACATTCCCATTTTACAAATATACCACGGATAAAAGTTAGGATGCATACAATTGCATAGATTAGGAAAAAGTTCTTGAATTTTTTTAAGACTATTTATTCGAATGGGGGTGAAGAAGTTCTCTGGTTCCTATGTGTGATAATATTGTAATTAAGGTGAACATTTTTTCATTTGGCACACATATCAAGCAGGTGGCAGGACAGGGAGCTGTTGTATCCACCTGAAAGAATCAGTGTGATACGTGCATCGTTTCCATGGTCAGATCTAATTTACATTAACTCGGTGAGCTCCCGGACCCACATACACTCACTAGAGGCTGCTCATGATTCGTCAGATAGGAAATCTGACAAGTTGGCGGCCAACACTTTACGATCAGCAGCAGCACATTAAAGGACAGATTCTTTTTAACAGGTAGGGCAATGATGACTAAAATTATGCAGCTGCAGTCTTTGACTAGGGCCTCCAGATTCTTTAATACAGTATTGGAGCTGATTGAATAAGTGAGAAGGTGGTAGGTCACCCTGTTACTTATGGACACGGGTGGCAGAAAATGTCATTGATATTGTGCCCAGTGTGGAAGAAACTTTATGAGCTGATTGCAGCTGCCAATGTTAGAATCCCCTTCACAACTCGCAAACTGTGTGTACAGCCCTGCGTGAATCTAATTTAACCTCCGCACTATCAATAATTCTCTTCCCTGCATCTTACATTAGCCAGAAGCACAGTACTGCACCTCCTTTTTGATGCACTTGTATCTTCTAAAGCTGCCACTGCCCTGGCAACTGCTTCTCCATCATGTCATTACTTGCTGCTTCTTCCTGTCATCGCGCACACTGTACAAAACTGCCTGAAGCATCTTTACAACCTTTAAAAGGGGCACGAGTTAATACAATTCCATCCTCTTGACATACAACAAAGGAATGACAACCAGCACAGGGAAAGGCCCTGCCACTTTCCATTGCCACCACTAACTGAAGAGGCCATTTTTAATGGTATGGCAGTGGTTGGTATACAGCGTTCGCAATGGCGGGCAGGCAAAGCAGGGTGTCTGGAAATCCTCTCATCCTCTTCACCTTCTTAATTTTCAGTTACACACTCAGCAAAAAAAAAACAAGTAGTTCAGAGCACTTTGAAAACCTGCAGGCAGGTTTTTAATCTCTTGCTTCCTGTGTTTCACCAATGTACTTTCCCTCATCATCCTTATCCCTATCTGTTGGTAATTCTATGTGTTGTCCGCATTGCAGATCAAATTTCTGCAGCACACAGAATATCACTATCAAATAATACCCTCTTTGTGGACTGAGCTACAGGAAGGTGGCACAGTAGTTGGCATTGCTGCCTCACAGTGCCAAGGACCCGGGTTCAATTCCGGCCTCGGGTCACTGTCTGTGTGGTGTTTGCATGTTTTCCCCGTGTCTGCGTGGGTTTCCTCCAGATGCTCCAGTTTCCTCCCACAGTCCAAAGATGTGTGGGCTAGGATGATTGGTCGTGTTAAATTGCCCCTTAGTGCCAGGGGGATTAGCAGCATAAATATAGAGGTTAGGGGATAGGACCTGGGTGAGATTGTTGTCGGTGCAGGCTCGATGGGCCAAATGGCCTCCTTCTGCACGATAGGAATTCTATGATTTTTTGAAGATGCAGGTGTGTCCGGGAACTTGAATCTTTGTTTGCCAACTGTGGTCGATTCGATTCTGTATCAAAGAACCTGGGAACATGCTCTCTGTCACGTTGTACTATTCCTGTATCGCTTCCATTACTGAAACTGATTTCTGAAGACTTCAAGCACCAGCTGCAAATCCACCTCCTCTTTAAGAGATGCTAACTGCCTCTAAGTAGTGTTGGCTTGCTTGAACTCATGCTAGCCTCATGGTTTTTCACCCATGCCCAGGCATGCAGCCATGCATTAGTGTGCTTATAAAGATAACATGTTGCATTAATCATGCAGTGTAATCCCTGCATCAATTCTCAGGTCTCCAGATCTCTATCCAGCTATTTCCTGTTTGTGAATAGTAATAACAATAGAAGTGTTGTTGCTCTAGTATACAATGCATCAGTCACCTGCTTAATACACACATGAACTGCAGATTGACTAATCTTCCATTGACTAATCATCATTAAAGAAGAAATAGCAGGCCATCTGGATAAGAATGGTTCGATTAAGCAGACGCAGCATGGATTCATGAGAGGAAAGTCGTGCTTGACGAACTTGTTGGATTTTTATGAAGATGTGACTAGTGCGGTTGACGGAGGGGAACCGGTGGATGCGGTGTTTTTGGATTTCCAAAAGGCGTTTGATAAGGTGCCTCACAAAAGGTTACTGAAGAAGATTGGGTCACACGGAGTTGGGGGAAGGGTGTTAGCGTGGACTGGGGATTGGCTATCCGACAGGAAGCAGAGAGTCAGAATAAATGGGTGCTTTTCTGGTTGGCGGATGGTAACTAGTGGCGTGCCGCAGGGATCGGTACTGGGGCCTCAACTATTTACCATTTATATAGACGATCTGGAGGAGGGGACTGAGTGTAGGGTAACAAAGTTTGCAGACGACACAAAGATAAGTGGAAAAGTGAATCGTGTGGAGGGCGTAGAAGGTCTGCAGAGAGATTTGGACAGGCTGAGTGAGTGGGCGAGGATCTGGCAGATGGAGTATAACGTTAACAAATGCGAGGTTATTCACTTTGGAAGAAATAATAGCAAATTGGATTATTATCTAAATGGAAAGAAATTACAACATGCTGCTGTGCAGAGGGACCTGGGGGTCCTTGTGCATGAGACGCAAAAACCCAGTCTGCAGGTGCAACAGGTGATCAAGAAGGCAAATGGGATGTTGGCCTATATCGCAAGGGGGATAGAATATAAAAGCAGAGATGTCTTGCTGCATCTGTACAGGGCATTGGTGAAGCCGCAGCTGGAATACTGTGTGCAGTATTGGTCCCCTTATTTGCGGAAGGATATATTGGCCTTGGAGGGAGTGCAGAGAAGGTTCACCAGGTTGATACCAGAGATGAGGGGTGTTGATTATGAGGAGAGACTGAGCAGATTGGGTTTGTATTCGTTGGAATTTAGAAGGCTGAGGGGGGGATCTTATAGAGACCTATAAGATAATGAAGGGGCTGGATAGGGTAGAGATGGAGAGATTCTTTCCACTTAGAAAGGAAACTAGAACTAGAGGGCACAGCCTCAAAATAAAGGGGGGTCAGTTTAGGACAGAGTTGAGGAGGAACTTCTTCTCTCAGAGGGTGGTGAATCTCTGGAATTCTCTGCCCACTGAAGTGGTGGAGGCTACCTCGTTGAATATGTTTAAATCACGGATAGATGGATTCCTGATCGGTAAGGGAATTAGGGGTTATGGGGATCAGGCGGGTAAGTGGAACTGATCCACTTCAGATCAGCCATGATCTTATTGAATGGCGGGGCAGGCTTGAGGGGCTAGATGGCCTACTCCTGGTCCTATTTCTTATGTTCTTATGCTCTTATGTTCAAATACAGTTTTCCTTTAGGGAAATGTTCCTTTGTTAATAAATAACAATTCAATTTGTGGATTAAACATATGGGTTGTAACAACATACAGTCAGTGGGGGATTCCTTGGGAGACCATTTTCTAAGATGTCATTAATATCACAAACAAAAATATTCAATGCCCATTTCAACTCTGAAAACCACCTGAAGACAACAGGGTTATTTCTTGAGTTTTGGCATCAAATTGTAAATATTTATTTTCAATTTTCTTTCATAACAAACACATGTGAGATCTTGTGGTGTAGTGGGTAGCATCCCTCCCTCTGAGCCAGAATCTCTGGGTGCAAATCCCATTCCAGGACCTGATGGCCAAGGAAAATGCATTCATAATGTGGCCAAACATTAAGAACATTAGCCTTCCAACATACAGGTGTAAGAGCGGGAGAGATTCCTGGTCAGCCATGTGATGGAAAGTACCTTCACTATCTATAGCTCCAGGCTATACAGTGCATATAAAAGTGTATGTTGCTGCAGCAACTCAGACTACTTGGTAGCTTGGTTAGCTTAGTTGGTTGGCCTGTCGGTATGGCTCAAATTGGTGTCAACAGCACAGGCTCGATCTTCATTCTGGCTATGGTAGATTCAAGGTTTCTTTCCTTGCCCAAACCACAGAGGAAATCATAGTGCCCTGGGTTGCACCCACCTTCGGGTAGTGAACTAATAAAGAAGAAGCAAATACATATTACAAATATTGACAGCCTTTCAGAACTAAAGTTCAAATTATTGGCAGGAGAATGACCAAGAAAGTATTATTCAATTGTTAGCATTTCAGATCATTTCTGTGACTCACAAGAGGCATAGAAACATCTTAGCTCTCGATTTATTTCAATTTGCAGCTGAGCTGGCCATTGTTTTTTTGGAAAACCAGTCTTGTAAAGTTTCAAACTGCTATTGAGACATTTGTCCAGTTCTAGCATCTGGCTTTATTCTGCACAGTTGCCAACATTGTGTTGATCAGTGAGGGTGGCACGATGGCACAGTGGCTAGCACTGCTGCTTCACAATGCCAGGGACCCAGGTTCGACTCCCGGCTTGGGTCACTGTCTGTATGGAGTTTGCACGTTCTCCCCGTGTCTGTGTGGGTTTCCTCCAGGTGCTCCGGTTTCCTCCCACATTCTGAAAGATGTGCTGGTTAGGTGCATTGACCCGAACAGGTGCCGGATTGTGGCAACTAGGGGAATTTCACAGTGACTTCATTGCAGTGTTAATGTAAGCCTTACTTGTCACTAATAAATCAACTTTAAACTTTATAATCGCAAAAAACTATTTCCCACACAATGATATCCCAGCCTGTCACACCTAACATTTCAGTTCATGAGAAATATTACAAAATACATGTAGGACATGGTTTAACCCTAATGCGGATCTACTTACTATATTTATTCACATTTAATTCTGAAGATAAGTCAAGCACTTTTGCAATTGATTCCATTCTTTTCATTATTCTATTTTGTTTCAATCTTTCTTGAGGACAGAAAATTTTTGAAGAATTGTCAAGGTAAAGGATGTTGATGCTGGAGAAATATATTTTTCATTTTCAACACTTGTTGGAATGACTAAACATCTCCATTTGAAAACATTGGCAGTTGCAGAATGAAACTCCAATTTTCCAATAATGACCTTGTAAGTGTTATAATTCAGGTCAGAAACTCCAAAGTGTTTTATGAAGTCCATCTGGATCATAAGTTTTGCACTTTGAATTTGGCTAGGGTGACATGAGGCGTTTCACTTCAGGTATGATTCAAATGACCCACTAAGGAGCATTTACCAAACAAAGTTTATTTAAGAACATAATTAACAATTATAGAAAGAAAATTGGCAATAACTTCTATCAATTACAAACAAAAACAATACGACCATGATAATGTATAACCTTTAACAAATATATCTAAAATGTTCCAATCAAACAAAACTTCCCATAGACAAAACCCTTTCCACAGGTTTAACACAGCAAAGACTAATGCTCAGGTGATACTGGAACTGAGTCCTTTGATTGGAGAATTGAAACCCTGACTTCTCAGCCTTGTAACTTCTCGCAGCCCTCTGGATACACCCAAACAGCTTGAAGGCAGAAGAGCTTCCCAAACCACTAGGGAGAGAGAGACTCTAGGCAGGCTAATCACCTACAGCAGATTTTCCACTCCAGGAAGGCAAGAAGCCTTGCTTTCAGCTGACAAGCAGAATTTCCAATACCAGGGAGAGAGAGAAAAACAGTGATTTCAATATGATGTCCACTCCCTTCTAAACTAAAACTGTAGCCAAACAGAAAAATTAAACCTTAAATTCGCTAGGAAAGAAAAAAAACTGTCCAAAACACATGACTGCCAACAAGTCTTTCTCCTAACAGTGCAGGGTCATAAAGCTAATCCCAGAAAATACCTGAGGCCCAGAGTAAAAATAAACAAAACCTCATTTAAGCCACTGAAGTAGCAATAAAAGGACTTCTAGGCCCGGCAACACCAAAATAAAAAACTGAAAAAGTTTACTTACAACTGCAGAGAACATGATTTTTAAAAACATCTCTCAAAGGTACACTAGCATCACATAAGGACAACACATTTAGAATAAAGGTAATTTTTTCAATTATTTTGCCATCTGTTTCCATTGCCTTACGTAGTGAATTTTCAAAATCGGTATGATATTCAGTGAGTGGTCCATGTTCATCAAGAACCTTGTTAAATCTCCCTCAATGCATCTTGTATAAAAGAGGAGATGCTCATTTCATCAGTTTCAGCTAGACTTCATCTCAACTCCCTGAAGGGAAGACATTGTGATGACTCATTCCACCATCATGTACTTTAATTGATATAGGGTAAGTTTTTTCAGTTTTCCACGACCAGCCAAGGCTCTGCATTGGGACTAAGCAACCGGATATCAGCCCACAAGATCCTTTGATCCAGCCATGCAATCCCTACTAGTTTATTTTGTGCTTTTACACAAATCTGATTTTGACTTCAAAGCCGGGATTCTCAAAAAAGTTCTAAGTGCCAAATTCGTGTAAAAACTGAAGTAAATCCCACTGGTTGTTTTTAGCAGGATTTTCAAAATGAATCTCCCACAATCTGTGCATCACAGATGCCCAGTGGGCAGTGCCATTTTGCCCCTTGGGCAGTGCCAGGAGGCCAGACTGGCACTGCCAGTCTGGCAATGCCCAGGGGGCAACCCCCATCCCCTGGCCTTCTACAGGGGCCTCCATGGCCCCCCCTTCAGTCCAGTGGAGTTGGGCCACCAGCTCCCCGTTAGTGGGGAGCTATTATAAACCCCACTGTAGTGAACCACTCCTGGTGGAGGGGGAGAGGCTAGCAGGCCCAGAGACTTCGGTCCCGAGCATGCTAATGACATTCAAATTTGAATTTAACTATTTTAATCAGCTGTATGCCAATTTCCAGGGCGGAGCTGATGACGCCAGAACTCCAACAGCCAGAAACATGCAGAGGTCATGGCACCCAAGTGGAGATCCTGCTAAATGCCTTCTACTTATGTCTCCAGCGGGCAGGGAGAATCGCCCCCCAACTCTTTTAGTGGGCTGGCCTTGGAGGTCTAAAGGCTGCTTCAAAACCACTCATGGAACAGTTCTTTCATACTAATTAGACAGACTTTACCTGCCTTCCAGACCTTGCGCATAGAATCCTACAGTAGAGAAGTAGGCCATTCGGCCCATCGATTCTGCCCTGACCACAATCCCACCCAGGCCCTACCCTCATAACCCCATGTATCTAGCTAGTCTCCATGACACTAAGGGACAATTTAGCATGGCCAATCCACCAAACCCGCATATCTTTGGACTGTGGGAGGAAACCCACACAGACACGGGGAGAATGTGCAAACTCCGCACAGACAGTGACTCAAGCTGGGAATCGAACCCGGGTCCCTGGTGCTGTGAGGCAGCAGTGCTAACCACTGTGCCACCGTGTTGCCCCCTATTAATATTTCAAACAATTCCGTTTTAATTTTCATGGTTTAAATATAATCATTAAATTAAATAGCCATATTGGATTTCTTTGACTGAATTATTTTGCTCTTTATCGCAGTAACTTCCTGAGTCACTTGTTGTAATGATCTCTGTTTTTAGGGGAATTTGGAGAGGTCTGCAGTGGCCGGCTAAAGACACCTGGAAAAAGGGAGATTCCTGTGGCTATTAAGACCCTAAAAGGAGGTTATATGGACAGACAACGAAGGGATTTCCTCAGAGAAGCAAGCATCATGGGCCAATTTGACCACCCAAATATCGTTCGTTTGGAGGGAGTCGTAACAAAAAGTATTATACTTTTCTTATGTTTATGTGCATTTCTCCAAACTTCTGCAGGTTGAAATATGACAGCAATAATGATATATAGACATGAAAAACTATTGGACTTTGTATACAATTATTATTGGGGTGACAGTGTTATTGCACCATAAAGATAAACATTTTAGCCCAGACAATAGTAGCTGTGTTTGTGGGGAGGTGGCCTTTGGTGCAAAGCGTGGACAGGAAAAACAAAATGGTGGTCAGTGGGTTGTGGAGATTGCAAGGGTTGTGGAATCACCAATAAGCTTTTTGATCTGGTGGGAAAACACTGCTGATACTCCTCAAGGCCCACAAGCAGTGCTGTAAAGGGGCTTTATGGATCTCTCCTTTCACCTACTGGATTTCCTGAGACCTGGAAAACTGTAAACATTCAGCCTCCTTAAAAGATCTTAGCAACCCACCTCCTGAGACTGGATTGATTGCTTGCACCAACTACCTTCTCCCATCTCCCCAGACAGGCCTATATTAAAACCGGAATTGAGCATTTGTAGTCAAGTTTATAATGTTTCAAATTGTAGCTTATCACCTGACACAAACCCAACCAATTTAGTGGGTGAAAATTACCCCTAAATTTAGGTTCGGAAATATGCCACATATTCAAAATTATGGTCAGAATCTGAAGTTCAGAATTAACATTCAAAAACAGAAAATGCTGTAAAATCATGGCAGAAAATAGAGAGTGTAGAGCTTTTTCTCTCTCCATAGATGCTGTCAGACCTACTGAGATTTTCCAGCATTTTCTGTTTTTGTTTCAGATTCCAGCATCCACAGTAATTTGCTTTTATCAGAATTCATGTTGTTTGGTATTAAACAGGAAACACATATAGGTTTAATTTTACTCTGTTCTGCGCATTATTACGTCCCATTAAGAAGAAATAATTGCCCATCTATGGGTATATAAATCATGATATGCCCTGTTATAAAGCTCATATTTTACATGTGATTCATAGTATGTTCTTCAGTGTGTATGTATGCTTGTGTAATATACACAGCATTTTAAAACAGAATCAAGCTGTTTTAGTTCATGGTTGCCATAAGGAGTTCAGTGATTTGATTGTGTTGTGGAAAATGGTAACACACACAATGGTGTCAAAATTGGTTTGATTTGCACACATTTCTCAGGTGTAAAACAGGTGCAACAGATCAGTTTGGTAGTGGAGCACAATCTGTGCGGCATTCAGGCAACTTTTAAATTAATGGGGCCCATTTCCTCGAGTATCATGGGAAGCTATCTGAAATATGCATTTGGTCTCTTACATTCATTAATTAGCAGCCTAATGCCTGTTGAAGGAGCTTTCTGTAAAATTTGTTCCGGATGAACAGGGCAGATGTCAGAGCTGCTCCAGTCAGGATTTTTCAGTGGCCTCTAATTAAAATTAATTTTTCTTTGTAGATAGAGAAACACTTCTGTGGCAGCCAGTTCACCAGGTTTGAGTGCTCCCCTGATTCCACCTTGGGAAAAATTGAGAGAAGCATTGGCAGCTCATGCTATTGAGGCTTGAGGTCTAAGGCCCAAGGTCAAGCCAGTCTCTGGTCTCTTAGTTTGGGCTAACACTCAATACACATTCCTTTGAACTTTCTTTTTGTCCTTTACTTTGGCATCCCTAAAAATCTTAGTTAAAGTGGCAAACTAACCAAATTTCATATCTATGTTAGTGATGTTGCAACGCACTATTTCAGCCCACCAGAGCTCATATTCGGATGGTCTATCACTTTGGTATTGTTGATTCATTGTAAGTGGAGCTTGACCACAAATATATCAGCATCAACTGACTCTGGTGACATACTGGCACAGTGGTTAGCACTGCTGCCTCACAGCACCAGGGACCTGGGTTCGATTCCTGGCTTGGGCCACTGTCTGTGCGGAGTTTGCATGTTCTCCCCGTGTCTGCATGGGCTACCTCTGGGTACTCTAGTTTCCTCCCACAGTCCAAAAGATGTGCTGGTTAGGTGCACTGGCCATGCTAAATTCTCCCTCAGTGTACCCGAAAAGCGCCAGAGTGTGGTGCCTGGGGGATTTTCACAGTAACTTCATTGCAGTGTTAATATAAGCCTACTTGTGACACTAATAAAATAAACTAACAAAATAAAGTTTAAACTGGTCATTGATTACAAGCTGATTAACTCAATATTAATTAATTTTCCCAGTTAAACTGTAAAAGTTAATTTAACTGCTCTAATGCATTGGGTTTAATTCCTAGTCAAGAATTACTAGTTGATGCAAGGATCCATTGTCATTGCCTCTACTGAGAAGTATCAGAACTCATGAACCTTGAAATTTCTGTCCCTTTTAAGATGATAAACAAGTCAGTTTGGTGGAGTGAGAAGGGTCAGTTACCATCAGGTCTTCACCCCTTTCCAGCTCTAATGCAAGAGTCTGACACGAGTGGGAATGCAAAACATTCCTTGTTCTCTCCTTTCCATAATAATATCAATGTTCAAGGCAGGACTAGAGGCATGACAACATCTGTGGTGTTAGCCTCAGGTTTGAGATCCTTGTCCTCAAGTTGGTTGAAGGGTGAGCTGGCACATTGGAGGCTACAATAAATTTCATCAGCTATGTCTGCCTTCATCGAGAGAGGGCTCCCAAAATCCAGAAAATGGTCCACATTTTCCAGGATCTTGCCATCGATCTGAATTGATGCAAGGATGTGTTTTGCTGTGGGAACTGGTTGCAAGAGGGCTTTAGTTTTCTGGGGGTTCAGCGAAAGAGATACAGAATCTGATGAAACCAAAAGAGAAAATGCTGGAAAATCTCCACAGATCTGGCAGCATCTGTAAGGAGAGAAAAGGGCTGACATTTTGGGTTCAACGACAATGATCTCTCCTTCAATGTCAACAAAACAAAGGAGATAGTCATCAACTTCAGGAAGCATAGTGGAGAACATGCCCCTGTCTACATCAATGGGGACGAAAGAAATGGTCGAGAGCTTGAAGTTTTTAGGTGTCCAGATCACCAGCAACCTATCCTGGTCCCTCCATGCTGACACTATAGTGAAGAAAGCCCATCAACGCCTCTACTTTCTCAGGACACTAAGGAAATTTGGCATGTCAGCTACGACTCTCACCAACTTTTATAGATGCACCATAGAAAGCATTATTTCTGGTTGTGTCACAGCTTAGTATGGCTGCTGCTCTGTCCAAGACCGCAAGAAGCTACATAGAGTCGTGAACGAAGCCTAGTCCATCACGCAAACCAGCCTCCCGTCCATTGACTCTGTCTGCACTTCCCGCTGCCTAGGAAAAGCAGCCAGTATAATCAAGTACCCCATGCACCCTGAACCTTCTCTCTTCCACCTGCTTCCATCGGGAAAAAGATACAAAAGTCGGAGGACACGTACCAACTGACTCAATAACAACTTCTTCCCTGCTGCCATCAGACTTTTGAGTGGACTTACCTTGCATTAAATTGATCTTTCTCTGCACCCTAGCTATGACTGTAACACTACATTCTGCACTCTTTCCTTTCCTTCTCTATGAACCATATGTTTTGTCTGTATAGTGCACAAGAAACAATACTTTTCACTGTATACCAATACATGTGACAATAATAAATCAAATCAAATCAAATCAAAAAAATGCTCATTATTTTCACCTGCTTCAGAGAATGAGTTGACAATCATAGAATCCCAACAGTGCAGAAGAAAGCCATTTGGCACATTGAGCCTGCACTGACAACAATCCCACCCAGGCCCATCCCATAACCCCATGTACTTACCCTACTCATCCCCCTGACACTAAGGCCAATTTAGCAAGGCCAATCAACCTAACCCACACATCTTTCAATGTGACCCACTTATGGCCTCAAAGGTCCCAGAGGATATTTGAGACTTTTGTCTTCAGTTTTTTTGATGTCTTATTTTAACCCCTAATACTCTGTTCTATCTTTGTAAAGTCGATATTACTTCTTCGTCAGTATTCTATTTTGTTTCCAGATTTTCCCGTCATGTTTCCTCTTGCTCGTATTTTTGCCTTCAGGCCATTACTCAGATGTCTCTGACACTTCTCATCACCTTTTAGAATGGGTCTTATCTCTCTCCACTGTTCTGTTATAGCTTGAAGCGATTCCCCTGCTGTTCTACACAACAAATGTGTCAGTTAAAATGGCTATGCCCTTGAGATATCAGACTTCAGAAGGTGTCACCTGTAGCATCATTATTCATTGACAAAATTGCACCTCCCTGAAATTTACCAGTTTGGAACTGAGTCCTTACAATGGTGAAATGTTAGACGTAGGATAACAGTCTTATTAATTAAGAATTATACTTAGCGACATATTCTGTACTTTCTAATTTTCAGCAAGCTATTGCTATTTTTGGAATATAATTGTGAGAAATTAGGATCAAGCTGTACAGAGACTGGATCTGAATTTGATAGTCAAGAGCGAGGCAAGAACCTTGTAGATCAAAGTCCAGTTTTTTGCACTCAAGTCACGGGCAAAACAAGGGAACAACATTCACTCTTCCGGATAAAAAAAGGAATTGTTAGAAATGTGCCAACTCTGAACTCAGACCAACATGAGCTTTTGAGATTTTCTGAGAAGTGACATTGATATATCATGTAGATCAGTCATACATATGCATTAATCTGGTTTATTTTCTTGTCTGGCACTGGCACTGGGTGTTGTGGGTTCCTCTAGAATTACAACACACCATTAAGCCAAATGACGGCTGCTTGATAATGCATGTCAAAGCAGGAGCTAATTAACAAGGCATGTTCTTTTGTTAGAAAATGAATTAAACATATTAGCCAATTATTGAAATGCCTTTCAAAACCCTGAATTTAAGATTCAATGCCAGTTGGGTACCTGCTTATTTTTCCCATTTCATTTCCTCAGCCAGCATTTATAGTTGCAGTAATACTTACTGTCATTTTATGGTTTGGGACAGATTTTCCTCGGATTTGTGCTGAGATTTTGCGTATGTGCTGGACACAAGGCAGAGAAAACAGAGGCTGGTGGCCTGGTTCCCCACCACCTTTGCATTTAATTTGCATTGCCAAGTGATTCCCGGGGGAGTGAGTCATGGAACACTTACAGCTTTAGCCAGAGGTAAAGCATGGAAATATAGTGTGGGGTTCTCTGGTCTCTTCCATGGTGAGAACGGAAAATTTGGCATTACAGCCAAAATTCCATTCACTTTCAGCAGCTTTGAAAATCCCAGCCACGAACGAAGATGAAAGATTTCAGCCATAATGTTAATAAAGTAGGAGTCACTTCACCTCACAACATCATTCATTTTGCTGATTGTGTAAGTGGTCAAAGTCCAAACAAGTAATAAATTGATGTGTATTTTGTATGGATTTTAGCAAAGCCTTTAGATACAGAGGTATCTTTAAGACCTGGCTGGTTGTAGGGATTCGCATTCTAATTAGTATTCTGTAACTTGATTTTGTGTCTCTGTGCACTGTTTGAGAGCACATTTCCACTCCATCTGATGAAGGAGCAGCGCTCCGAAAGCTTATGGTATTTGCTACCAAATAAACCTGTTGGACTTTAACCTGGTGTTGTTAAAACTCTTACTTAGTTTTAGGACACAAAGGG
This sequence comes from Mustelus asterias, assembly GCF_964213995.1. Lineage (NCBI taxonomy): Eukaryota > Metazoa > Chordata > Chondrichthyes > Carcharhiniformes > Triakidae > Mustelus > Mustelus asterias. The sequence goes on from NC_135817.1 coordinate 46,121,324, forward strand.
TTGTGGTAGTAGGCTGTTCAAGTGACTGGAGGCTGGTGTCCAGTGGTGTACCACAAGATGCAGTATTGGGACCCTTATTTCTGTTATATACATAAATGATATTGATGATAATGTGAGCGGGGTATTAGGCAAGTTTGCAGATGACACCAAGATTGGTAGGGTGGTTAATGGTGAAGAAGATGGTTATAGGTTATAGGAAGATACAAATGGGTTGGTCAAATGGACAGAACAGTGGCAGATGGTATTTAACCCTGATAAGTGTGAGGTGGTGCATTTTGGAAGAAGTAACGTGACAAGCGAGTATTTAGTGAATGGCAGGACACTGGGAAGCTCAAAGGAACAGATGGAACTTGGGATACTTATTCACAGATTGCTGAAGACAGCAGAGCAGGTGAATAGGATAGTTAAGAAGGCATATGGGACCCTTGCTTTTGTCAGTCATAGCGTAGAGTAAAAGAGCAAGGAGGTAATGTTGGAGTTGTACAGAGTGTTGGTTAGGCCACTGCTGGAGTACTGTGTGCAGTTTTGGTCACCTCACTATAGGAAGGATGTTATAGCACTAAAGAGGGTACAGAGGAGGTTCTCCAGGATGTTGACTGGGATGGAGCATTTGAGCTATAAGGAGAGACTAGATAGGCTTGGATTGTTTTCTTTAATCAAAGAAGGCTGAGGGGGGATAGGATTGAGGTGTATGAGGGGTATGGACAAGGCGAGTTGAGAACAGCTGTTCCCCCTGATTGAGGGGTAAATCATGAGGGGGCACGGTTTTAGGATAAGGAGCAGGAGATTCAGAGGGGATTTGAGAAAGAAAATTCACTCATAGGCTGGTGGGAATCTGGAATGTACAGCCTGGGAAGTAGTGGAGGCAGGAAACCTTGCAACTTTTAAAATATGTTTGGATGAGCACTTGAAATATCATAACATTCTAGGATATGAGTCAAGTGCAGAAAAATAGGATTAGTGTGCCTTTAGTTGTAGTTATTGTCAGTGCAGACTCGATGGGCCAAAGGGCCTTTCTGCACTGCACGACTCTGACTTAGTGGACTTTAGAAGGTATACACAGCCCTCTTCAAATCAGATACCCAGGAAGTTGACAAGCACCAGGAAATACATTTTGTTACAGAAGGATCAACGAGATGATTTGATTTTGATTTGATTTGAAAATATTTATTATTGTCACATGTATTGGTATACAGTGAAAAGTATCGTTTCTTGCGCGCTATACAGACAAAGCATACTGTATATAGAGAAGAAAAGAGAATGTTACAGTCAGAGCTAAGGTATAGAGAAAGACCAACTTAATGCGTGGTAAGTCCATTCAAAAGTCGGATGGCAGCAGGGAAGAAGTTATTCTTGAGTCAATTGGTACATATCCTCAGACCTTTGTATCTTTTTCCCGATGGAAGAAGCTGGAAGAGAGAATGTCCGAGTCCTTGATTATGCTTCTGCTTTTCTGAGGCAGCGGGAAGTATAGACAGTGTCAATGAATGGGAGGCTGGTTTGAATAATGGACTGGACTTCTGTAGTTTCTTGCGGTCTTGGGCAGAGCAGGAGCCATACCAAGCTGTGATACAACCAGAAAGAATGCTTTCTATGGTGCATCTGTAAAAGTTGGTGAGGGTAGCAGCAGACATGCCAAAATGAGCAATGGGACTGTTTTGAATAACGGCCAGAAGGCTCAAATCCAGCAACCATTATCCCTGTTGAAAGCCTCCGGCCTGCAGTTTCCTTCCCACCCAGCCCCTTTTGGATATAGCTGTTCCAATGTCTGTCCCGGTGCTGGGTGAAAATGGGAGTCATTAAAATGAAAGGGGCTCCTATTTAAGACAAAGTTGAGGAGAATTTTTTTCTCTCATGTTGTTTGAGTCTGTGGAACACTCTTCCCCAGAGAACAGCAGAGGCAGGGCTGTTGAATATTTTTAAGGCAAAGCAAGATAAATTCTTGACTAACAAGGGAATCAAAAGAGATCGAAGGTGGGCAGGAAAGTGGCACTGAGGCCACAATCTGATCACTGTGATCTTACTGTATGGCCAAGAAGGTTCAAGGGACCAAATTGGGCTTCTCCGCACCTAATTTCTATGTTTGATTGTATGTAATACCCACAAATGCAGGTGGATTGAGTTCTTGTTAGACAGAGGGCACAAGGGGTGTCCTCTGCCCATTTTGCACTCCAGTTGGGGGAGAGGAAATGGAAAGTGGCTTGCGTGGTCATTCACACAATGGTAAAATCTTGATTGGTGTCTGATTATTTACAGAGTTAAGACATATCTGGTCGAAGCAGCAGCTTTAGATAGTATGCTGCAGCTTCCATTGTACACTGGTGAATAATTCCAAATGAATTTTTGTTTGCAGTGTTGTCTCATTAACAAAATTACAAATGTCAGCAACAGTAGAGAATTCAGACAATTACAGAGCTTCAAAATGAACATTGCAGGGCAATTCACTTTCTGCCTCCTCACCACCACAAAAAAACAGCTAATTATTCTGTGTCTAACACTGTCAGCTGCTGCTGTTCACATTCTTCTCAACCGTTTCAAAAGCTGCTAATGTAATCTTTCCTTTTGTCCTGCACATGCTTCTCATACAACACTTGTGAATCGAGTTGTTTCAATATGGGGACTTTTAGGACCAAAAGGAAATGATACATGCCAAGAGGGGTAGGGCGAGGCTAGAAGCATAGAATGGTTGCAGCACTGAAAGAGGCCATTTGGCCCGCTGTTTCTGTGCTGGCTCCCCGAAGAAGCAATTCCGCTAGTGCCACTCCCCTGCCCTTTCCCAGTAGCCCTGCAAATTTTTCATTTCACACTATGATTCCATTCTCATTTGAAAGCTCCAGTTGACCGTGTCTCCACTGAGGGTGTGCATTCCAGATCCTAACCATTCGCTGCATGAAAAGATTTTCCTCATGCCCCAGTTGTGTCTTTTGCCAATTACTTCAAATCTGTGCCCTCTGCTTCTCGGTCATTCTACCAATGGGAACAGTTTCTCCCTAACTATTCTATGCAGACCCTTCATCTCCTCTCAAATTTCTCTTATCGAAGGAAAACAATACAAACTTCTTCAAACTTTCTATGTAATTAAAATTCCTCATATCTGGAACTGTTCTTGTAAATCCTTTTTGCACTGTCTCTCATACCTTCCCATCCTTCCCAATGTGAGGTGCCCAGAACTGGACCTAATACTTCAGTTGAGGCTGAACCTGTGTTTTATACAGGTTTAATGTAACTTCCTTGCTTTTATACTCCATGCCCCTGCTGATAAAGCCCAGGATGCCTTATGCTCTCTCAACCTGTCCTGCCATTTACACCCAGGTCCCTCTGCCCCTGTTCTCCCCTTTAGAATTGTATCCTTTGTTTTATATTGTTCTTCTGTGTTCTTCCTACCAAAATGCATCATTTCACAGTTATTGCATTAAATTTTATCTCCACTTGACTGCCCCTTTCACCAACCTGTTTACGAACTTTAGAAGTTTGTTACTATCCTCCTCATGTTTCACAATATTTCCAAGTTTTGTATCCTCCCCAAACATTGAAATTTTGCAACTTAGGCAACATCGGGAAGAGATGAACAGTGACGATCATAATGAGGTGTGGACGCTAAAGTGGATGTGTGGAGTAGCGAGAAAGGACAAAATCATCAATCAGTACATCAGGGTGTCAGTGAAGTTCTAGGTCATTAATATATATTGGGAAGAACAGCGATATCTGAGGAATTCCACTATAAACCTTCCTTCAATCTGAAAAACAACTATTTACCACCATTTGTTTCCTGTCACTTGGCTAATTTCATATTCAAGCTGCGACAGTCCCTTTCACTCCATGAGCTCTGACTTTGCTCACATGTCTGTTGTTCGGCACTGAATCAAATTCTCTTTAGAAGCCCACAGACACCACATCAACAACCTTGTCAACCCTCTCTGTTACCCTATCAAAAGATTCTAGCAATATCATTAAACACGGTTTCCCCTTCACAAATCTCTGCTGGCTTTAATGCATATGCATAGTTTTCTCCCAAATTATCATTTTTAAAAGTTTCCTCACCACCAAGGTTAAGCTGACTGGCCTGTAATTGCTGAGCTTTTCCTTGTACCCTTTTTTTGAACTAAGGTGTAACATTTGAAGATCAGATCCAATTTACAGACTGTCAGTTTGAGCCTAGGAAAGAGGTTCAGAGTGAACATGTAAAGGTTAAGGATGCAGATGTGGGGAAAGTGAATTGTTTTAAGGACCTGTGTTCGGTGGTGGCAGAAGATAGAAGTGAATGAAAATTAGACAACAGGTTAGCTCCGGTTAGAGTAATTAGAAGAGGTGCGGTGTAGCTCTGGTTAGAGTAGTTAGAGAGGTGCAGTGGAGAGTTATATAATAGAAAAGTATCTCGGAAATGGAAAGGAAGAATCTATAAGACTGCTGTAAGACCAGCCAAGTTATATGGTGCAGCAACCTGGGCAACATCTAGAAGAGCTGAACAATGACTGGATCATAATGAGATGTGGATGCTCAAGTGGATGTGTGGAGTAACGAGAAAGGACAAAATCAAGAATCAGTACATCAGGGTGTCAGTGAAGGTTGTGGGAGCATCAAAGAAAGTAGCCAAGAAGAGATGGAAATGATATAGTCATCTGCTGCAGAGATGGAGAGGAAATGTGGTGGGTTGATAATGGAACTGCCAGGAAAGAAGAGAAGGGAAAGGCCTAAAGCCAGATGGAAAGATATAATTGCAGGAGACTTAAAGACAGTGGAATTGGAAAAATTACGAGTGACTGACAGGAGATGTAGATGGGTGATCAATCAGCATTGTGGTGACCCCAAGTAAAAGCGAGGAAGCTGAAACAACAAGAGGTGCAACATTTGCATTTCTTCGTTCCTCTGGAACTACCTCCAACATATTGGAAAATTATGGCCAATGCTTCAGCAATTTGCGCTCTCACTACCTTCAGATTTCTTGGATGGATCTCATCTGCTCTTGATGCTGCATCAAGTTTAAGTACTGACAGCCTATCCAATACCTCTTCCTTATCAATTTGAAACCCTCCAAGTCCTTTGTCAGCATGGCCTGTACAGCATCTTCTTCCTTGGTAAAGACAGAAGCAGAAATGCCACGGTAATGCCACATGCCTCCATGTGTAAATTCACTTTTTGATCCCTAAACGACCCCACTTTTCCCCTTACCCTTTTTCCTATTTAAGTGCATATAGAATACTTGGATTCTTTTTTAGGTTAACTGCCAGTCTCTTCTTATACTTTCCCTTTGCTTCTCTTTTCGTTGCTTTCTCATTTCCCCTCTGAATCTTCTATTTTCAGCCTGGATCTTAATTGTATCATCCACCATACATCTTTCACAAGCACACTTTTTCTGCTTCATCTTAATCTTTAACTCTTTCACCATCAGGGAGCTCAGGATTTGTTTGCCCTACCTTTTCACTTTATACGAATATACCTTGTATAAATTTGAACACTCAACTTTAAAGACAGCCCATTGTTCATTTACAGTATTGCCTGCTAGTCTTTGATTCCAATTTATCTCAGCCAGATCCATCCTTAGAACATAGAAATAGAACAGTACAGAACAGGAACAAGCTCTCGGCCCTTGTGCTGAACATGACACCAACTTAAACTAAGCTCTTCTGACTGCCCTTGGTCCATATCCCTCTATTCCTTGCATACTCATTGGCTTTTCTAAAAGCCCCTCATACGCCCCTATCATATCTGCCTCCATCACCACCCCTGGCAGCATGTTCCAGACACCTACCACTCTCCGTGTAAAAACTTGTCCCTCACATCTCCTTTGAACTTTCCCCCTCTCACTTTAAGTGCATGCCCCCTAGTATTAGACATTACAACTCTGGGAAAAAGATTCTGACTGTCAACCCTATCTATGCCTTTCATAATTCTATAGACTTCTATCAGGTCTCCCCTCAGCCTCCGCTGCTCCAGAGAAAACAACCCTAGTTTGTCCAGCCTCTCCTCAAAGCTCATACCCTCTAATCCAGGCAGCGTCCTGGTATACCTCTTCTGCACCCTCTCCAAAGCTTCCACATTCTTCCTGTAATGTGGCGACCAGAATTGAACACAATACTCTAAGTGCGGCCTAACCAAAGCTGCAACATGACATTCAGACTCTTGTACTCAACCGACAAATAAAGGCAAGCATGTCACACTCCTTCCTTTCCACCCTATTTACTTGTGTGGCCAGTTTCAGGGAGCTATGGACTTGAACCTCAAGATCCCTCTGTGCATCCCTACCCCATTGAAGTTTACTTTCCCTTTGTTAATTATTCTCACTTTGGATTTTTCCTTGTCCTTTTCCATTCCTGACCTAAACCTTATGATGCAGTGATCACTATCCCCTGAATGTTTTTCTACTGATACAGCCCACCTCATTCCCGAGAACCATAGAACATAGAACATAGAACATTACAGCGCAGAACAGGCCCTTCGGCCCACGATGTTGCACCGACCAGTTAAAAAAAAAACTGTGACCCTCCAACCTAAACCAATTTCTTTTCGTCCATGAACCTATCTACGGATCTCTTAAACGCCCCCAAACTAGGCGCATTTACAACTGATGCTGGCAGGGCATTCCAATCCCTCACCACCCTCTGGGTAAAGAACCTACCCCTGACATCGGTTCTATAACTACCCCCCCTCAATTTAAAGCCATGCCCCCTCGTGCTGGATTTCTCCATCAGAGGAAAAAGGCTATCACTATCCACCCTATCTAAACCTCTAATCATCTTATATGTTTCAATAAGATCCCCTCTTAGCCGCCGCCTTTCCAGCGAAAACAATCCCAAATCCCTCAGCCTCTCCTCATAGGATTTCCCCTCCATACCAGGCAACATCCTGGTAAACCTCCTCTGCACCCTCTCCAAAGCCTCCACATCCTTCCTGTAATGTGGGGACCAGAACTGCACACAGTACTCCAAGTGCGGCCGCACCAGAGTTGTGTACAGTTGCAACATAACGCTACGACTCCTAAATTCAATCCCCCTACCAATAAACGCCAAGACACCATATGCCTTCTTAACAACCTTATCTACTTGATTCCCAACTTTCAGGGATCTATGCACACATACACCTAGATCCCTCTGCTCCTCCACACTATTCAAAGTCCTCCCGTTAGCCCTATACTCAACACATCTGTTATTCCTACCAAAGTGAATTACCTCACACTTCTCCGCATTAAACTCCATCCGCCACCTCTCGGCCCAACTTTGCAACCTGTCTAAGTCTTCCTGCAAACTACGACACCCTTCCTCACTGTCTACCACACCACCGACTTTGGTGTCATCAGCAAATTTGCTAATCCACCCAACTATACCCTCATCCAGATCATTAATAAATATTACAAACAGCAGTGGCCCCAAAACAGATCCCTGAGGTACACCACTTGTAACCGCACTCCATGATGAATATTTACTATCAACCACCACCCTCTGTTTCCTATCCGCTAGCCAATTCCTGATCCAATTTCCTAGATCACCCCCAATCCCATACATCTGCATTTTCTGCAGAAGCCTACCATGGTGAACCTTATCAAACGCCTTACTAAAATCCATATATACCACGTCCACTGCCTTGCCCCCATCCACCTCCTTGGTCACTTTCTCAAAAAACTCAATAAGGTTAGTAAGGCACGACCTACCTGCCACAAAACCATGCTGACTATCACCTATCAATTCATTACTCTCCAAATAACTATAAATCCTATCCCTTATAATTTTTTCCAACATCTTGCCGACAACAGAAGTGAGACTCACCGGTCTATAATTCCCGGGGAAGTCTCTGTTCCCCTTCTTAAACAATGGGACAACATTCGCTAACCTCCAATCTTCTGGTACTATACCAGAGGCCAACGACGACCTGAAGATCAGAGCCAGAGGCTCTGCAATCACTTCTCTTGCCTCCCAGAGAATCCTTGGATAAATCCCATCCGGACCAGGGGATTTATCTATTTTCAGACCCTCCAGAATATCCTGCACATCCTCCTTATCAACTGTAATACTGTCTATTCTACTCCCTTGCAACCCAGTGTCCTCCTCAGCTATATTCATGTCCCCTTGCGTGAACACCGAAGAGAAATATTGGTTCAATGCTTCACCAATCTCCTCCGGTTCCACACATAACTTCCCTCTGCCATCTATAACTGGCCCTAAACTTGCCCTAACCAACCTTCTGTTCTTGACATACCTATAGAACGCCTTAGGATTCTCTTTAACCCTATCCGCCAAAGTCTTCTCATGTCCCCTTTTAGCCCTTCTAAGCTCGCTCTTCAACTCCCTCTTAGCCAATCTAAAGCTTTCTAGTGCACTACCCGAGTGCTCACGTCTCATCCGAACATAAGCCTCCTTTTTCTTTTTAACCAACAAAGAAACTTTTTTGGTGCACCACGGTTCCCTAGCCCTACCAATTCCTCCTTGCCTGACAGGGACATACCTATCACAGACTCGCAGTAGCTGCTCCTTGAAAAAACTCCACATGTCGGACGTTCCCAGTCCCTGTAATCTCCTAGTCCAACCTATGTTTCCTAATTCTCTCCTAATAGCCTCATAATTACCCTTCCCCCAGCTAAAACCACTGGCCCGAGGTTCATGCCTATCCCTTTCCATCACTAAGGTGAACGTAACCGAATTGTGGTCACTATCACCAAAATGCACACCAACTTCCAAGTCTAGCACCTGGTCTGGCTCATTTCCCAGCACCAGATCCAATATAGCCTCACCTCTAGTTGGCCTGTCTACATACTGAGTCAAAAAACCTTCCTGCACGCTTTGAACAAAAACTGACCCCTCTAACGAGCTAGAGCTATAACAATTCCAGTCAATATTAGTCAAGTTAAAATCCCCCATAACAATTGCCCTATTACTTTCACTCCTAAGCAGGATTGACTCCGCAATCCTTTCCTCAACCTCTCTAGAACTTTTAGGAGGTCTATAAAAGACTCCCAACAGGGTGACCTCTCCTCTCCTATTTCTAATCTCCGCCCATACTACCTCAACAGATAAGTCCTCATCAAACCTCCTCTCTGACACTGTGATACAATCTCTGACCAATAATGCTACCCCTCCCCCTCTTCTACCTCCTTCCCTACTTCGACTAAAACATTTGAACCCCGGGACCTGCAGCATCCATTCCTGCCCCTGCTCTATCCATGTCTCTGAAATAGCCACAACATCGAAGTCCCAGGTACTGATCCACGCTGCAAGTTCACCCACTTTATTGCGAATACTCCTGGCATTGAAGTATACACATTTCAAACCCTGCTCCACCCCACCTCTGCAATGCCGTGCATTGCAGTCCCCATCCATGCATCCCTCACTTTCAGCCCCACTACTCAGGATCCCTCCCCCCCCCCGAATCAGTTTAAACCTCCCTGCATGGCCTTAGCAAATTTACCCCCCAGGATATTGGTCCCCTTCTGATTAAGGTGTAGACCATCCTTCTCATAGAGGTCACACCTTCCCCAGTACGAGCCCCAATTGCTTAAGTACCTGAACCCCTCCCTCCTGCACCATCCCCTCAGCCATGAATTCAAACCTTCCCTCTCCCTATTCCTCTCTAAACTATCCCGTGGTACAGGCAAGAGTCCAGAGATAACCACTCTGTCAGTCTTGGCCTTTAGTTTCCACCCCAACTCCATAAATCCCTGCCTAATATCCCCTTCCCCTATCCTCCCTATGTCGTGTGTCCCCACATGTACAATAACTTGTGGTTTATCTCCCTCCCCCCTAAGAGTCCTGAATACCCTGTCAGACACATCCCGGACCCCAGCCCCTGGTAGGCAACACACCAACCCTGAGTCCCTACCTTTAGTTCCGACCCTCCTATCTGTCCCCTTAATTGTGGAGTCCCCAATCACAAGGCCCAGTCTTTTACAGCCCCTAACCACCTGAGCTTTCTCACTCGGCTCACCCCCAGAGATCTGCTCTCTATGCTCAGTTGATTCCTCCTCAACTGTAGCCTCCAGCACCGAAAACCTATTATGGAGGGGAACCGCCCCAGGGGATTGTCTTCCCGATTGCTTCTTACCCCTCCTCCTGGCATTGACCCAAGCCTCATTTCTAGGAGTTACTATTTCTCTATAACTCCTATCAACTTCCACCTCCGCCTCCCGAATTATGCGGAGTTCCTCTACCTCCCCCTCCAGCTCCTTTACACGCTCCTCCAGAAGCTGCAATCTAATGCACTTCTTACAACTAAAATCTCCTGAAACACTACTGGATTTCCTCACCACATACATCCCACAGGAGATGCAGCATACTGCCTGAACTGCCATCCCTGAAGCCATTACCAGCAAGAAAAAAAGAAAACAAAAAACTTCCCCACACTTATAATTAGGTTAGAGGAGGATGGAAGGGTGGGATCCTCTACCAGTGTAGAGGATCGGGTATCTCCTCTGCACCAATTTATAGGGCTAGGGGCCCGAGAGAAAAAAAAAAACTACTACTGAGGGGGAACCACCCAGGTAACTGACTTTTAAAGTTAAAATAAAAACCCTTCCCAGACTCCTTTGCTGCCCACTTCTAGTTTTCACTTTAAACTTGAAAAACTGCTGTTAAAGTAAAGGCCAAAAAAATACACACACTAGCTGACTAATTAAATAAATAAACAATTCAATTAATCCAATTAATCTCTTACCAGCACTGCTGCTTTTCAATCACCCCTCTCAGCTTGCTCCAGTGGATCAGGTCTAGCATTGCCTCCTTACTCATTGGATTGGAAACATACTGCTGTAGAAAAATTTCTGAATACACTATAGAAGCTTTTGGCTCTCCCTGCCCTTTATACCACTACTATCCCAATCTAAATTTGGATAATTAAGGAACCTCATTAAAACCAATATCCAAGCTGAGTTTTATGTTCCCCGACATATGAATTTGAAGGTCGGGGAGTGGGGTGGGAGACTTGAAAAATCCAGCACTTCGCCTTCTTGCTGCTCCCTACCTTCCTGTGCCTGTATGAAATTTTAGGGTGGGCAGTGGAAGCATTGTGTGGACAATCCGCCCATCCTTGGGCCTTTAAAGACCTCCATGTGTCCACCTACTGGCCGTTTAAGAGCCTCATCCTATCTTCACCAGTATTTTATCCATGTTGACTAGGCCCATGCCATGTGGTAAGCCCAAAGGACTTAGCTGCTCGGGCTAGTGTTGTCAAGGGGGAGGTCCTAATTTACAGTCAGTCCCCTGTGCCCATCGGAGGCCCCTCCCCAAGATCACACTCCCTCTTTTACCCTCCCCATTGCCTTCTCAAACTCAACACCCACCCCCCCCTCAACCCCATTACTAGGGCCTGCCAGCCCAACATTGACAAGGTCCTCCACACCTTCTTTGGAGTATGGCTCCAGATGGTCTCCATTGGAGATTGCCTGCAGCCCCAGCAATAGCCACTGCTCCTGCCTAATGCTGCTGGGACCACAGAGCTGCAAGCTACCTGATTGGCTGGCAGCTCCCTATGGTGGGACTTCCGGTTCCCAAGGGGTGGAAATCCCACCTCCCACCTACTACTGACCAGTTGGTTCTTTAATTCACACACCGCGCTGTAATTTCCTTGCAAATTTGCTCCTCTACATCTTTCCCACTGCTTGGTGGCCTAGAGAATGCACTGGGCAATACAATTGCACCTTTATTGTTCCTTAGCTCAGCCCAGATAGATAATGTCTTTGATCTCACTAGGACATCTTCCTTCTCCAGCACTCCAATGTTCTCCTTAATCAATACTGCCACCTTTCTGCCTCTCCTTCCTTTCCAATTTTTCCTGTACACCTTGTATCCAAGAATATTTAATTCTCAGTCCTGCCATTCTTTGAGACAGATCTCTGTTTTCACCACAACATCATATTCCCATGCAGCTGTCTGCATCTGTGACTCGCCAACTTTGTTCACCACACTAAACACATTCACAAACATGCACTATAACCCTAATTTAGAATACTTAATGAATACTTTAAATTGGTGTTCACCAAGGGGGAAGATACAACCAAATATCAGTAAAAGTGGAGATGGTAAATGTAATGGATGGGGTGAAAAAAGCTGTACTGAAAAGGCTGCCTATGATTAAAGCAGACAAGTTGCCTGATCCAGATGGCTTGCATCACAGGTTGCTAAAGGAAGCAGAGCTGGATATAACAGAAGGGCTTACCATAATCTTCTAAACCTCCATAGATATGGGGGAGGTACCAAAGGATTGGAAAGCGGCATGTGATACCCTTATTTAAGAAATGGTGGAAGTAACTATAACTATAGTAACTATAGGCCAGTCAGTTTAATATCAGTGCTGGATAGGGTTTTCAAAACAATGACCAGGGGGAGATTAACAGTCATTTGGAGTGATTTGAGTTAATTAAACAGTGCCAGCACAGATTTATAAAAGGCAGATGGTGTTTGACTGATCTAGTGGAGTTTTTTGATGGAGGAACAGAGAAGGTTAATGAAGCAAATGTAATAGATAGTGTCGAAGTGGATTTTAAGAAAGCATTTGGCAAAGTACCAGACAAGAGACTAGTTAAGAGAATTGAGGTTTATGGGGTAGAATGGTCAGCATCAGGATAAAGCAATGGCTTAGGACAGAAAACAGAAATCATGGTAAATGGTTGTTTCTCAGACTGGAGGATAGGAAACAGTGGTGTTCCCCAAGGATCAGTGCCAGAATCACCTTTTTTTTGCTGTACATAAATTATTTGTTTCTTGGAATACAGAGGAAGATTTCAAAGTTTGCCAATGATACCAAGCTTGGAGTTGTGACTGAAGATGATACCAAACTAATGCAATGAGGCATAAATAGACAAGCAAAATGGGCAGACAAGTGGCGGATGGAATTTAATACAGAGAAATTTGAGGTGATGCAATTTGGCAGAATGGACAGGGAGAAGCAACATAGACTTAATGACAGCTTTAAAGGGGGCAATTTTACCATTTTGATTCTAAGTGCTGAATCTGGGCACAATTCAGATCCGATTTGGAAACCTGTTCTCAGGCGCCCCCATACGCACTTAGCCTGAAAAAAAAGTCGCAAGTCTGAATCGCGCTGTGGGTGGGGCGAATCGCACCCGAAAGACTGCTGCTCTGATCAGAGCCTTCAACTGCGCATGCGCAGTGAAAAAAAATTGAAAAATGCTCCCCTGTCACATTGCTCCTGGGCTGCAAAAAGCGGATAAAGTGGCCTGGGAGCAATAGCCCCCACAGATATTACCCCACCCGCACAATATAACTGTCCCCCTTATCCACCCACCCCCCCACTACCCAGACCGATCATGACCCTCTGCCGCCCTTCCCCCCCACCGATCGCCCGCAACATGGCAGCGGACCTCCCCACTGATCGCTCGCAGAGTGGCACCGATCGCTCGCAGAGTGGCCCCCCCCCTCCGCTCCTGCCCCCCCCCCCCCCCACCAGATATCCATCTGGCCTCCCTCTGCCCCTCCCTTCCTCACCAGAGAATGATCTGGCATCCACTTCCCCCTCCACCAGAGAATGATCGGGCCTCCCTCCTTTCCCCCCACCCTCATAGAACCGTTTGGCCTTCCCCCCCGACCAGAGAATAATCGGGCCCCCCCCCCCCTCCAAACCAGAGAACAATCTGGCCTTCCTCATCCTCACCTCCCCTCCCACCAGAGAATGATCAGGCCTCCCTACGCCCCCCCTCACCAGAGATACATCTGGCCCTCCTCCTCCTCCCCCCACCCCACCCCCCAACTAGAGATACATCTGACCCGCTTCCTCTTCCCTCCCCTCCACCAGAGAGCGATCTGACCTGCCTCCCTCCCCCCCACCACCGATCTGAGTCAGAGAGCCGTTGGAAGCTCTGAACTTACCTCTTCAGAAGCTGGAGCGCCCGAAACACATCTTTGCCGAGCATGTCTGTTTCGCGCCAAATCTGGACGTGCGAACGCGATGGTAAAGGGGGAAATGCAGGTAAGATTAGGTGTCCATCTCATTAAAGCATTGCGTCCGTTTCGGGCACGGTTCAGATCGCAGCCATTTTCGGGCCTTGGTAAAGTGGTCATCTGCGGAGACACGGGCGCGGATCACGCTAATCGCTTCATGCCCGACTTTACCAAGTTTTGGGCGCAACGCAGTGGTAAAATCGGGCCCAAAGAGTGTGCAGGAACAGAGGGCCCAGCTTGTTCATGTGCATTGTTTTTTGAAGGTGGTAGGACATATTGAGAGAATAGTCAGCAAAGAAAGCATTTAGAATATTTGGTTTCCGAAATAGAGATATTGACCAGAATTTTACCACCCACCCGCCATGGAATCGGAGCGGGTAAGGGATGGACAGTGGGAAGGTCCATTGACCTCAGGTGAGATTTTACGGTTTTGGGATGAGTGAGGCCATAAAATCCTGCCCATTAAGTACAAAAGCAGCAACGTTATGCTGAACTTTCATAAAGCTTTGGTTAGGCCACAACTAGAATATTGCAGAAGCAAAATACTATGGCTGCTGGAAATCTGAAATAAAAACAGAATATTTTGGAAATACTCAGCAGGTCAGGCAACAAATGTTTCCGATCTGTGTATTTTCATCGGAAAAACATGAAGTGTTAACTCTGTTTCTCTCCACAGATGCTGCCTCACCTGCTGAACAATTCCAGCATTTTTATTAACTAGAGCACTGCATCCAGTTCTGATCAGCACATTTTAGGAAGGATGTGAGGATCTTTGAGAGGGTGCAGAGCCGATTTGGCAGAATAGGTCCAAGGATGGAGGGGAGATCCAATAGAGTGTACAAGTTTATGACATGTCTGATCAGGTTGATAAAGAAAATCTGTTCCATTGGCTGATCTTACCAGGACTAGGAGACACAGATTTAAGGTTATAAGCTAGAGAGACATTAGAGGGTGAGTAAAAATGTTTTATTGCAATGAATGGTAATGAACTGGAACTCAGGGCCTACAAGGTGGTGGAAGCAGAGATAATCAATAGTTTCAAAAAGAATTTGGATGGGCACTTGAGGAATATAAACTTGCAGGGCTACACAGATAGAGAAGGGACTCTCTCTACATGGACACAATGGGCCAAATGGCTTCCTTCTATTCCAATTAACTTTAACTCTATAACATCTCAATGTGATGTACAGGAAAACACCTTCAACTTATCAGATGCAATTTGCAACACAACACTGACACAACATAGCACTGGCATGATAGTATTGGTCTTAGATGCCATCTAATAAGGTGCAATACTTATTTTGATTAACACACAAGTTTATTTGAAAATAGTTAAAACATAATCAAGCAATTTTCCAAATTAACCAGGTCTTAAGCTACACCAGCAGCCTAGAGTAAAATTTGTCAAAATGCACCAATTAGGATGTGCACAGAAGTATAACACAGTAATACGTGAAGATTTTTTAAACATCTTGATATGCATTAAGAACATAAGAAGATCAGAACAAGGAGCAGGAGTAGGCCATCTGGCCCCTTGAGCCAGCTCCACCGGCATTTAATATCATAGCTGATCTTTTTGTGGACTCAGCTCCACTTACCCGCCCGCTCACCATAACCCTTAGTTCCTTTACAGATCAAAAATGTATCTATCCTTGCCTTAAAAACATTCAACAAGGTAGCCTCAGCGGCTTCACTGGGCAGGGAATTCCACAGATTCACAACCCTTTGGGTGAAGAGGTTCCTCCTCAACTCAGTCCCAAATCTGCTCTGTCTTATTTTGAGTCTATGCCCAATAGTTCTAGTTTCACCCGCCAGTGGAAACAACCTCCCTGCTTCTATATTCACTATTCCTTCATAATTTTATATGTTTCTATAAGATCCCCCCTCATTCTTCTAAATTCTAATGAGTATAGTATCAGTCTACTCAGTCTCTCCTCATAAGCCAACTCTCTCAACTCCAGAATCAACCTAGTAAATCTCCTCTGCACCCCCTCCAATGCCAGTGCATCCTTTCTCAAGTAGAGAGACCAAAACTGTATACAGTACTCCAGATGTGGCCTCACCAGCACCTTATACAGCTGCAACATAACCTCCCTATTATATATTATTATGATATACTATTATTATACATTGCGAAACATTCTTCCATCTTCCACCAAAAATTCTAAAAAGTATTTATACCTTGTCCACATATGTTTTTGCAATTCATTTTCTCCACTTTTTATTTATCTCCATTTCTTTCCTCCCCTCCTTTGCTTACCTGATTAATATGGAAGGATGGCTGTACACACTTCAGGGCCATACTACTAATTCAGCTGAGTGGCTATGCTTCATGTATGAATATCACTGAATTTCCCCATTAATGGCATGCAATGAGAGCTGAAAATTATCACTGCTTTTGGTATTTTCCTCATTGTCCCTGTTTGGGACGAAAATTTGTCTGGGTCCAGATTGCTTGCTGTGGCGGATGAACCAAGAGCACCAACACTCGATAGAGACAGGTACTAAGGCCTGATGTGAATAATTGGGACTGGCTGCTGTTAGTGATCATGATTCCACGGGCAGCTAATTTCAGGCCACCTGACTCACTGGAAGTAGTCCTGATATTCTCTGGAAGAAGAGATTGAACCATGTACCAGTATGGTGGAGCTGATTGTGAATTCTATAGAGTTGGGGAGCATCCTCATTCTTCTGGCTCCACATTTATTTAAAAAATAAACACTTATCCATTGGCAGTCATAGCAATCACTAAAGAATCCTGACCCAATGCCTTCTCCATTCACTGGTTATGAATTTTGGAAAGGGCTTCTGTGATAATCATCCACAAACAAAGACCTGCATTCACATGCAAGCTGATGACAATGAGCTGCGTCAGGGGCTGGCAGAGGAAGGGAGTTTGACAGAATAATTTCAATGGGGTTCAATGCAAATTATTCCAGTATTTGTTGTGAAACTTGAAGGCACTGGAGGCCGCAGCCAAGATGGGTTTGGAAATCAGATGTAGCAACTGGAGTATTTCAAATCACGGACGGGAAATGGCCCTGGGCATGAATAGATCAAGGAAGGGAGCTAGCGGACAGAGGAATAATTCATACATAGAAGCATGGGAATGCCATTCAAAGTGAGGAGCCAGTGTTCAATCAAGTCCAGGCAGCAGAGACTTGCAGTTCGCCAGGAGCAATCAGATGTGATGTCCTCAGATGTAGGTGGAGGTTAGACAATAAGGTAGGCACAGCAGCAGAATGACAGACTTGTGGGGGAAGCTTAGATTAGTTTTGCAATGGTGGAGACTGTGACCTGTGCAGAGGAGATTGTGAGGGGATGAGGGCTGGGAGGGAGGAGAAAGAGGTGCCTGTGGCTGCCTGCAGATAGAGCTCCAAAGCAGAGGAGCTTAATGGGTGCAGCCACCACATGTTCCCCAGCACTAACTTCCTCAATCTGACAGCATTGTTTCTTCACTATAATCTTCCCTCATCACCGAGACGAGTATTGTGCTAGTTCTCAGGTTTCACTGATTATAATATTTATAGAGAAATCAAAGGCCTGGAAGCTGTTTAATAACATAAGCAAGAACTGAAAGATGAAAGTAAAAAACACCCTACCCTAAGGGATAATAGATGTCTGTTCAAATTTAACATCATTTGTAATGACTTTATTTTCTACTGCTGTGTCCCAGATAGAGCTTCAGAAATCCCTTGATGCAAAGGAAAATGTAACAGATCGTGCCTAAATATTATTTATGTACCTAGTGAAGTTCACATCTCAAATAATTAAAAGCTGCAGATTTTTTTTTAAATGTTATATTTTGGGGGGAATGTTGCTCTGCCAAGCAGCTTTTCAAATGGCTTTTGTGTTGTGGGCATCTGCTGAGAGCCTCCTACATGAACCATTGCATAGAAATAACACAGCAAAGTCAGACAAGGGAATTCAAAGTCTCATTTCACACAACAGATTTACCTGACATCAGGAAAGATTTATCAATTACTGTCAAATCCATTAATATTTGATGCATGTAAGGCACAGCCTAAAACCTGAGCCTTTTCTAACATACAGGAGATGGATGTGAATTTTAAAATGTGCAGTTCTATTTAAAGAATGGTGCATATTTTTACATAAAGAAGGACAAGTGCATTCTCAAGAATTCAGCGGCGGTATTTCAATGTTCAATATTACTTATTCTTAGGTTTTTCTTTGTGGTTTGAACACAAAATTGCCAGAGGAATGTTCAGACTGTCCTTATAGAATAGAAAACTGTTTCTAGTTGTTGCCCTCCAGAATTTTGCAAATCATATCAAAGGGAGTTATGTCGCTTCCTGTGACCATTGAAGACGGAGATGAGGAGAAATTTATTCTCTCAGAGGGGTGTGAATCTTTGGAATTCTTTACGTCAGAGAGCTGTGGTGGCTGCATATGTCATTGAATTTATTCAAGGCTGAGACCCTTGAAATATAAGGGAGTCAAGGAAAGTGGAGTGGAGGTCAAGATCAGTTCAGCCATGATCTGAGTGAATGGCAGAGCAGGGCTCAAAAGGCCAAATGGCCTATTCCTATTTCTTGTGTTCCTATGACCACAAGCTTCTTGTTGTATACTTTCCATATGATTATTCCTGTTCCCCAGTGCATGGGACATAAATTTGCTGACCTCTCACTCAAATGCAGTGAGACTACTGTTAAAATGTGACCTATCAGCCCTGAAAATCCATGGTCACCCACTCTAGAGAGTCCTGCCTGTGACAGGGGAAACACCATTTTGAAGTCTTCCTGTTCACTCAGGACCAAGCATATGTGGGAGTAAGTACGTGAACTGGAGTGAACCACACCTGCCTCCCGATGGGCACAAGTAGACCCCACAAAATACATCAAAGCTAGCCAGCTTTGTTATTTTTAAAATTATTGTTCCCTTTACACAGTGACTCAGGGCAGGATTTTCAATTTTGGACTCCGATATCACTGTCGGATGCGCGTCCCAACCCCTCACCATGTTGGAAGTAGACACCCGATATCATTTGTGCCTGCAATGGTCAATCAGTGGATAGAGGATGCACACACCACGCAAAACTAGAGAGCCAATAGGGGGTCCCTCCAACATGGACAGAGCTGCCACCTGCCAATATAAGTAAAGGAGATCATAGAAACCCTACAGTGCAGAAGGAGGCCATTCGGCCCATCGAGTCTGCACCGACCACAATCCCACCCAGGCCCTACCCCCATATCCCTACATATTTTACCCGCTAATCCCTCTAATCTACACATCCCAGGACACTAAGGGGTAATTTTAGCATGGCCAATCAACCTAACCCACACATCTTTGGACTGTGGGAGGAAACCGGAGCAACCGGAGGGAACCCACGCAGACACGAGGAGAATGTGCAAACTCCACACAGACAGTGACCCAAGCCGGGAATCGAACCCAGGTCCCTGGAGCTGTGAAGCAGCAGTGCTAACCACTGTGCCACCGTGCCGCCCGAGAGAGGGTAGCTCCATCTGGTGGTGCCCCCTCAGCATTTGTAAAATACTTGAAGTAAAAAATGGCCACAGCAGCCAGACCACTTAGAAGAGGGGAAACCCCTCCCACAGGCCAGCCTTTAGCCACAGGTGTGGCTAAGCAGGCAAAGGGCTGCCGCAAGTCATCCTAGAGCTTTGGACCCCCTCATCTGCCACCAGGAGGCCGCTTCCTGACTGCTAGCTGTTCCCCGCACTGTCCGGGAGCCCAAAGTCTGACTGGAAAATTCCTGCTTTCCTCTGATTATTGGCCTCAATAGGCCTCTTAATTATTTTAACAAATTGCCTACATTGCGACCTCTATCCGGCCTCCAGAAAAATGGCTCAGGGGTGTGATGGTGCCAGCTTGCTGGTTTGTGGCGGAAAATAACACGCCCACCCACTCCCATATCGGGGCCAGAATGCTGAGCAAAAGGAATATGGCCGGGTTCTGAATGGTGAATGGTGTCATTACTGCGGGATAGTGTGTTTGCAGTGCTGCTTGTACCCTCATACTCCAGATTAAACTCACTCATTATTAATATTAAAACATCAGGATATGTATCTCATTCACTGATAATCAAAACTGGTATTGCAAAATACTGTGGATGCTGGAATTGGAAACAAAAACAGAAAGTGGTGGAAAATCTCAGCAAGTCTGACATGCCTGCCCGAGGCTCGTAAAATCCCGCACAAAGCCAATGGAGAATGCCATTCTGCGAGCCCCCCCACTCCGGAATCAGGGCGGGCATGCCGGTAAAATTCCAGCCAGCATCTGTGGAGAGAGAATAGAGCCAACGTTCCGAATCCGGATAACCCTTCGTCAGAGCTGAAGACAAAGAAAAATTAAAACTAAAGAAAAATAGGACGAGATCTCATCCTATTTTTCTTTGTCTTGAGCTCTGATGAAGGGTCATCCAGAGTTTAAACATTTGCTCTATTCTCTCTCCTCAGATGCATCAGACCTGCTGAGATTTTCCAGCATTTTCTGCTTTAGTGTTTTATAAGTAAATCTGTTTACAATTTGGCTCGCTCTTTGGTACTTCTGCTCTCACTCCTATACTCCTTTCTCTCTGGAGCCATGGAAAATGTGCTTTATGTAATGTTCTCCTTCTCTCTTTTGCTGCATCCCACAGGTAGGCCAGTGATGATTGTGGTTGAATACATGGAAAATGGATCCTTGGACTCATTCCTGAGGGTGAGGCAGCCAGCAGATTAAAGTACAATGAAATGATTTATGAACAATAACAAAGCTGGAATCATTTGCTGTTAAATGCATTTTAAATGTTGTTCCACATAGCGTCAAACGCACAATAATCGTGCTACTCCCCAAGATGTTTAACTGCCTTCCTTTTTTTTAATTGCAAGTCATAACAAAAGAAGATTTGACTTTCTAATACAGTTATTAAGGCTAGTGGCATTAAGTGAACAGGGTTAGGGAACTGGCATTCAAATGAACGCAGTAATTTATTACTTTCACAGGCAAATACATAATGTGCTTTAATGGACTGGTGGCTGGTGCACTGTTATCACGAATCTGTGATACCAGCAGGGAGCCTCGCCAGCAACAACACTGATCTGTAACATTAACACCAGCATCTCACAAGGCAATCTATTCCCTTTGTAAACAGGCCAATGGAAACAAGCCTGTTTCTCATTTTATCCCATGTTATACACTTTATCATTTCCCTTTTAATAAAATCTAAGATTACAAGCGGAGAAATTGTCAGAACTATTTGCCTCGCTATAGATTCACAAAGCAAGTTTTATGCGTCTGAACTGCCGACAGGACATCTCACCCACCAGCAGTACAAATCAGAGATTCAGGTGTACACGGCACATCATTTTCCAATAGTTCATTTCAAATCATGAGCATTGCAGATCTGAATTTCATATCTCCACTTCCAGTGACAAGGCCCCATGCCAGCAACGGGACGTAAAAATATCATCATGAAATCTGGCATGAAACGCACTTATTGTAACTTTGTGAGCATCTGAATCTTAGTGGAAATTCCCATTGAGATAATAATAGGGGAGAAATTCATTCATGTAGCTAGTCAGACTGCATTTATTTCCCCAGGGGCAGACTGAGCTGCCAGTCCCTACCAGTGGAGCCCGCGTGGGTTTTTTCAATATCAATGAGGAAATCTATGCACATAAGTCAAGTAGCAGCTCACAATACTGACTGCCCCATGCAAAATGATGCAGGCACTCATAGGTAGGCAATGTTGCATGAACAAATGTAGCCCCCAATGCATCTCAACATTGTGACAACTATATTTCGAGAGTTTGGGAAAATAAAAGGAACGGTAGTGGGGAGGATAGAAATGATGCATAGAGATGTTTAGGAGCATGGAATGGAGAAAATGTGTGGAGCAACAGTCTTTGCATGGGGAGGATAGAAGGCCAGGAAAGATTTTGAGAGAAGGGTGGAAAAGAGTGTTTTCAAGGACAGGGCAAGGAAGCAGTCGTTGGGTCCATAGCAACAGCAGGAGACCATCCATCTTCTATAACCGCTTCCATCATTGAACTAGATCAAGGTTGACCTCTACCTGAAGTCCTGTTACCCATAAAACAAAGAACAAAGAACAATACAGCACAGGAACAGGCCCTTCGGCCCTCCAAGCCTGCGCCGCTCCCTGGTCCAAACTAGACCATTCTTTTGTATCCCTCCATTCCCACTCCGTTCATGTGGCTATCTAGATAAGTCTTAAACGTTCCCAGTGTGTCCGCCTCCACCACCTTGCCCGGCAGTGCATTCCAGGCCCCCACCACCCTCTGTGTAAAATCTTTTCTACATATCCCTTGACAATTTATCTAATAATCTATCAATATTTAATGTTTAATATCCAAATGTTTTTAATATTAAGGCTATTATTAACGCATTTGAATAGCACCGACTATTTGACATTAAAATAAAATGGAGATGCCTCCAATTTGGCAGTTATGTTGTTAATATTTAAGTTAACCAAACTAATTGAATACTTTAGAGATAATTCAAAGTAGATTTCAAAATTAAATCAAGCTAAATGAAACATTAAACATATTCATCTGGGTGCAGAGGCATGTTTTGATGCATGAATAGCCATACTTTTTTTGAGAAAATCTGATTTTCCCTTCCCATGCCATTATACCCTGGCCGCCTTTATTCTTTTTTTATTCATTTGTAGGACATGGGCATCACACGTTGGCCAGCATTTATTGCCCATCCATAGTTGCCCTTGTTCAGAGGGTATTTAAGAGTCAACCATATTGCTGTGACTCTAGAGCCACATACATGTAGGCCAGACCTGGTAAGGACGGCAGATTTCCTGCCCTAAAGGACATTAGTGAACCAGATGGGTTTTTCCGACAATCGACAATGGTTTCCTGGTCATCAGTAAATTCTTAATTCCAGATTTGTTTTTTTATCGAATTCAAATTCCACCATTGCTGTGACGGGATTTGAACCTAAATCCCCAGAGCGTTAGCTGAGTTCCTAGTCTAGTGATAATACCACTTTTTTATGGATCAGGGATGCCCAGTGTGCAAATGCACACCCATTCCCACTGCGTTTGTGCTCCCCATTTTAAATTGGGTGGGGGGCGTACATTGCATTTTGTGCTATCCATCATTTACATCAGGTGGTGTGGGGGCTTTGGAATCCCATGAGAAGCACACCAGAGGGGCGATTTTCCCAGCCGGAGGACTCAAGGGGGAGGCTGTTTAGTTGGCTTCCTGTTGGGCACCACAGCTTCCGCGACTCTCCGGCCACCAGATTCCCGATGCCGTCAGCTCCACGCCAGATATCAGTGCGGAACTGTATAATTAATTTAAATCGGCATCATAATATAATTTGCATGTAATTATCAGGCCAGGACTGAAGTCTCCAGGCCCACTAGCCTCTTCCCCTGCCCCCCCCCCTCCCCCCACCCCCATAGCTGGTGGCCCGACCCCACTGGAGTGAAGGGGGCGATCGAGGCCTCCCAGAGAGTCGAGCACTGGGGGGGGTGATGCCCTCTGGGCATTGCCAGCTTGGCAAAGCCAGCCTGAGCCCCTGGCAATGCTCAGGGGGCACCTTGGCACTGCCCATCTATGATCCTGCCAATGCTCAGGGGGCACCTTGGCACTGTCCACCAGGCATGGGCAGTGCTAAGGGGGCAGGGCCTAATGGGTGCAGGTCCTCTGGAGGGGGAGATCAGTCAGGGTGGCAGGGTCCCGCTGCCACTCTACACTGGGATCAGTAACAGAGGGAGGGAGACCAGCAATCGGAGCTGCCAGTGGGGAATTGGGCGATATCCCCCTTCTATGCCTTATTTTCCTTTGGGACTTTTGGTCCATTTTCAATATGAGTATGAATTCAGGGTTTTTGGAGATTGTTAGTGGTTTAATGGTTTTCTAATAACTTTAAAATAATTCCTACTGCTATCGCATGGCTCCTGAGAACTGTGCGTAGCACATACAAGGTGGATGGCAATACATGGAGGGACAAAGAGTTATGGGGGTTATACGGGAATGTGAGGGGCATGAGGTGGCAGAGAGTTAGCATAAGGTGGCACAGGGGTGCGTGGGGGGATGAGATAGTGAGGTGTGAGGTTTAGGCAGCCTTTAAAGGATGTTGGGAGCTGGGCTGGACTAAGACGTGCCTTTAACCAGCCCACCCCTGCACCTACACTTCTCATGCACTCTCCACTGCGGCTCACAAAATGCAATGTGAGCCCAACCCATATGTGAAAAGATGAGCCGAAAAATCACACAGGTCGGGTTTTCTGAAGCTCAAACCAACATTTTGCCCAAGGGTGTGTTGAAATATGAAATAAAATAGAATCAAAAAGAAATACGTTAAAACAAAGTAGACAAAAGGGTTTAGTCATGTCGTTAAATATGCTAACTATATGTGGTAAATTGTAAAAATGTGTTACGCTTATTTAATGAGGGAAATCAAAATCATTGGATTAGGGAAAAGACTGATGAGATCAAACATTATACTTGAAGACAAGCCCTTATATATTGTTGTTGCAGTAAGTTTTTTAAAAAATGGTACAACAGAATAGTGAAATTGTTTCACATATTAATTACAAAGAGAATTTATCTGCCCGACAGTAAAACAAATTGTTTGTATTTGATGAGTCTTCTAAAATTTTGTATTATGCAGAAACATGATGGACATTTCACAGTCATCCAACTAGTGGGCATGCTTCGAGGGATAGCATCTGGCATGAAATACCTGTCTGACATGGGCTATGTACACCGTGACTTGGCTGCTCGCAATATCCTTGTCAATAGTAACCTTGTCTGTAAAGTGTCAGATTTTGGTCTTTCTAGAGTGCTTGAAGATGATCCTGAAGCTGCGTATACTACAACGGTAAGCCAGACAGCATTACGAAGGAAATGGCATGAGGCAGCAGCCACATAGTTATTTTTTTAACTGTGTGTGGATGAGTACACTTAGAATGCTTAATCAGTATTGTTGCATGTATTACTCTAAAGATGCTTCAAAATATACACAATAACACTGAATGCTGGACGCAAAATATTTTTGGATATACAAAATCTTTCATTCATACAGTTGTTGATATTTCAAATTAACTTCCTCCATAATGGGGAAATCTCCAGGAACATAATTCAAATAAAATGTTACACAGGTAATCGCGAACAGCAAACTTCAGCTCAGTTAATCTTTGGAGCATGTCCAGCTCAGTGGGTCTGCCATCAGCTCTGTGTGATATAACATCTGTATATTTGTCCCTTGTTCTGCCATTCACAATAACTGTGATGAATTGCCCTCCTCTGAAGTTAGTCACAGACTGGAACATAAGGCACGGGCTGATCAGCAGCATCAAATGCATAGAAAAGAGACGTTTATAATGGCATCAGCATGCCAAGATCGGTCAGGTTCTGAAGGCTCTGATACTTCTGGGCAAAAACTAGCAACTACCTAAAGTGCCAAATAAAATGGGAAGAAGTAATGTAGAGTATTAAATTCCCACCAAGGTGGGAAAGGTTAACCTTTTGGTATTTATTCATGGGATGTGGACATCACTGGCTAGGCCAGCATTTATTGCCCATTCTTAATTGCCCTTGAGAAGATGGTGGTGAGCTGCCTTCTGGAATCTCTGCAATCCGTGTGGTGTAGGTACCTCACAGTTCTGTTAGGGAGGGAGTCCCAGGATTTTGGCCCACCGATAGTGAAGGAATGCCAATATAGTTCCAAGTCAGGATGGTGACTGGCTTGGAGAAGACTTCGATGGTGGTATTCCCATGTGTCTGCTGCCCTTGACCTTCTAGATGGTAGCAGTCATGGGTTTGGAAGGTGCTGTCGTAGGACCCTTGGTGAATTGGTGTGGTGCATCTTGTAGATGGTACACACAGCTGCCACTGTGCATGGATGGGTGGTGGAGAGAGTGAGTGTTTAAAGTAGTAGGTGTGGTGCCGATCAAGCAGGTTGCTTTGTCCTTCTTGAGTGTTGTTGGCGCTCTCATCCAGGCAACTGGAGAGTATTCCATCACACTTCTGACTTGTGTCTTATAGATGGTGGACAGGCTTTGGGGAGTCGGGGGGTAAGTTACTACCACAGAATTCCTAGTCTCCGACCTGCTCTTGTAGCCACAGTATTTATATGGCTAGTCCACTTCAATTTCTGGTCAACGGTAGCACCCAGAATGTTAATCGTGGGGGATTCAGTGATGGGAATGCCATTGAATATCAAGGAGAGACGTTCAAATTCTCTCTTGCTGGAGATGGTCATTGCCTGGCACTTGTGTGGCGTAAATGTTACTTGCCACCTGTCAGCCAGACCCTGGACATTTTCAAGGTCTTGCTACGTTTGGACGTGGACTGCTTCAGTATTAGAGGAGTCACAAATAGTGCTGAAAATTGTGAAATCATCAGTAAACATCCCCACTTCTGACCTTATGATGGAAGGAAGGTCATTTGATGATGCAGCTGAAGATGGTTAGACCTAGCACCTAGCACGTTACCTTGAGGAACTCCTGCAGCGATGTCTCTCCAGTGGGGTAGACCCCCCCCCCCCTCTGAAATTTAATGGTATCACGCTGGTGGCCTCTGCAGTGCACAGAGTGTGGGAGATTCATTTCTGAACTCCCACTGAAAAAGCAGCATGAATTACTCCAGTTTTCATGCGAATTCGACACTTAGAATTTTTTTGGGAGAATTCCGGCCATTGTCCTCGTTCTAATAGAGAGTCAAGTAAAAAAAAACTCTAAAAATCCAATGCTACAGCTAAAATTGGTTACGGATGCCCATCAATATTCATATTCACAGCGATTCCGTTGTTGGGCAGTTAGACACAAAAGCTGTCTGCTTTAAGATATCTAACCCCTTGACAACCAGAAAAATACTGAGGGGTTTTCAGTACCTTTCTGCAACATCCCTGATGTTCTGTAGGGATACTTGACCACTCACATCCTTCCAATTTGGAGTACATCATTTTTAACAGCAATGTGTGCTGTCTCCTTGATTAAACCCCTCCTTCTTGATTAATCCTTATTATTCACTATTATTTAATTGTTAAAATGGTTTTATTATTTCAATACTGTGAGCCTGATTCCTGGTCAGCATGTACTTCTAATATCCTTCCTAATACTTCCAATTGCTCCTTACTTTTCATAAAATGAGAAATAAAATGTTATTTCCTCCAACTTTCAAGAGAGCTGCATTCCTAGATTTCTGGTCAATTCTGCTCTAGGGATGCCTCCTTAAGAGATAATGGGAATAGTACCAGGCTGTACCATTATTAATCTTCCCTAAAATGTCTTTGCTAGTGATAAGAGCAGTTAAGAGAGGCCCTAGTGATACCTAATGTATGGTATGAATGAGGTCGGTTGAACGTCTGTTCGAACCAGAGCTATCAAGCTAGTGCTGCCCATGTATATGTTTGAAGGTTTCTGGGTTAAAAAAAATGGCTATCCATGAATCTCTGTCCATTTTCTCAATTCTAAAGTTTAATGTCCTAAATATATGTATGCATTCTATCTATTTGTTTGTGTATTTCCGACACACACTTACCCTTGCTAAAAGCAATGTGCGTTGATGAGCAGGGGGCCATTTTCTGCAATGAAAAGGAATATGTTCATGCCTTGTGCTTTTTTTTAAAATTATCCAGGAGCTTGAGGAACCTATAGCTCCCCATTTCTCCATGGCAATACCTTGGCCAGAGTCAGCTTGCCAAGCAATCTGCACCATTTTCTCCTGCATTATAAGCTGTTGCGATAGTTTGAAATTTGGTATTCTTGCATTTGTCCTGATGGTTGCAAGATGAAAAGCTTCAACAATTGCTTTAGTGTAAATTCAGTCTAAATCGACTAAAATTTCTTTCATTTTAGATCAGCTCTGAGTGAACGAAGCCGAGTTCCCAAAAACCAGTTTTTACTTTCAAAGCAGTTTGCATACTTTATTTCCGTGAGGAATTGTGAAAGGCTCCGAACAATTGAAATGCTTAGGAAGAGTTTAGAAAAGGGCTGAGGAACATTGAAACAAAATTTACATGCTGCCAACTTTACAAAAAAATTGGACCTCAGCATTGATTTTGAGACTACCTCAAGAGCATAATGTCACTTTGCTAGTAATATACATTAGCTACAAAATAACTCCAGCCAGCAACCTGCAAAAAGTACTAAGGAAGGCCACTCTCATGTCTTTTGGTTTTGAATGATAGGCAACTGCCATCTACAATAATGAACAGAGTCACTGAGCGAGCTTAATATACCTGTGCACCAAGTTATTTTTTCTACAAGTCAGCAACAGTGAGAGGGAACAATTTCACCATGGATCATTTCTACTGTTTTCCTAAAAAAAACCACTTTGAATGCCAGTGCTGCATTATTGGGTATTTCAGACTGGATCTCACTGACCTCAGCATAATGGCAGTTCCGCCTCTTCGCCCTTCTATTTATACAATAAGAAGTATCTGCAATTGAAAATTGTAAATTGAAACAATTGCTTGAAGTTCACTGAAAAGCTCTTTATGAACTAAGTTTTTAGAGACAGTGATATACATACAATGGCCAGGATTCTCCAGCCATTCACACCAACGGGATTCTCTGGTCTCGTCACAGTGAACGGAGATTTGGCTGAGCATCAAATTCTCCATCCTCACTGGCAGCAGCAGTGAGGTGTGAACAGTTGGAGAATTCCAGCCAAGGTTTCTTTAAACATCCATAAAAACAATAATACATCTTTGATTTTATTTGAGACTTTTCAGTGTGCACAAATTTTACTCCTGTCCCTTTACCTCAGGTTTTCCAGAATTTCCTTATAATAGACAAAGTGGGAGGTATTTATAAGCTCTGTCCTCTTTGTCTTTAGTCTATTATCTATTTTCTCCGATGGAATTTTCAACATCATCCTATGCATTGCAGTGACTGGAGGGAACAGCAGAACTGCAGTTTACTCTATAGAATATAAGAAGATAAAAGTTCACAAGGCTGACAGATCCTGGTGACAGGCTGTCTATTCTTTAGAAAATAAGACAAAGATATAGGCCTCATATTTGTCTTTTACTGGACAGGCCTCCCAGCCAGCAGTGCATTGAGATTGCAGGTCCATTACTCATGTGTGTTACTGTGTAAACTGAACAGATTCATATCTCCATCGCTTGGGTTCAAAGTTTCGTATTTTTATGTGTGAACTCCAGAGGGCCATGTTGAAATTATAGGATAAAGTGAAGATGTTTTCAGAAATGCTGGAGCTGTAGTCAGTGACTTGATGTTCAACTGGAAACTAAAACATGACAAATGAGGACCGATGCTCTCACACTGCGCCTGATGATAAGCACACACCTGTTTAAAATGATAGATTAGTGAGGGCATTACCAACAGCACCCAAAGGAACAGGTATTTATGCAAACACATTAAACAATGTACTACTGAAGGAAGTTGTACTCATAGGGGAAATCCTTTGTCTCGCTCTGCTGGACCCACTTTCCAGCATGGATTGAGGTGGAAGAAGCTAAACAGATAGAAAAAACAAACTTATTGCCAATTTTTGACACCAGACTCGACAGGTGTGTTGTTTGTGACTGGGCCTCAATTCAGGCAGCCAGCCATTCCTGCCAGAAATGGCAGGAGCCTCATTGCTCCAAGCAGATTGGGGTTCTTTGATGTTGTTAGCATTCTGATGCCATTTTCATCGCCAGTTCTGCAAAGCAGAAAATAGTCAAATCCAATACAACTGGAAGGAAGACTGAGGTTATTATTAATTATTAATTTGACAGTAAACTTTCAGAATTACTTAAATTACCCTCCTTGTGGCAAAGTCCCCATTGTTCCCAAATCCCCACTGCATTGTTCAGCCCTCCGATGGAATTTTCAACATCCTCCACTTTACAAAGAAGGCAGAGGGCAAGAGCTGCTTGACCCTTGCTCAGTGGCTGCCCCACCACATCCACTGCCCTCCCAAAACCATGAGCTGGCTGCAAGTGCCCGAATCACATGAGCAACATGCCACCTGTACGTAAACGAGGCCCAACTATCAAAATGGTCAGGCTACAGAAAACACTGGCAACACCCAACATTTGTTATGTGCCAAAGACAAACCTATCATTACACACCCCGGCAGAAATGGTTGCGTAATGAGAATTACTCCCGACAGTAATAAGGTGACTGTCTGCCAAAGCCAAAAGCAGCATATTGTATTCCACTTACTGTTATCTGTGAGAATTATTTTCATTTGAATGTGGTACAGCCCAAGTTAAAAAAGTATTACACAAAAGAAGCAGAATTGTAGTACGTTCATATTTAATTAATCATGCTCGGACTTGTTTGTTCACTCTTACATCATGCGTAAGCAGGATATATATTATAAATACTGAATTTTTAAAAATATGTCTAATATGCCACATGTTATCATAGTATGCTCAGTCTACATCTTGTCAAAATTGTGTTCTTTTCTCAAAATTCAAAAGTTTTGGACATGAAATTCCTCCTTTCAATAATTTTACCAAAATAGCATTTTGTGCCCATGATAAACAGGAGAGTTTTCACCCCTGCTACCCAGCAAAGTAGTTCATTCACATTGATGGATGATTTTAATTCGCCCAACTTGCCTACAATTAGTTTCCAGATACCACATGGGATTTTTAAAAATTGCATTAATGTTAATAACTTCTGAAATAGTTGTTTCACAACACAGCTAGTAACATTTACCATAACCATTAACAACATATTTATAATATTAACACTGGGCTTTTTTATATTTACAATACGGCTGTCTTGGGTGCAATTTGAGTAACGTCATTAGCTCAATAATCAAAATGATTTCAAACATTGGGAAAGCGTAATTGTTGGTTGATAGCCTGAAGTGTTCCACAATGTCAGATCTGCACTTTTTAGTACAGAATAACAAAGGTATATAGGATTAAGTTGCATGAGTAAAGTTTGACGTTTCTATAAAGTCTTTTCACTCAACCAAACACTATTCTTCAGAGCAAGAAATGAAGCTGGAGCTGTAACAAAACAAATCTTGCATAAGAGAGCTCCAGTATGATATTTATAACTCCATTAGTGTTGTACTTTGCTTTGGGCCTGTTTCATATAATAGATGGCAAAATGCTATCACGAGTCGAGGGATTGTTGGATATTTTTTGGATATTTATTTATAGTTTTTTTTCTAATAACTAAATTCAAGCAAAGTGGCAAAGCTTAAAATCTTTCTCCTCTTTATTCCTTCCCTTGGCACTAGCAGAAATATCCTTCATTATCTAGTATATTACAAACAATACCCGCCCCCCCTACCCATCACAGATTTCTGTAGCAACAACAACTCCTCTTAAGTAAAGGACATGTGAGGCACCCTCATTAGAGCAGCTGCTTGTCACAGCAACAGAATTTACTGGAAAATTCTTTACAGGGAGAAATCGATTGCCATTATGCCGCATAATCCTAATGAAAATCAAAAGCAACAAGAGTAAACTATATATTTTATAATATGTCAAAAGGTAGAATCTAAAATATCAACAAAATAGCTGTGTGTTTACTTTTGATCCAGAGGGTTTCCATAGCACGATAGTTTGTCCTTTTACTTCAATTCAGTCATGCAAAAAGGATAAAGATCACCTCCCGCTCCGGGGTGTTAAAGGCCAGGAGTGTAATAAGTTTAAGCATTCCCAATCCATCTTCTGTTGGGCTGAAACACACAAAACAAAGCCATTTGGAATTCAGCTCTGTAAGTGGAATGGAATGGCTGTCATGTACAGGATTTTTGAAAAACATTTGCTAAAGTGCAACCTAAGAGATTTTAGACAAAAAGAATGATGCATGGAGTTAAGAGCAATGTGGCCATGTGGATTGGGAGATGCTATGGGGGCAAAAGGAGCTTTTCTACGCTGGAAAGATAAAGTGAGTAGCATCCAGAGGAGCCTATGTTCGGGTCACTAGTTGATGTTAGTAATACATTCTTATGGATGAGTATTGAAATTTGTTGATGCCATTAAGTTGGGGTATAGTAGGTTATGAAAAGGACAATGAGGGACTGCAGGACTGTGGCAAGAAATTGTTCAGTGTTTATTTTTTAACCGATCATTTTTGCTGCAGAAAGGCAGGTGAGGGAATAAAGCACTGGATCACATATCGGCCAGAATTTTCTATGAATTGGTGAAGAGGGGAATGCGGGACCAGAAAAGCGTGGCACAGGCACTTCAGCTCCAGTCACTAACCCTGGAATCTCATACAGGCTAGCCAGCGGGCGGAGGGGCTGACCATTCAGTGGTCAGAGGTGGACTGAGGCAGTGACCACATTGTTAGCTGGCACAGTTGGATGTCCCTGTCACCCAGTTTAAAGGACCACCAGCACTGGAAGGCTCAGAGCTCAGCAAGGAAGGCACAATGAAACCCTAACGAATGAGGTGTTTGTCAGCATTTTGCACAAGGATAGCCATGTCCCCATGGTTGAATAATGAATCTCTGCATCATCTCCTCTGGTGGCACAGTGGTTAGCACTGCTGCCTCACAGTGCCAGGGACCTGACTTCAATTCCCGGTTTGGGTCACTGCCAGTGTGGAGTTTGCATGTTCTCCCCGTGTCTGCGTGGGTTTCCTCCAGGTTTCCTCCCATAGTCCGAAAGACGTGCTGGTTAGGTGCATTGGCCATGCTAAATTCTCCCTCAGTGTACCCAAACAGGTGCCAGAGTGTGGCGACTAGGGGATTTTAACAGTAACTTCATTTCAGTGTTAATGTAAGTCTACTTGTAACACTAATAAATAAGCTTAAACTTAAAACTTCCAGCGGATTGGAAATCAGCTAATGTCACATCTTCGTTCAAGAAAGGAGGGAGGCAGAAACTAGGAAACCATAGGCCTGTTAGCCTAACATCTGTCAGAGGGAAAGTGCTAGAATCCATTATTAAGGCAGTTACAGCAAGATGTTTAGAAAATCACCATTTGATCAAGCAGAGCAACATGGCTTTGTGTTGCTCTGCTTAACACAAGCTGTGAAAGATTTCTGATGGAGTAACATTCAAGATGGAATGGGAAGGGAAAACGGAAGATGTGGATGTTCTTGGATTTCCAAAAAACATTTGATAAGGCACCACATCAAAGGTTCCTATACAATCTAAGAGCATATGTTGTGGGGGGGGGGGGGGGCGGGGGGGGGGGGGGGGGAGCGCGTATTAGCATGGAGAAAGTGTTGGTTGGGGGTGACTCTCTGAAGATGGTGGGTGACAACAGGGGGTTGTGGGCAAGGGAGCTGGATACTGGCTTTACAATGAAGAGTCACAAATAAACCACATCAGATCTCATAAAAGGGCAAGTGTACTCTATTTACAACAGTGTTGCAACATTATCAATTATAGCACAACCCACATGTGAAATCAGAACTTCTTAATCTATCACTCCCTCTAGATGCTCCCCCCATACCCACAGCAGGTGCCTTCAAATCCATGGCCAAAATCTATCAAGAATTAGCAATTGTGAAACAAGAATATGGAGCTGCTGATCTAATTGCAATGTAGACAAGGCTTTAAGTGGAATGACAAAGAAAATATCTCACGAGATAGAAACAGAAAATGCTGGAAATACTCATCGGGTCTGGCAACATCTGTGGAGAGAGAAACAGAGTTAAAGTTTCAGCTCGCGGGTTGGACTGACAAATTCACATTGTCTTCTTTCTTGGTGCAGGGTGGAAAAATTCCTATTCGGTGGACTGCTCCTGAAGCAATAACCTACAGGAAGTTCTCTTCAGCAAGCGATGTGTGGAGTTATGGGATTGTAATGTGGGAAGTGATGTCATATGGGGAAAGACCTTACTGGGAGATGTCCAACCAAGATGTAAGTTATTCATATGGATAGTTCTGTTAGTCATGTCACAGCATATTTTAATGTGTTTAATTGTGTATCACTCATTATTTCTACCACTGCATTCTGCATTTGAAGAATTTATAGAAGTGAGATTGGGGTAGATTTTCCGATCAGCTATACCCAATCAGAAAACATAAGGAATGGGAGCAGAAGTGGACCATGGCTTTCTTCGCCATTCAAAACAATTACGGCTAAACATTGACCTTGGCTCCACTCTTCCTCCCAGTCCCTTGATTCTCTGAGACACCAAAAACCTGTGTATCTCTGCCTTAAATCTTTTCCACAATGAAGTGCCCTCTGGAGTAGAGAATTCCAAAGATTCACAACCCACTAAGTGAAAAAGAAATTCTCCTCATCTCAGTGCTAAATGATTGCTCTTTATCACCAGACAGTGCCCCTGCGTTCTGGATTCCACAGCCAGGGAAATCAATTTTGCACTAATTCCCTAACGAGCCCCTTCAGAATCTTCTATGTTTCAGTGCAATCACCTCTCAATCTTCTAAACTCCAGACAATATAGGTCCTATTTACTCAGTCTCTCATCACTGGACAACCCTTTCATCCCTGGAACCAAACTAATGAACCTTCGCTGTACCACCTCCAATGTATTTCCTTAAATTTGGAGATCAAAGTTGCACACGATACTCCAGATGTAGTCGTACAAAAATCTTGTACAACTGTAGCAATATTTCCTTATTCCTATACTCTAATCACCTTGCAATAAAGGTCAACATGCCATTTGCCTTTCTAATTATTTTCTGTAAACATGCTAACTCTCTTTGTTCTTTATACAAGAACCCCCGAATCCCTCTAAACATTATTTAAAATTCTGCTTTTCTATTTTGACTATTGAAGTGGATAACTTCATACCTCGCGCATTATACTCCATCTGCCATCCTGTTGCTCACTCGCTTACCCTGTCAATATCCCTTTGCAGCCTTTTTGTGTCCTCCTCAAAGCTTATGCTGCTGCATAATTTAATAACATAAGCAGCCTCGGACACATTACTCTTGATCCCTTCGTCTAAGTCATTAATATAGATTGAAAATATGAGAGCCCAGCATTGATTTGTGCAGCACCCAATTATGCATAGCCTGCCAACTTGGAAATGCCTCATTTATCCCTACTTGTTGCTTCGTGTCTTTTAACTATTCTTCCATCCCCGTGAATACATTACCCCCACCTCCATGACCTTATCTTGCAAATTAACCTTCTGTGTCGCACCTGAGTGAATGTCTTTTGGAAATCCAAGTATTCTACAACAGCTGGGTACCCCTTTTCCAACCCTACTAGTTACATCTTCAAAAGGCTGTCATACATTTTTCAATTACCTTTTCATAAAACCATGCTAGCTTTTGGCCCTGAAAACTGTCTAGTCTACCTCAGGTGATGCCAGAAGTAACAGGTATCTCAACAATGTGAGCAACAGGTGAAGCCAGCTATTTCACACTGCTACTATGCATGAATGGAATTTGCCATGAACAGGATGTTGCTGTCAAGCTAATAAGACATTCTACCTATTAAACGTTTGAATACGGTGAATTTCAGTGCCACTGTGATGTTAGGTATGCAGGCTACATCCCAAAGACTGGCAGATCATATCAAGCAGCATGCCCCCTTCTGCTGTTTGCAACAGGTAATGTACAGACCGCATCCAACCAGCATGTGCTTGTAAAACTTAGAGCACAGTTTCCAACTTTAAATGTAATTCTGCGATTGGACAACATTTGCTCAATAATCCCCAGTGCGGTACATGTGTGTGTTCTGTAAGCTACATATGTAGAGCTGCGCAAGGCCCTGTCCTTTGCAATCAGAAAGAACACGTACACATATTGTGGGGTGAATTTTCCTGTTCTGCCTGCCACAGGAATTGTAGCAGGCGAAGGGTGGACCATGGAATCCCTCAAGCGGGATTTTCCCATTTTGGGGCGAGCGCGGCCAGAAAATTCCACTCATTGTGCCTATTTCAGCTAAACTAAGTAAGTGATAGCCGTTTACTGGTTCATTCCTCAGAGCCATGCATTGACTAATCAGGGTCAAGCTGCCTGGTTTAAATTTTTAAACAATGCTTGGCAGTTAACTGTCAGTCAGCACTAATTGGTGCAATCTGCATGGCAACACCCTCACCAATTAGCATCCACTTGCCCACCAATCTCCTGTATACTCTCCTCATACAGTCGAACACTATTGTTTCTCCTGAAATTGGTATCTTACAAATTGTCCTGTTGAGTCCAATACAAAAAGCTTTGACCACAAAAATCTCTTTTTTTCAGCAATTTTCAAGTTTTGTGCCATCAAATAAATATTTGACTATATTTTTGTTGAACATTTTGAATTTTTTTTTGTGTTCCAGTATTTATGTACCGCCATATCTTTTAATCCACTTACCCAATCGACCTGAGTCAGTTCTTCCCTCATGCCTATATAATTAGCTTTGTTTAAGTTTAAGATTCTTGTTTATGATTAGATTATGTTGTTGTCAAACTTAATATGGAATTCAGTTATATTATGATCACTATTTCCCTTTTTATTATGAGATTACTAATTAATCCTGTTTCATTACTTGACATTAGATTTAAAATAGCTTTAACTGAAGTTGGTTCCACAATGTGGCTTCAGGGAATCGTCACAAAAGCATTCTACCAACTCACCTTCCAGATCAGTTTTGTCAGTTTGATTAGTCCAGTCTATATAAATATTAGTCACTGACAATTATTACATGTCCCAATAACTACTTGTTCCTCCAAGTCACATACCATCCTGACCTAGAACTGTAGCACTGACCTGTCATCATTGCTGAGTCAAAATCCTAAAATTCGTAATCCAACAGCAATGTGGGTGTACCTTCAGCATATGGGCTGCACCACAACCTTCTCAAGTGAAGCTAGGGATGGGCAATAAATGCTGACCTTGCCTGTGTTACCCATATCCCATGCAGAGCATAGAATCCTTACAGTACAGAAGGAGGCCATTCAGCTCATCAAGTGAAAGAGCATCATAGAAATCATCATAGAAACCCTACAGTACAGAAAGAGGCCATTCGGCCCATCGAGTCTGCACCGACCACAATCCCACCCAGGCCCTACCCCCAAATCCCTACATATTTTACCCACTAATCCCTCTAATCTATGCATCCCAGGAAACTAAGGGGCAATTTTAGCATGGCCAATCAACCTAACCCGCACATCTTTGGACTGTGGGAGGAAACCGGAGCACCCGGAGGAAACCCACGCAGACACGAGGAGAATGTGCAAACTCCACACAGACAGTGACCCAAGCCGGGAATCGAACCCAGGTCCCTGGAGGTGTGAAGCAGCAGTGCTAACCACTGTGCTACCGTGCCGTCCACCCAAGCTCATCCCCATAACCCCATGCATCTACCCCGCTAATTCCCCTAACCTACACATATTGGGATACTAAAGGGCAATTTGGCATGATAAACCCACCTAACCTGTTCATCTTTGGACTCCCTGCAGACACAGGGAGAATGTGCAAACTTCACACAGACGGTCACCCGAGGCTGGAATCGAACCTGGGTCCCTGGCACTGTGAGGCAGCAGGGCTAACCATTGTGCTGCCTTGGGTGAATAAAATCAATTTCCCAGTCAGCTGTTTTTACTGGCACTTAATTGTATTAATGTTAGCCCCTGTGCCTTTATTTTGACATTAATTAATGTTGTATCTGTCTGCTCTAATCCTATTTCCTATTTCTTCCATGGACCATTGTATGTTATTTATTTTCAAATAGTCATGCAACACATTTTTAAATTATGTAATGCGGTTTAATTCAATGACTCCGTGCTTCTAGGGGGAAAGCTGTGCTCAAAAGATGCATGGTTCACAGATAGGATGACAACATTGTTACCCCAGCTGGTTAACCAAGACCCCTCTGAGGCCCTCAGCTGGCCACATGGGATTGTGGAATTATCTCTGTAGTGTCTACCTCAATGTCGACTTATAGTAAGACTCCATTTCAGATTGTTTTAATTTTTCTGGAGTTAATACATACGTGGCAAGTTGCAACCTTGATGAGCTGACAGCTGATCTGCCCAGCTGTTTAGAAAGAATTTTTGAGCCTGCTGAAGGGACCTCGTGTTGTGTGATAGGAAAAACCCTGCAAAATCTCCAAAGAAAATGCAGATTAAACAGCTTTGCCATCTGTTTGCTGCCAAAACAAAGCACTAGAAACTGCACAATTGTATTGGTGAAATGATCAGTATTTCATGTGCAGGAGGTAGAATTCTGACAAACATCCGTTTTGCTCATTCAAAACACTCAGGGTGGCATTCTCCCATGCCCCCCCCCCTCACTCAGGTGGGTTCAATGGCAGACACGAGAGGGGTGGACGGGGCTCAACGGGAGTCCAAATATCGATTTCATGCTGGTGAGAATTTCCCGCGGGATCTTCCATTGGTGCTGCCATGGAGGATAATGTCAAACTGATTTACCTCCCATTAAGGCCCAACCAGAATCTTCGCCCCCCACCCCCCACTCTCCATTCTCTGTGATGCCAGCAGGGAAACATAGAAAACTACAGCACAAAACAGGCCCTTTGGCCCCACAAGTTGTGCTGAACATATCCCGACCTTTTAGGCCTACCTATAACCCTCCATCCTATTAAGTCCCATGTACTCATCCAGGAGTCTCTTAAAAGTTCCTATTGAGTTTGCCTCCACCACCACTGACGGCAGCCGATTCCACTCGCCCACCGCCCTCTGTGTGAAAAACTCCCCCCTAACATTTCCCCTGTACCTACCCCCCAGCACCTTAAACCTGTGTCCTCTCGTAGCAGCCATTTCCACCCTGGGAAAAAGCGTCTGAGAGTCCACCCGATCTATACCTCTCAACATCTTATACACCTCTATTAGGTCTCCTCTCATCCTACGTCTCTCCAAGGAGAAAAGACCGAGCTCCCTCAGCCTATCCTCATAAGGCATGCCACTCAATCCAGGCAACATCCTTGTAAATTGCCTCTGCACCCTTAATCTTTTCCACATCCTTCCTGTAATGAGGCGACCAGAACTGAGCACAGTACTGGGGTCTGACGAGGGTCTTATATAGCTGCATCATTATCCCCGGACTCCTAAACTCAATCCCTCGATTGATAAAGGCCAGCACACCATACGCCTTCTTAACCACCTCCTCCACCTGCAGGGCCGATTTTAGAGTCCTATGGACCCGGACCCCAAGGTCCCTCTGATCCTCCACAGTACTAAGAGTCTTTCCCTTTATATTGTACTCCTTCATCCCATTTGACCTGCCAAAATGGACCACTACGCATTTATCTGGGTTGAAGTCCATCTGCCACTTCTCCGCCCAGTCTTGCATCCTATCTATGACCTTCTGTAACTTCTGACATCCCTCCAGACTATCCACAACCGCACCAACCTTTGTGTCGTCGGCAAACTTACCAACCCATCCCTCCACTTCCTCATCCAGGTCATTTATGAAAATGACAAACAACAAGGGTCCCAGAACAGATCCCTGGGGCACACCACTGGTGACCGACCTCCAATTAGAAAAAGACCCATCTATACACACTCTCTGCCCCCTTTGGGCAAGCCAGTTCTGGACCCACAGGGCAGCAGCCCCTTGGATCCCATGCCCTCTCACTTTTTCTAGAAGCCTTGCATGGGGAACCTTATCAAACGCCTTGCTAA
The DNA here is from genome assembly GCF_964213995.1 of Mustelus asterias. NCBI lineage: Eukaryota > Metazoa > Chordata > Chondrichthyes > Carcharhiniformes > Triakidae > Mustelus > Mustelus asterias. The sequence goes on from NC_135817.1 coordinate 46,160,636, forward strand.
AATCCATACAAACCACATCTACCGCTTTCCCTTCGTCAATGTGTTTAGTCACATTTTCGAAGAACTCCACCAGGCTCGTAAGGCACGATCTGCCTTTGACAAAGCCATGCTGAGTATTCTTGAGCATACTAAACCTCTCTAAATGCTCATAAATCTTGTCCCTCAGGATCTTCTCCATCAGCTTACCAACCACTGAGGTTAGACTCACTGGTCGGTAATTTCCTGGGCTATCCCTATTCCCCTTCTTGAAAATAGGAACCACATCCGCAATCCTCCAATCCTCCGGCACCTCTCCCGTCTCCATCGACGACGCAAAGATCATCGCCAGAGGCTCTGCAATCTCTTCCCTCGCCTCCCACAGTAACCTGGGGTACATCCCATCCGGACCCGGCGACTTATTTTTCTTGATGCCATTCAAAGATTCCAGCACAACCTCTTTGTCAAAGTCCACATACTCAATCTTTTCAGTCCACCGCAAGCCCATAGTACATCCATCCATGTCCTTCTCCTCTGTGAAAACCGAGGCAAAATACTCATTAAGCATGCTGGTCCAGGACATGTCTGGAACAACGTGGTGTGCAGAAGTTAGGACTCACCTGAACAATGCCAGAGACTGCCTCCGGAATTCAGGATGGAGGCCGCCTGCAGTGCATGGGGACAACAACTGTCAGGTAGATCCTCCAACTTCAGTGTTATGTGAGGACTATCTTCCAGCTGCAGAGTGTTTCTAAGGATCCATCTTCTTTTTCAGGAGGTCAATCTTCTTTATTTAATGGTGGGTGGGTGATGTTGAGCATCTTTTCAATATGATGGCGGGACATGATTGCATTCCTGCCCTGTCACAGAATACAATGCAAAACCACTGAGTGTGTAATTAGTTAAGTCAGGGCCAGAAGATATGGCGCTGTTTCCCACCAGCCATCCCCAGCGAGGAACAGTCCACATTCCCGCTCCCACCATGGGACTTAATCCTAGGTGGGAGAGTTCTGCCCCAAGTTCCAGTCGGTGGGTGGATATCTGGGGCAGGCTTGTATGCAAAAGATTTACTAACTTCTAAAATGATGGACTTACGCAAATGGCAGGATAGCAAAGGCAAAACCTGATCTGCTGGAACTTCTATCTTACAAGCTAGAATTGCATGTGAGCTGAAGCCTGTAGTACTTGCAAGACTTGTCAAGCTATGAAGTGACTGAGATTTAGCATTTGACTGTCCAAAAACCTCACTGAAATACCCGTTTTGACTGAGAAAATAGACATTTGTTTCAGCTCTATTGTTAAGAAGGGCTCTACAAGATGTTCTTTAGCAGTTTAGGGCAAGGAAATCTTTTCATCCCCACCATTCAGCCATGGAGCCCTCAGGATGGAGGAACAAAAAATGGACAGACATGAATGATTATACATCAATGGAGAAGACAGCCAGTTCAAGGTATCATTCCATCAAAGGCTGGAGACCACATAGCTCCTTAAGGATGTATCAAAAGAGGTCTGCAATGTAAATCATTGTTTCATAAAGGGGCATGGGTAGACCTCTTGGGCTAATTTTCACATTCACCATCCAGGCCATAATCTTAATTAGATGTCAACCATAGCTCAATGCTAGCATTCTTGTCCCTGGGACAGATATCTTGGGTTCCAACCTTACTCCAGAGACTTGTACACGTAATCTGAATTGACATTTGAGTGCAGTACAATTGGAGATGTCCTATCTTCCCCCTCACATAGAAGTAAAAGAGTCCGTGGCCTTATTTGACGCAAAGTCGGGGGGGTGTTCCCAGTATTTTTGAAAATGTTACTTGCCACTTGTTCGCCCAAGCCTGGATATTGTCCAAGTCTTGCTGCATTTGGGCATAGACTGCTTCAGTATATGAGGAGTTACAAATGATACTGAACATTGTGCAGTCATCAGTGAACATCCCCGCTTCTCGTATGATGGAAGGAACCTTAAAATGTTGTCCTCTGTTCCAGCTGTGAGGTTTGTCCCACTTACTGGTACAGGATTGGATGTGACAAAAAAAATCCAGTTGTGAAACAATTGAGGCAACGTTAGAACAAGCTTATAAGTATAATAAATTCAGAGAGTGATTTAGAGTCTAACATGGGTTATATAATCCCTGTATATTTCTTGGTGGTTGAGCAAACTACTTCTCTTGTACTTTGGTCTTCTTGCTTCTTATCTTCGACTACCCCTCCACCATAATAGACACGATCAACCGATTTATTTTATGCTGGTTCTCATCCAACAGATCTCCTTAAGTAATCTAACAGAGTTGAAGTCATACATCTCACCACACATTCATATATATCTGGACTCATCAATCGGTGTTCACGCGAACAGCACTTGCTTGTTAATGAGGGTACATAATAATCTTCCATGATGCATCACAATTCCTGGGCCAACGCCCTGCATTTGGGCTTACCTAATTTCTTCAATGCCAGTGTAAGATATCCTGTTTTTACACCAAACACAGTAGGGTCACATCAACTACAGAATATCAGCTTGCACAAGTAGTTTGGAAGCTTGACATTGTTTCCCATGATTCCTTTTTGCCTTAACATTAGCTTCTTTTAACATCTAGTGCAGGAATATATAATTTCTACAAACTAGCAAAAATATATTTCTACACAGTGGTGACCAGTGTGATAGTCAGTGGAATATTTGCCACTCTTGCTTATGAGTAAAATACAAAAGAAATCCTTTGAGATATCCTTACATGCATATTTTGGAAGAATGCAAGAAACATTCAATACTTAAAACATATTATCTAGAGATTATCTAAAGAACCATCTCAAATCCAGCCTGCCGAAAAATTGGCCATGATCCCAGATCAAAATTACGAGCAGGACAAGTTTCCACTGATTGTGCCTCTGTGATTGTTTGTTGAGGCTCTTGAAAACATGGACCAACAGACTCAAGAACAGCTTGAGTTACCAGACTTTTGATGTGGAGATGCCGGCGCTGGACTGGGGTAAGCACAGTAAGAAGTCTCACAACACCAGGTTAAAGTCCAACAGGTTTATTCGGTAGCACAAGCTACCAAATAAACCTGTTGGACTTTAACCTGGTGTTGTGAGACTTCTTACCAGACTTTTGAACAGGCCTCTCAGATACTGAACTGATCTTCTCTGCACCTTCTCTGTAGCTGCAACACTATGGGTGGGACTTTACAGCCTCACTCGTCCCGAAAATGTAAAATCCCACCCAAGGTCAACAGACCTTTCCATCGTCCGCCCCTCGCCCGCTCTGATTCCCGTAGCAGGTGGGACGGTAAAATTTCGGCCTATATTCTGCACTCTGTTCCACTATCCTGATGTACTTACGTATCGTATGTTTTGTATGGATAGCACAAATGATACATCTCACTGTATCTCAGTACATGTGACAATAATAAATCAAATCGAGAGAAAAATCAGATCAAAATCAATTTGAGCCTGTTTTTTTTGAAGAACACAGGTGCTAGTGGGCACATTTTAAAAGTTTTTAAAGATTAAAAAATGTGTAATTTATAAATAAAGCCACTTGTGTTCACCAATGATACCAGTAAATGGTTCAGTATAGTTTTAAACATGATTTTCAGTGATTTAAAATAAGGTTTTCATAAATAGACAACCAGACAGTAGAATTAAATTGCTTATTTCTTCTGATAACCTATTTCCAGCTTTATCTGCACAAGGTACCAATCTAAAATACATCAATGAATATTTTAATATCGGGGGAAAAATCCTTTTCTGTTCTATTTCACTGCCCAGTTGTACTGGTTCATGAAAAGTTTACACTGGTGTTCGTGAAAATTAGTTTCTGTGGAAATTTGAATCATAACTTCACTTTGGATATTTCAAGTACAGTTTACACCCAGTTTGTCATACGTGCCCAAAGCAGAAATCCTACCTCAATCTCTTCAGGTGTAACATAAGAATCAGTTATAAAAATCTTTATCTTATATTTCCCCACTTAACTTTGAAAACCAATCTGAAAGAATTGCACATGTATGACTTTGAAAACAAACTGACTTATGTTTTGCTCTAAGTGTTCGGTAATATTAACTGGAAGTAACATTCTCTGAAGTAACATTCTCCTTCTTCCATACCCTGATTTATAGGTCATTTTATCGATAGAAGAAGGTTATCGGCTCCCTTCTCCAATGGGCTGCCCAGGCACTCTCCATCAGCTCATGCTCCATTGCTGGCAAAAGGAACGAAATCACAGGCCAAAGTTCACAGAAATTGTTAGCTTCTTGGACAAGGTGATTCGCAATCCCAGCAGCCTTCAGACCCTAGTGGAAGAGGTGCATGGGTGAGTACACCTGAAGATACATTTATTTTTCTACAAGTCTCATTATGTCATGTAGGAATGCACTATTTTGGTTTTACAAGTAAAAACGTGGACATAATGAGTGTGGAATTATGAATTAGTTTCATATCTCTGCACATGCCGCATCATAAATTGTAAATTTGCCTCCAAATGTTTTTGCAATGATAAAATATAAATCATGAACATTGTCCTATCTTTAAATATTTAATTGGTAAAGTTGCCATAGTCCCAGATGACCATAGGCTGCTCTCCCCTTTGAGGGAGGGAATGACTAGTGGTGATTTAATCTGAGGGTCACCACTGCTCAGGCAAAGGGAAAAGTTGAGAAGCCGGGGCTTCATGAATAACCTCAGCTGGTCCAGGAATTGAACCCACGCTGTTGGTCTCGCTCTGCATCACAAATCAGCAGCCCCAGCCAACTGAGCCAACCGATGAGAGTGTAAGACTCATCTATATGACTACTGGTATTTATGTTCATATACATTTCATCTATATGGGAAACATTTTCAACAAAGAAAAGAGTTATTTAGAATTTACAGTCTCAACTGATGTGTTCTTTTTCATGGCATTCCTGTTTTAGTAAGATTTTGGTAGACGAATTGTCAAGGCCTTCTTTGTTCTTGGGTATATAGATTTGCTACTAATAGTGCAAAATGGCCTCTTATATTCTGAGTTGTCATTGTGTCTGACTTGGGTATATCCCATGTCATGTTACGAAAGATCTCTATTATATCTTTTAATTTAATTGTAGCATTTTTCCATACTGAAAGGAGATCATGTGGTTCATTGCATCTGAGCTGACTCTTTGCTGGACTGGTTTCACTTGTTCCTCTGTCCTCCCATTGCACTGTTATTTGCTCTAAATCAAATGTTTATCCCATTTTCTCTTAAAAGGTGCAATTGTGTCTGCCTCAATTATTCCCTGTGGCAAAGCCTTTCGTGCTTCAACAACCATGAGCCTGGCTCAGGAAACAACTCACTCAGATGTGTTCCAAATCTCACCCACCCTGGGATGTTAGAAATGAGTAATATTGATTACTAGGCTGCAGGGAAAGAATTGGGGCTTTCCACTGTGATATTTTCCTCTTCTGAAAGCTTTGCTTTTGATCGAAGGTATTAAAAGCTGCCATAACCTAGTATCTTCACTATGTGTTGACAGGGCATTGCTTCATTAACATTCGGGTGAGGTAGAACTCTGAGGAGGAGGTGGGAGGGGAGCAGTGGAAAGTAAAGTTCCATGTAGAAACACTCAGTTTCACAAATATATATTGGAACTTAAGAATTCCAATGCTTTTGTTATTTCAGTTTCATAAAGTATTGTTGATGGAAGTGAAGTACTGTATTTTTTTTATTTCCTACTCCATTAGACAACATGCAAGTCCTTTGTTTCGACTTTAACAGCACTCAGTGGATATGCAGGTAGACTTTAATTGGCCCTGATAAAGTTTAAACTTGACTCCAATTCAGCTTACTTCCTTTTCTCATTATTCCCTCTGTTCCTTTATCTACTCTTAAATATAATTGATTAATGGGATAAATTATTGATTCGATAGATAACCAAAGTGCCGGATGCCTTGCCACCTGTGATGTACCGTTATCAACTCACATAAAGTTTATTTATTAGTCACAAGTGAGGCTTACATCAACACTGCAATGAAGCTACTGTGAAATTCCCCTAGTCGCCACACATCGGCGCCTGTTCAGGTCAATGCACCTAACCAGCACGTCTTTCTGAGTGTGGGAAGAAACCAGAGCACCTGGAGAAAATCCACGCAGACACAAGGAGAATGTGCAAACTCCACACAGACAGTGACCCAAGCCAGGAATCGAACCTGGGTCCCTGGCGCTGTGAGGCAGCAGTGTTTGCCATCTGTGCCACCGTGTCGCCTGCATTTCCAGCAATTTACGATGGAAAAACAATTACACTTGTAGGGCACTCACTGTGGGATGCCAACAAATTCTAGGCCACTGTGTATTTGGGCCTGGAGTATGTGTTCAGTTAACATGGCGCCACCAAAAAGAAAACAAAATGACACTAAAATGCATCTAATACAAATACAGTGAGTTTCTCTGATTGCAACAGGCAACAGGAAGGGGATCTTCACTTTGTTAATGCTTTCTTTCTGAATATCTAGCTCAAGATTTTTGGCCCCTACCAGATCCTTCCTCCTGATTCTGCCCCTCTTTCCAGCCACTGTATCAGGCTGATCCAGATAGATTGTATCCTCAACTCCTATTTGGCGGTCAGCAGAACCCTTCTCCCCTGTGCTCGGGTAGCACAGTGGTTAGCACTGCTGCTTCACAGCTCCAGGGACCTGGGTTTGATTCCCAGCTTGGGTCACTGTCTGTGTGGAGTTTGCACATTCTCCTTGTGTCTGCGTGGGTTTCCTCCAGGTGCTCCGGTTTCCTCCCACAGTCCAAAGATGTGCGGGTTAGGCTGATTGGCAATGCTAAAATTGCCCTTAGTGTCCTGGGATGCGTAGGTTAGAGGGATTAGTGGGTAAATATGTAGGAATATGGGGGTAGGGCCTGGGTGGGATTGTGGTCGGTGCAGACTCGATGGGCCGAATGGCCTCTTTCTGTGCTGTAGGGTTTCTAAGATTCTAAGATTTCTCTATCAGTAAGACCGATTACTTACAGCTACACACTGCTCCTTCTCCCCAGATCAGCCGCTGTAGCTGAAACCTGATACATCACAGAACACTACATCACAGGATCAGGCCCTTCGGCTCACCAAGCCTGTGCCAATCACGTTTACCTATCTAAACCAACCACTTATATCCCTCTATTCCCCGTTCGTTCATATGCCTATCAAGTTAAGTCTTAAATGTGGCTAACGTAACTGCCTCAACCACCTCACTTGGCAGTGCATTCCAGGCTCCCACCACCCTCTATGTAAAAAAACTTCCCTCGCACACATCTCCACTGAACCTTTCCCCCCTTATCTTGAACTTGTGCCCCCCTTGTCATTGTCATTTCTGCCCTGGGAAAAAGCTTCCAACTGTTCACCCTATCTCTACCTCTCATAATTTTATAAACTTCTATCAGGTCTCCCCTCAGCCTCCGTCTTTCCCGGGAGAACAATCCCAATTTATTCAATCTCTCCTCATCACTTCCAGTCTTTATGACTCCAGACCTCCCATTCTGCACTATCCACTCTCCGCTGCAACCTATCCTGATTCACACTAAATCCCACCTGCCTGGCATACTTTCTCCCCTAGCACCTCAGTTTTAAATTCCTCACTCTAATCTTTAAACTCACTCCACTCTGCCACCTCCTTGGCTGTGTGACCCTCAACCTACCATTTCTCTGACTCCTGTCTCTTGTATATCCCCCCCCCTGATTGGAGGCAAACTGGATCGTATTATCTGGAACTTTTTCTGAAATCAGTCCACCACTAACCCTCTCCTTTCAAAAACCTGCTCAACACCCATCTCCTTAACCAAGCTTTTGAACACCATCCAAACCTCTGTGCTGCTGTTGTGTCCTTATTTCCTAATGCATAACTGTGAAATGTCTCGCTGATCATTGTAAGAGCTCTACAGAGGTATCTTTGCTAATAAAGTACATACCTCGGCTTCTCTATCATTGCTAAGAAATATTCTGTTTTCTACTAATCGTGGTTTAAATTACACCCCATCGTATTCCATTTTCCTTAGGAGCCCTGGAATTTAGAAGGTTATGGGTTGATTTGATCAAAGTTTTCACGCTATTAAGTTAAACAAATAGGGTAAAGAGAGAGATGTAGGACAAGATTCTCCGGCCTCACAGCCGCGTGTTTCCCGCCAGCGGGAGGTGGCGCATTTTGTTTGCCAGTGGCAGGATTCACCGGTCCCGCTGCTGTCAATGGGAATTCCCATTGACGTCACTCCACCCCAGCGGGAAACCCACCGGCAGGGGTGCGCTGCCAGTGAGACTGGAGAATCCCGCCGGTGTGAATGTCCAGAGAATTTCAGCCACTATTTCTGCTGGATGGGGAGTGCAGGGGTAGAGTGGTGGGGGTCATTATTAAAAGATTAGATCCAGATTTTTCAGGAGTGAAATAGAGTCATAGAGGTTTACAGCATGGAAACAGGCCCTTTGGCCCAACTTGTCCATGCCGCCCTTTTTTTTTAAACCCCTAAGCTAATCCCAATTGTCCGCATTTGGCCCATATCCCTCTGTACCCATCGTACCCATATAATTATCTAAATGCTTTTTAAAAGACAAAATTGTACCCGACTCTACTACTACCTCTGGCAGCTTGTTCCAGACACTCACCACCCTCTGTGTGAAAAAATTGCCCCTCTGGACACTTTTGTATCTCTCCTCTCTCACCTTAAACCTATGCCCCCTAGTTTTAGACTCCCCGACCTTTGGGAAAAGATATTGACTATCTAGCTGATCTGTGCCCCTCATTATTTTATAGTCCTTTATAAGCTCACCCCTGAGCCTCCTACGCTCCAGAGAAAAAAGTCCCAGTCTATCCAGCCTCTCCTTATAACTCAATCCATCAATTAGGAAACACTTCTTCATGCAAAGGGTGGTAAAAGTTGGGAGTGATATGGGGTTAGGTCATAACATCAGCCACAATCTCTCAGATGGCAGAATAGGTTTGTGGTGCTGAATGATTTCCTCCAGTTCCTGATGTCCTTGGCTCTTATGTATTGATAAATAATGACGTTGTGTTTCAGTTCAGTTTGTTTTTTGCCCATATTTTATGAATCTGGTTCAGTTTATAAAATTGGAAGTCATGCATTCCATAAAGAACTTCAGCGGAGAATAATAGAGCTACAACATTTTACCAATCCCAAAAATTAAATAAATGCAAAATTGGGTCACTTTGTTAATAAAATATGCAGGTTAGGTGAATTGGCTATGCTAAACTCTCCCTCAGTATACCTGAATGGGCACCTGAGTGTGGACACTAGGGGATTTTTACAGTAAACTTTTAATAAAAGTTGTTTAGTTTGAATCTGATGAATTAGTATGGGTAATTCTTCTACATGTAATGCCTTTTTTATTCATTCGTGGGACATCGGTGTCGCTGACTGGGCCAGCATTTATTGCCCATCCTTAGTTGCCCTTGAACTGTGTGCTTTGCTAGGCCAATTCAGAGGGCAGAGGGCACATTGTTGTGCCTCTGGAGTCACATGTAGGCCAGACCGGATAAGGACGGCAGATTTCCTTCCCTAAAGGACATTAGTGAACCAGATGGGTTTTTCCGACAATCTACAATGGCCATCAGTAGATTCTTAATTCCAGATTTTTTTTAAATTGCATTCAAATTCCACCATCTGCCATGGCGGGATTTGAATCTGGGTCCCCAGAACATTAGCTGAGTTTCTGGATTAATAGTCTAGTGATAATACCACAAGGCCATCGCTTCTTCCTCATTATTTGTAGATTTATCAGTGCTGCTAGTTACAGCATCATTTATTTTGAATATGCATTCCACTGGTGGTGGGAGAATGGTGAGAATAAGAGAATGGTGGCGTATGAAGCAAATTAAATCTGTACACTTAGGATTTTTATCGCAAACTTTAAGACAGAGTGTTGTTTCAGTTTTCCTTTGCTGTCTCGCTTTTCTGCGTTACTCTCCCGAAAGATTTGTTGGCATGCAGAGCTCTTCAATTGGAAGCAGCAGTAACTCCTCATCACTGCCTGTCAATGCTGTTTTGTAATTGTTGGACGGTGGGCTAGCTGTCAATTTCACATCCCTCAGATGGAGTGCCCAGAAACAACAGAACTGTATGTGGTAACTAGGCTAATGAAGCTCATTCATAACAGATTCAGCCCAGGTTTGTTCAAAAGGATGCTTTGGGGTTTGACCCTATTGGGTGCCAAATATTCCAACACCGATGATTTTCAGCCACCCTGCTGATTTTAATGTGTTTATTCCTTGCAGGCAAATTGCTTGTGGTGAAAGCCGCAAGGCGGAGTGTATCTCTGCAAAGTTCTGTCTAAATATTCACAGCCATAAACCCTGTAGCGATGCTGCATCATCATCCACTAAATAGTTCCCTTCATTTTCTTATCTGGAAATAAGTTAGATAAATTAAAAATAGAATTGATAGAGGGAGAAGAGAGAATGGGAGACAACAAGGTTAGGAGAACTAAAGGGGCCAAGTACCTTTATATTTACTTAAGATTGTGTTTTAAGCATATATTTCTAATCTTGATGCCAAAGTTGTTAACCTTCTCCCCATGATTAAATGGCCAGTTTAATTCGCAGTTCATTCCCAGTTGTGAGAAGCTAGGAACTGTGGATAAACAGGGAGGTTTAGAAATCCATGCAGAAAAATCACTGAAAGCGAGTGAACAAGTATTAAAGAATAATTCAAAACGTTAATGCAATGTTAGACTTTATCCCAAGAGGGCTGGAGTACAAAGGGGTCGGTCGGAGTTATGTTGCAGCTGTGCAGAGCTCTGGTTATACCTAATCTAGAGTACCACATTCAGTTCTGGGCATCGCAACTCAGAAAGGATAGCTAGGCCTTGAGGAGGGTGCAGCACAGGTTCAATAGAATGACAACAGAATGACTGGGCTAAAAGGGCTACATTACGAGTGGTGTTACATAGACTAGGGAGGGGGCGACTCTCCGACATGGATGCGCCTGGCACAGAGCACACCGATCCCAGAGAATAGCATGCGAGCCTAAAAATCAGTTTCGTGCCCGACACCAAACAGTTTGCAATCCCTTTCCAGTGGTGCAAGCTAGAAAGGGCGCAAAGCCAATTAGTATATTTAAGGTAGCATTGAAGTATGCATAGCCCATTCAATCCCATCTCATGGAATTCTCTGGCCTTTGGGCATGGCGCAAACATCACTACTGGTCTCCACCGATCATGCCATATGGCTCAGAGGGTATTGAAGCCCCTGGGTGGTTGGGGGCTGTGCCCATTTGGCAGGGCCCACCTGGCACAATGACAGTGCTCACCAGGCACCCTGGCAGTGGCCACCAGCCACCCTAACAGTGGCCACTAGGCAATAGCTAAATTTTGAAACTTTTACCATGGCTTTCATTCTTTTTTTAAAGAACAACTTAGCCATCTGGTTGCCTGTATGAAAGCTTTGGCTGATGTCTGAGCTATTGACTTCCTTCCAAATCACTAATGGATTCTGCAATGCAGAGCTTGTTCACCTTGCTGCGCTATGGAATGTCACCTTGATGGATTTGCTGTCTTTCAAACTACTAATGGATTCTGCACTGCAGGAATTGTTGACACAGCTGTCCTGGGGAGACAGAGTTTGTTTGTTTTGACAGATTTATGAACTCCTAAGAGGACAATATTTTTCAAATGTCTATTCAGGAATGATTTGCTTATTTTTACAGATTTATGAGCTTTTCAATGATTTCAATATATTAGTATAGGCCTCATGAATTTGTTTATAAAGTGGAAACTGAATGATTCGTTAGGTGGGGCGGTGCTGAGAGGGAATGGTTGAGGAGAAGAGGGTTGGTGAGAAGCTGAAGGGGGGGCAAGTGAAATGAAAGGAGTGAGGGAGGTGAAGAGGGAGTGAGGATGAGGTTGACATCATGCTGACTTGCACAACTGGGCTGATGTCTCTGCAAACGGAGGTGGGCCTTTTAACCTGGTTTCTTCTGCATTAGCAGCCTTCCAGCACTGCTGGAGCAGAAGTAGGATAGAGATGTTGGGAAATTTCCTGACTCCTGATTCCCTCTCCAGATTGAAAATCTGGCCCCCACCCCGTGTCTAATCTATCAAAACCTTCTGGAATTTTAAAGGCCTAATTTTAGTTCATTCCTCAACATTCCTCAACACTGTGCTACCGTGGGGCGGCACGGTAGCACAGTGGTTAGCACTGCTGCTTCACAGCTCCAGGGTCCTGGGTTCGATTCCCGGTTCGGGTCACTGTCTGTGTGGAGTTTGCGCATTCTCCTCGTGTCTGCGTGGGTTTCCTCCGGGTGCTCCGGTTTCCTCCCACAGTCCAAAGATGTGCGGGTTAGGTTGATTGGCCAGGTTAAAAAAAAAAATTGCCCCTTAGAGTCCTGAGATGCGTAGGTTAGAGGGATTAGCAGGTAAATATGTGGGGGTAGGGCCTGGGTGAGATTGTGGTCGGTGCAGACTCGATGGGCCGAATGGCCTCCTTCTGCACTGTAGGGTTTCTATGATTTCTATGATTCTCTTTTCAAGGGAAAGAGAATTCAGTCAGTTCATTCTTTCTTCCTGGTTATAACCTGACACTTCTGGCATTGTCAATGTAAATCTGTTTTTGTCATGTTGATTAAAGGATAAGTGTTGAGCAGGATACTTGGTCAACTCCCCTGCACACCTGTAAGATAGGGCCATGGGACTATTTCATCTGCCCGAGCAGGTAGATGGGGTCGCGGCTTAACATCTCATTCAAAGGACAGTGCAGCACTCCCTCTATACTGCATTGGAGTGTCAACAACCTTAACTTTTGTGCTCAAGCCCCCGAGTGGGATTTGAACCCAGAACCTTGCAACTCAGAGGCGAGTGCACGATTGAGTCGAGGCTGACACAATTGGTTATTTTTATGCTATAAACCTGCTTTGTACGGGGGGAATAATTTAGTGGGTTTTTTTCACGCTGCGAACTAATTATCTTTGTATGAGTGAGCCCTATTCCTGTCATAACTTTTGTTTATTGTTTTCCTCTGTATTCATTCCAAATGTTTCTCAATCAGTGTTCAGGTCTTGGTAACTGACTGATTGCTGGTCTGAGCAAAGGAGAATAATCTCGCCAACCGTTTGTGTTCAGGAGATTAACTGTGGCTATAAAACAGACACAGAATGAAAGGTGTTCAAATGTGCTTAGTTGGTGCTGTTCTGGGTCAAACTGGATTTAATTCTCATCTCATGTAACAATGAAACCTTTTGATCAGCATCCAGATAATGTAAGCATCTCTGTGTGTAACAGAAGGAGTACATTTTGATTCTGTAGACAATGAATGCAGATAATCTTTGATTTATTTTCATGCAGATTACCAGAATCACCCGGTGAACTCCCAGAATTCTCTTTTTTTGTCTCAGTAAATGATTGGCTGGACTCAATCAAAATGGAACAGTACAAGAACAACTTCATGGCTGCAGGCCTCACAACTCTGGATTCTGTCACAAGGATGAGTATTGAGTAAGTGGAATATAATATCATTAAGGGTGATCAAAGCTCAGTTCTCTGAAACCGCTGCCTGGGTAGCATGTGCATTTGTTGGTACGTAATTTTACACTGAGGCATGGATATGGTTTGCACCATTAAAGAGTAGAAATTGTGAACCTGGCTAAATTGAGCCCGGACCAATATTCCTGAGGCATGCTTGCATCCAACAGTACTGATACTGCCCAATAATGTGAGATTGGCTTATTTCAATAATCTAGCAGTGCTATAGGCAAATAATGCATGCTGTGTTGACCATAAGACATAGGGGCAGAATTAGGCCACTCGGCCCATCGAGTCTGCTCCACCGTTCAATCATGGCTGATATTTTTCTCATCCCCATTCTCATGTCTTTTCTCCATAACCTCTGATCTCCTTATTAATCAAGAACCTATCTATCTCTGTCTTAAAGACACTCAATGACCTGACCTCCACAGCCTTCTGCAGAAAAGAGTTCCACAGATTCACCACTCTCTGGCTGAAGAAATTCCTCCTCATCTCTGTTTTAAAAGATCATCCCTTTAATCTGGGAATATCACATATCAGAAGCCAGTGAAAAGCCAGTGGCTTCCCATACAATAATATTTTTTGCACTAGTTAGCTACTGGAGAATTAAGTTCCCCTGGCTTGCATTGATTATTGGAGGATTTTAAAGAAAGATAGCCTGAGGACATGCCAGCCAGGAGTATTTTTACTCTCTCTGGGCCTCCCTCTTCTAAACAAGCTGTTCAAATCTCAAGAATTCCAGTCAAATCATGGAGGGACTCCTAATTTAAAATGAATCATAGATACTTAATTCTTAATGTGTTTTGTGTGCATGTTTCCATTTTTCTTCCCTAGGCAGAGGGTGGTATCAGGTTGTATTTGCCAGATCAGGTCCGTGGTAAGCTTCAGTTCCTCATGCTTGGCAATATGGGCATCCGATATCCATTGCATATTGACCGAACGGGCACTAACCAGCATGTTGCTGACCCCTAAATGATCAACACAAATCTCCAGTGTTCCAACTCTTTATTGTCACTTGCTAAAATGTGATTTCTAACATTTACTGACCTTTGTAACATGTATTTGACTCCGCTCTGATGATTCCCTTTTCCTCCAATTTAGCTTGGTAAAGAATCTCTCTCCTTTGCTCCATTCTGTTCTACCAAACAAAGAACAAAGAACAGTACAGCACAGGAAAAGGCCCTTCAGCCCTGTGCTGATCACGTTGTCCTACCAAGACCAACCGCCTGTATCCCTCTATTCCCCGCCTGTTCATGTGCCTATCCAGATAAGTCTTAAATGTTGCTAACGTATCTGCCTCAACCACCTCAATTGGCAGTGCATTTCAGGCACCCACCACCTTCTGTGTAAAAAAAACTTTACCCGCACATCTCTACTGAACCTTGCCCCCTTACCTTGAACTTGTGCCTCCTTGTGATTGTCACTTCTGCCCTGTTCACCTTATCTATGCCCCTCATAAATTTATAAACTTCTATCAGATCACCCCTCAGCCGCCGTCTTTCCAAAGGGGACAATCCCAACTATTCTCATGTAGTTTGTCCGTCAGATTTGTAGGTACTGGTCAGTATTTTTCTTCATCATCCTCTAAGAGGTGCACCAGCAGGTCTCTATGTCTCCATGTCCCCATGAGCATCCGATATCCATTGCATATTGACCTAACGGGCACTAACCAGCATGTTGCTGACCCCTAAATGATCAACTCATTTATTTCCAGTTCACATTTTCTATTTTAAAATAAGCTCCTGTTTACTTCATTACCACATTGCCTCCCCACCATCTCCCTCTCCACCCCCTCAAATGATACCTCAATTCATTGTCCTATTATCAGTATTTTCCTAACTTAATGAAGATATTGTTAATTCTCAAATTTTTAATTACCTTGGAAGTTCTGGCCTAATGATCATCAGAATGATTTTGGCACTGAATATCTCTAAGGTCTTTGACAGAATTTGATACAATGATTTTCTCTCCCGTTCTTACCAATATTGATGTCCTCTTTTCAGTGTTTTTTTTAAATTTGTTCATGGGATGTGGCTATCATTGGCTGGGCCAGCATTTATTGCCCATCCCTAACTGCCCTTCATTTCAGAGGGCATTTGAGAGTCAACCACACTGCTGCGGGTCTGGAGTCACATGTATACCAGACCAGATAAGGATGGCAAATTTCCTTCTCTAAAGGACATGAGTGATGGGTTTTTATGACAATCGACAATGGTTTCACGGCCATCAATTGCAGATAGTTATTGAATTCAAATTTCACCATCTGCCATGATGGGATTTGAACCTGGGTCCCCAGAGCCATTGCCCAGGATCCCTGGTCCAGTGATAATACCACTAGGCCATCCACCTAGCATCATCCTCTAGCATACGACTTCCATTGTTCCACACCTTGCAGATCATCAGCTTCAACTCCACTTTCCTGCCTGCACCCCACATTCCTTGATCCCTTGAGAGACCAAAAATCTATCTCTCAACCCTAAATATATTCAATGATTGAGCACCCACAACCCCCTGGGGTAGAGAATTCCAAAGATTCGTGACCCTCTATGTGAAGAAATTCTGAGACTGTGCCCATGTTCTAGATTCCCCAGCCAGGGAAACAACCTTTCAGTGTCTACCCTGTCAAGCCCTTTCAGAATCTTGCACATTTCAATAAGATCATCCCCTCATTCTTTTGAACTCCAGGGAATATAGACCCAACTTCATCAGACTCTCATCATAGGAAAACGTTTCATACCAGGACCAACCTACTGATCCTTCGCTATACTACCTCCATTGCAAGGATATCCTTCCTTAAATATGGAGAGAAAAACACAGTAATCCACTTGTAGCCTCACCAAAACTTCATACAGTCGTAGCAAAATGTCTTTATATTCCAATCCAATTCCTTTGTAATGAAGGCCAAAATACTATTTGCCTTCCTAATTGCTTGCTCTACCTACATGCCAACTTTTTGTTTCCTTGTCCACCTAATTACCAACATTTAAAAGTTTCCCACCGTTTAACAAATATTGTGCTTTTCTGTTCTTGCTATCAAAGTGAATAACCTCACACTTCCTCACATTATACTCCATCTGCCCACTCAGTTAACCTGTCTACATCTATTTGTAGCCATTTACTGTCCCTGTGATGGAATCAAACATTCAAAATTGATGGGCAGCAAATAATCAACTGGTCCATCAAGCTTGGACCTGCATTAGCTAGATTTCCATGCAACTAATTGTTGACCATGTTGGAAGGAATACAATGTTCGCAGGCTAGACTATTACCTGAAGTAACTATAAACATATTTAGGCATTGCTGAGATTACTGTTGATCCACTGATCTGTCTACCTCCAGTTTGGCTAAGTTTGCTACACAATGCAATGTAGGCTACCAAACATTATGTTGTTAGCATGCCAGTATTTGCAAATCTCAAAGTAAATAATGATAAAAGAACAAATGATTGTGAATTTGCTCTCGGATTCTCTTCCCCCTTCTCTTCCCCTTTTTCTATGGAAAATTCCAAAGGTATCTCATTGCTTTATGAAAATGAGCAACCATGAGCTAATGTTGCTTTCTAAAAATATTTGCAAACTAATATAGACTTGATCAGAAAGCTGACATACCCATCCATGTCTAAATTGTCCATGCATTGAAGATTATCCTTGCTGTTTCACTATCTTGGCTTCATACACCCCGACAACCAGCGACTATAAAGATACCTTCCATTCCCCTCTCATTCGCTTCAAACTCCAAGGCCTGAATTTTTAGCATGGTAGCAACTAACCCCCCCGCCCAACCCCCCCACCCATCATCCAAAGTGTCAGTGCTGAATACAGCCTCACTGACGCCAACAGACCCAATGCCTCTTTACACTCTAATGAGAGTGTAAATGGCATAAGGTGGGACTTCCACCCCTCACTCAGGAGGACGACCTGGCTTATAGAGCTGCCAACCCATTAGTTGGCCAGCAGCTCTCCAGACTTTCCAGCAACAGTGCTGAAATGACCGGAAGAGGAACTGCACCAATCAGCATGTGACCCATGCTGGTAGCTGGAGACCCAGATAAGTGAAAGAGGTCCCAGGGGAGGGTAGTAAGTGGCCTGTGTAGGGGGTGCAAGAGCGACCAAAGAGGTGTTGCCCCTCCCCTATGAAATTGGGGCTTCTGATGTAGGCATGGGAAAAGTAATAACTACAGTGTCATTTTTGTCACACATTGAGATCACTATTTGCACTCATTCCTATTTTCCTCAATAAGTAATTGATTCCTGATTAAGATACAAGAAGGGTACCTTCTTGGTCATAGTGTTTTCACATAAAATTCCAACCTTTAGCATTGTATGAGATCACATGAGTTTTGTTTTCTTTCATTCTAGTGACGTGAGAAGAATTGGGGTCACATTAATAGGACATCAGAGACGAATAGTGAGCAGTATACAGACTTTGAGACTGCACATGTTCCACATACAGGAGAAAGGATTTCATGTGTGAATGCTCTATAAATGCTATTGAGTTGTATCTCAGCAATTTCAGTGGGAGGACATTTTATAACTACAATGCCTAGCTTTGTCAATTTGAAAATATCATCAGACATTGATAATTGGCATTTCCTTCACTTGGACAAGTTTCAACATGAATCTTAATCCTCTACAAGTTTCCATTCTTTAGCTAAAACTTTACAACACAATTACCCGTAGAGCTAACAATCTATTGCTAATAAAGTGGAGTCTAACACACTAATTGCCAATTTCCCCGTTGTTATTTAAAGAAGAGTTCATGTGTAGATGGATACCTCTTATGGTAATATTCTAATAGCCGTGTGGCTGCAACAGTATTGATACCTTTAGAGTTATAGGTTGAGAAGTAATCTCTTTTCCATGTTTGTGACTGTTTAGCTGCTAATATCAAATGTGCAATCAAAAGGTTGACTTTAATATGTTCTTTTTGTAATTTATTCTGTACAGATTTGAAAGGTTTTTGTTTTCTCTTTTTGGTTTTGAAATTAATTCTTGGTATGCTAGTATATGGATAAACTAGAGATCAACTGCATTTGAAAGTGTTAAGTCTAGAACTGGCTTACACAATGAAAAGATCTTACAGTTTAGATGCAAGCATTGCATTATTCATTTAATTCCTTGTTTGTCTGAGAACAAATCTTACGATGTGTGTAGGTATATTTTTACAGAAAAAAATAATTTGTAATTACCAGTTTAATGCCATCACCAGTCTAATGTTTTTTTTCAGTATAAGTATTCATTAGGCTTTAATCTGCAATCACTTTGTTCATTGATGCACCTAGGTTTCAGAGATTGTGCAGGCAAATCATAGAATCCCTGCAGTACAGAATCATACAATAGAATCCTAGAATCATAGAAGGAGGCCATACGGCCCGTCAGATCTGCACCGACTCTCCGCTAGAGCATGCCACCCAGACCTTATCCCCATAATCCCATGTGTTTACCCCACTAATCGCTTAACCCACAGATTCTGGGACAGTATGGGCAATTTAGCATGGCCAATCAACCTAACCTGCACATCTTTGGACTGTGGGAGGAAACCGGAGGACATCCAAGCAGACACAGGGAGAATGTATAAATTCAACACAGTCGCCAAAGGCCAGCATTGAACCCGGGTCCCTGGCACTGTGAGGCAGCAGTGCTAACCACTGTGCCGCCCGTGTCAAATATAACTACTGACACCCTCAGCTAGCCATAATCTGTAATATCAAATGTAGTTTGGACTTCCAAAATTATATTGTATACATGAATCTTCTGGGAAAGTTCTTAAGGTGTGATTTTAATCCTTCCCTGGATTGTCAGTTAAAATCAGACTTACGCAAAGACATCCTGCCTTGATTACACCACCCTCAATTTCAAACTGTTCTTCCAGTAAGTTGGCAAAGATACAGCAGGATTCATCTTTTAAAATGCAGATTGGGGTCCAAGTGACCAAGACCCAACTTCAAGTTCAAATCTGGTCGAGTGGGTAAACTTCTCTGGCTTTTCCTCCAAATAATTACAATAGGCTGAGGATCCAGGACCTGAAGAGGCCCAAACACGTATTTATTTTTCCCTGTGAGGGCATAATCACATGAATAATCCTCTGGGCCACTGGGAAAGTTTAAACTTCTCCTGTTCTATGTTTCCTCATTCCCTGCTGTGAGACCGACATGATACGAACTCCCCACAACTCACTTTCTTGCCAGTGTACCTGTTTTCACCACTGCCGATGGCCTCTTGCAACTTGAACTTCTATGGCAGTATTCAGATAAGGCCTAGGATATAAAATGGCCTTACTGTCATGTTGTCAAAGTAGGGGAGAAGGGGTTTAGAGCTAACCCCTTCCCTCATTCAACCAAATCCTGCTACAAATTCAAATTTCCTGCTCAGAGCTGTGCTTTTTTTTTACTTCCTTTCTCTTGCTGTTAGCTTCACCACTTGGAATGTTCAGTTTGCAACATGGCAGTCAACTCAAATTAACTAACCTTTGGCAAATTTCATCAGTTTATAGCCAGCACACTCAGTGGATGGAGCAGTGCACCGTCACAAGATGAAAATTCATTGAGGACAATCTCACTAGAAAAGTATAGCACAGGCATGGAATTTTGATAACTGTCAAAAATTGACAAAGTACTCAATTATTTTACTGATGGAAGACCTAAAGTAGATATTCCCTGCACAGATAAATGGCAGTTCAATAAATGATTTGGTACGATTTCCATAGAGACTGATAACTTTAAACAAAAGACAGTAATTTGAACTTCTTGTCAATAGCTGAATGGTTGACACAAGATTTCACATTTTAAAACATTTCCTGGAACAAGCTAAATTAATTATTGACCCAACACTCTGTGGGAAAATTAGGGCACGATTTTCTGTCCCTTCCTGGGCACACTGAAGATGAGCCCTTGCGCTGGGCTCCCCAGTGGCACAGTCGGTGAGTAACGCAAATGGCCATTGACTTCGGTGGGACCAGAAAAGCCCAGTGGCGGCTAATGGCAAGCTGCTCCCACTGCCGGAAAACATGCCACAGGGAGGCTGAAAAATCCCAGCCTTAGACTTTAAACTACGCAACAGAACATTTATCACAACTGAAAACCCCTTATCAGGTATACACTACTCCGTCCTTTAATTAGCATTCAGATTTTCCAGAGACAGTCCAAAGTGATTCTTGACTTTTAATCTCAGAACTGCCTTAAACAGTGATAATTTTCCCCAAAGATTCTTCCTCCAGTGCAAGCAAGGCAAATCTTCTCGCCTTGTTTTGACTTCTCACAAATTTGGTCTTCCCAATCCAAGCATGAGCTCCCACCTGCTTTCCTGCATGGTGAACCACAATGCCTTGCTGCCAATGGCTGCTCTCCTTCTCCCAGATCCAGGAAGACTAATGGTGTCCAAGAGTTTTCAAGGATTTCTTCAAAATCCTTTTCCTCTCAAAACCCATTTCCATGGCAACTTGAATCACATGGACCTTATATCCAGGTATAAAGGTTTTTCTAACTCTCTTTCCAACTCTCTTTCATCTTGGGACTAAATGGACAGTTTAAAACACAACCATTCTCAACACCTTTTCAGGACATTGGAGACTCCCAGTCTATCCACAGTCAGCAGACAGGCTGCTGCCATTGTCTCCAAGTGTATACATTTTGCACTATATTTCCAATTAAACAATCTTTAATGTCTAACAATTAAATTATCCAGGCTTGCTTTGAGGCAGCCTTCAGAACAGGTCACATAGCTCCTTTCATTTTACCTTAATTGAAAGATGCAGTCCCCAAACATAACAATTATATAAGCCTCATAATTGTAAGACCTACCCCCCAAAGAATGAAAATCACCACCTTAGTGAGAAGTTTTCAGAGGCACCATCCAAAATATAATGACTTATAATATTCTGTACACGTTAACAACTAACTTACCACATATGGTACAAGTGACATCCCCACCCCACCCCCATCAAGATGTCCACCTTGTCAGCATCCACCAACCAAATACATGTAACAGTTATGATTTAAAGTCCACTTCATGTCGATTTTTACAGTTTTCCCTTTCATATACATGAGTATTTGTTTTGCTGCAAGTGGCTTACACATTGTAGTAAATCTCCTTTCTCCTATTGAGTAAATTTCACAGCATTTCCATGAGCTTGGTTAGATAATTATATCCTTGGTCTGGTTTGATTAACCCTGTCAAGAACAATATTGCTGACTTCTGATAGTCCCTCTGACTTCTGAACACTAACAGGTGTACGTTGTAGAGTGAGAAGTAATCCTCTGTCATAATGCTTTTTAACCTCTGGATTCTGTATTTCTTTTGGTTCTTCTTTAAAAACAGGACTCATATTGTCATCAGGTTGTTGACCTTTTAACTTAATCTTTGAAACATTCTTATCTTTCAATGCTATGAGTTCTTTAAAATATTAACAAAGAGAAAATACAATCTTTCTGTATCTATTAAGAGTATTTTCTGCTAATCAGAATGAGGGCATCATTCAAACTGGAACCAAAAAATGATCAATCTTATTAGTGTTTACAGAGCAATCAGTTTTACCCTTCATTTTTCTTGAATCAATCCTTCTCCTAGTCTCAGACTGTTATTGCGTAAGCCTTTCCTAGTTTTCTTCTCTCTTCTCCTGAAGACAGTCTTTTGTTGGGTTAGTTTCACTAGAATCATAGGCTTTCCAGTATTTCATACTGGTGGCAATGTACAAGCCTGAACAGGAAGTATAGGCTTGCTGCTTGATCATGTGAGACCTGATCATGCTCCTGTCTTCACCCTTACATGAACATTTCTCAAGAGGGGTCACTGGAATGTGATCATGAGCAGCAACCCTCCACAGCAAAGTGGCATTTAGGTCAATTGTAGCATAGCCACTGTGCCTGGGACCAGATAACCCGGTACAGGCCAAGATCTATACCTGAGCCTTCTCGGTAAATATGATTCAGTAGACATGCTTTTCTGATGGAGCAAGCAAGCAGACTCTCCCCTGGATAAAACACTGGAGCTCCCACAAATTAATGTTGATTGTTTTAACTTAAAGCTGCAAATACATGCTCAATAAACAGTGCCAGACCAATCCGAAAGAAATTCAGCTTCATGAGTGAATTTAATAGATAGACATCTTTGGTCAAGAGAAGTTTAGGAAAATCATCTGTCTATGCTGGCCATATGAACACAATTATAACATGAATCATTGAGATTTGCTGTATTTACATTAGACTGAACCTCGTCAAGTCTTTCTGGTTTTGAACAGTCATTGGTGTGAGTACTCACCATTTACATTGTGGGGCAGATTTCAGAGCACGAGCTCCAACCAAATAAACAAATCTGAATGTGTATTCTTGCATGTGTACAGTTGCATAAAAATAGAAAATTGCGACTTTCATTTCTGGTTGTGGATTTTCCTGGACTCTGGAAGATCTACGCAAAACCATTTATGTGGAAACCGTGTGTCCAGACTGAATCTTGAAATAGACAGGGAATGTCAGAAAAATGACAGTTGTCCAGGGTGATTGCGCTGTTAGTCTGGTTCCGGTCACATCAACAACAAAGGTGAAGTGGTTTGCCGTACTGCAAGTGGTAGCAGAAGTGCCTCAGACAACTTTCAATGCTTCCACCAAGATTGAACCTCTGCTAGCAACAGCAATGTAAAGTAAATGCACCCTCTATCATAGAATCATGCAATGCAGAAAGAGGCCATTCAGCCCATCATGCCTGTGCCAGCTTGATAAGTGAACTATCCAATTAATCTCACTTTTCTAATACCCAGAATGTTTTCCCATTCAGATATTTACCCAATTCCCTTTTGAAATTGAACCCACTTGACATTATACTGAAAGTTGATTATTTAAAGCAGGGTTCACAGTATTGCATACTAATGCAGTACTAATACTATTTAACAATAGTCCTTGTGACGCTGTTGTTTTTAATCTATCTCAAAACTTGTGTTGAACTTTTCAGTAAGAAGGAAACAAATGAGTTACATTTATGATGATCCTCACATCCTCAAAAGCTAATATTTTGGTTTTAAGATTAAAACAATTCAGAAAATTAAGATTGCTACATACTCCTTATTCACCTGAATCTTGTTTAAGTGGACATAAACTACAGCCATTCAACTGTTGAAAGAAAAGTAACGTAGATAAATGACCTGAATTAAAAGAGGAATGCATAATACCGATTTTTCTTTAATAGTTTCTTATGGATATATAAAAGGTCTGATAGAAGGAATTCGACATTTTTCAAGTTTACAAAGACTTTTTCTTCCAATCTTATCAGAATACCAACGATATGGCAAAGTGGATTGCTCTTTGTCATACCCTTGGACCATAATGGTTGGTTGGAATGATTTTACATATTGGTAACATATTTATTTGTATCTAAACAGTAGAGTATCAGTTTATCTACACAATTCCTGCAATTTAAAATCCCAGTTTTAACCTGGGAGATGATTCCCAGAAAGAGAACGTTCCCAGAAGGAAAATTGGAAGATGAGTGACTCCAATTCATGCTGATAGACTAGGATTGCTCAGCTTCAGGGTATCATTGACAGAAGCTTGGGAGTAAACTGGCCCTTCACTGTCTCAGGAGGAAATGATTTGTGATTGTCAAAGGCCTGAGCAGCAGACTGAAAGTAACTAAGAAATGGCTAGGAAACTTTTTGAAATGTATGTATATATTTCTATATACTTTTCATTAGTATCCACCAATTGGTGTGCGTAAGCAATGGTATACTGTCAAAAATGTTAGTGGATAAGAACAGAGACAATGGCCTACTATCAGAATTAAGGACACCTATAAACAATTTGCTCACCAAAACAATTGAACTGTTTCTTTTCATTTATTCTTGAGGTCAGCTAAGTCCAATGGTACAGTAATTTTTGACTGAGGTTTCCAGGCTTTTCTGTGCTGGCTACAGAAGTGATCCTAAATGTCCAATCTTCTGACATTTTACTACCTACTCAAGTCACTTCTGCATCCTTTGGAGCAACCCTTTACAGCCAGCCCTCAGCTGCAACCAATATTTAATGTTAATGTTGTACAAATATTTGTCCGCCTTCTGTGATTTGTAAAATTGTCAGTTGATCTCTAGCAAACACAGAAACCTTTTCAGAATGTTAAATGGAACAAAGCAATCTGTGGACCTACTGCAGTTATTCATTAAACAAATATCAGTTAATGTAAAATTTCCATAATGTACCAGCATGCCTAGAGTTAATAGTAATTAGAGTTTCTGCTCTCTAAAGCTGGGAGTGGACAGATAGAATTGTGGGGTCTGAATCTAGGACACTTATTCACACAGAATATGCTGTATGGCAAATATCTGCTGAGCAATGATGTAAAGATATTTTGTACAAAGTACAAGTTACTTATTGCTGTATTTTATTTTTCTATTATTTCTTAATGAAGCATTAAAAGTGTTACCGACTAAAATAGCTCATTTATTAAACTATTTATTAGCAAATCAAACAACTGTCTATGCTTCTCATTTGCATTTAATGCGTGGTAATTATTATTCATGAACTGCTGGTTTACTTATGGCATCAACGCTATCAGCAAAACAAAAGTTGAAGTCTTAATGACAATATTTCTTGCGCTGTGTTTTGTAAAATTGTCTCAATGCACCCGGATACCTTCACTCAAACTACCATTTGTCAAATGCTCCTTTTCAACATCCAGTATGTTTCTATAGGGAGGTAAAAATCCATTAGCTACTTCCACTAAAATACTTCAGCATATCTTATATGGTAATCAAAGGGATAGTGAAATGAATGCAGTTTCAATTGTACTTCACAATTGATGGATACTATTTTTAAATATGTTATCTTACCTTAAATTAAAAGCCCAGTTTCAGCTCATTTTAAAATGATTTCCAACAATCTAATGAAGGTTGAGTTGGCACATACAGATTCAATCAGACCACATCTACATACCAGCGGAAAGGTGAATGCATGTAGCAAGGGATTTTCTGATATAGGTAGAATCATTAACATCCCAAACCAGGGAATAGAATATTCTATACAAATCCACTTTCTGTGCCATCAACCAATCAATAGCTCAGTAAAGATGTTTGTTGATGGGAAGGCATGCAACGTTGCAGGTCCCTTTGTGGTTCAGATCAGATCTCCCCAAAGACACATGCCAAGTTTGAAGGGTTCATTTTAGTAAAAATACTCTCCTGGGACTCCATGTTAAGGAAGCATATCAGGTACTTCACAACAGTATAGTTGTGTTCTGGAAGGCTCTATTATTTGCTTGCATCGAGCCATCAATACGCACTCAACATATACTATATATTTCCACCCTCTGATTCAGCGGAAGCAGCTTACACAATGGACTGAAATCTCTCCACTGCAAAAACTTACACCCACGCTCTTTGCAGTTTCCTTTCATTACTGAAACAAATGCTCTATCTTAACCGCCAAGTGAGCAGGAATCCTCTTAATGATAAGGGCTTTATTTGTAAAAATAAATGTCACAGTGAAATATCTCTGATGGTAACGTCAATGAAATTCCAAGCAATCGGGTGCAGGGCCTCCTTAGAATATAACATCAGCAATTCTAGATTTTAATTATCTTTATTTAAGCTGTACAATTTTATTAGGTTAGCTTTGTCTTTATCTCCAAGTCAAATTGAAACCATTTAGCTAAAGTCTTCACTATGATATTCACATGATTTTCAGCAACTACAAAATTTGAATTTTGTATTCTTGAAGATTCATCAAATAGTATTGATATATTCTGTAATGTGAACAAAAATATCAAAAATGCCTGCAATCTCATGATTCAAGACTGTGCATTTGTGCCGTGAGTGAGCTGACAGAAAATCTGCTTTCACACCACTTTTTCTTTATCAGTCACAGGAGATGTGTGACAGAAAGTTAGGGCTAAACTACATTCTCCAGCATTTAGGAGACCCTTCAGGATGTCTTCAGTTGTCTATCATTACGCTGGAATATGAATTAACTGGAACATACTTGACTTACAATAAATACTTGTCCAAAATGCCGAAGGCTAGTTACACCATCACTGTTGTGCCATGGTAGCTGGAGTATTTGGTGTGTGAGGAAACCTCATCCACATGGGACAGACAAGTATAGGTTTCGCTATAAGCTCATGGCTGGCAGCAGCCCATGCAACAGGAAAATCCATCACCCACCTAGATTTTGGTGTTGGCCCAGGATGCCCACCAACCATCAAACCTAAGTCCTGGGCTCTGTCAGTGAGCTCCAACATCTAGAGGCCAATAAGTGTATTGGTCTTCACAGAGGTGCCATCCCGACTAAAGCATAAATACCAGACCAAGGAAACACATGCCCTGGATCTACCTTCTCGTGACACTTTCTTGTACAAAGTGAGGGATGGTTTAGCTTTTTACACAGCAAGTTGGAAACTCCAGGAAATGACAGAAATCTATCACAATCAGGTTTTCACCATTTTCTAGGAAAGCCTTATCTCCTGCCAGAGTTCCTCGGGAGTTTCAGCAACTCTGTGACTAAAGATTGTCAATCACAACAGTGATTAACATATCTCTAAACTGCGGTGGACAAAGTATTCCTCATATACTAAGTCCTCTAACACACATTGCAAAAACCAAAAATGTGCATTTGCTTTGTACCAGTTTGAACTGAAATAAAGCATTGAGGTTGAGTACTTATATAACTTTTATTACACACTCATTAACTTATGTTACATTGGTTTCATCTTGTGGCATGTTTTAAAAGGCTTCTTTTCTCTGCAGTCCCTCCCTCAAGGACCAAAGTGCTATTTTCATTTTCTACTCACACATACCATGCGCATCTGTACTCTGCTTGATATTAATGTGATGCATGGTTGCACAAGATTCCAGGTCATGTGAGCCATTTTAAGCTCTCGTGTGCAAGTTTATTTGTGTTTGTACTGGAGGGAAAGGGATGGACTGGTACAAAAAGTATCTTAATAGCTTGCTGCCTTTTTGCAACATTTCATTACATCTTATTCGTGCGTGCATAAAAATGCTGAACCTGGGTCACAATAGTAGAATTTATTTTTTAATGGGAATGGGAGTGCCACAAAAGTGCTCACGAAACCATTTACATGATTTGCGCTAAGTTTGAACAGCATTAGATTATGCACGTAGAGCTCTTTAGAAATCAGTGCAATGGCGCTGTAAATAGCAACAAATAAGAGTAAAAATTGCTGGCGATGTTATCATACGAATGCATCATGCCCTGATATTAAATACTTCATTCTGTAATTCGAATGGAGAAATTAACCAATTTATTTAAACTGACCTTAGCCAAAATGCAGAGGGGATCTTGGAATGAATGCTTTAAGTGATAATGTAAACAACAACAATTTTTGCCTGACTGTTTGCAAAATGCCCATTGCAATGTTCTGAACCTTGGGATAATTGTTCATGCCCATTTCCAAGTTGTTGCAGAATGAATAATATTATGCAAAGGTTTAATTGGAAGTTTTTTAGCATATACTTAAACTTCACTCTTTTTGAAAGTTCAATTTTATAGTAGTCATAATCCAAAATCATGACTATCTTTGTCTGCTCTCTCTGTGTAAGGGTTTTGAAGAAGTTGAAGATTAATGATGAATGATCTAGCTGATTTCAAAATTGGCTTTGTAATAAAAAGCAGGAGATAAAGGGGTGATTCTCCCATCCTGCTGAGCTGATCTTTTGGCACAGTGGCCTGGGAGATTCCAGCAGTGCCCGATCCGCGGGATCCACGCTGGGCGTCACGCTCCAATAGCATCTCCCAGTGCCGGGTTTCCAGCGGAGTCAACTCTGCACCAGATTTTTTTAAAGTTTTCACTATCACTGATTTTTCATGTGAATTACGCTAGGGCACTCTGTGATGCTCAGGGTATGGGAGACTCATTTTGAAGCTCCCACTGAAAAAGCCAGCGTGATTTACTCAAGTTTTCACGTGAATTCGACACTTAGAATTTTTGGGGGAGAATCCTGGCCAAAATGTTACGTTTCATTGTAAGTAAAAAAGTGGATCAGCATGCGTATGAATTGAGATTTCTGTTTTGTACCCATTCTGAAGTTATTGTGTAGCTTGCAAGAGAAATGTCACTTTCTTTTCATTCGTGGGATACGGGCTGATGCACGTCAATTGAACTCAAGACACAAGGCTTCGGTAACTGAAGGCTTTTATTGCCTAACAATGGAACTACTAGAACGTAAGTACACCACCCCAGACTGACGAGGTCCCGCCCGAGCAGGGGGTCTTATACCTCTCCCAGGAGGCGGAGCCCGACTGGGATGTGCCACAACAGTAACAACCACAGGTGTATTAATCCCACCCTAGCCCAACAACAACATTAGAACAATCCCACAGTGTGAACACCCTAGCCCAACAACAACATTAGAACAACCCCACAGTGGGAACCAACGATGGTTCACCACATTCACCCCTCCTTTGAGAACAAAGGCCGGCGGGGTGCGAAAACAGACTAAAAAAAAAGTCAACAGATTATAAGTCCAGACGGTCTGGAGGACCGCACCATCGTTGTGACCTCCTCAATACCGGCGGTGACACCGGAGTAGGTGCTTGCGGTGGCGTTCTCTCCAAAACAGCGTCCGGCTGTCCTCTCGCGGACTCACAGGCCGGTTGACCCTGATGAAGCGGTAGTGCAGGGGATCCCGGTACATTCTGCGATGGCGCCGATCTCCGGGTCTCAGGCAAGCTGTACAGTGGAGTATAACTGTTATGCACTGGTCCCGGTGCTGACCGCGCCACGTTCGGGGGAGAAATAAGGGATAAGGGATTCGTCACTGGGGGTGTGGGAGCGACAGGAGTTGCTACGTCCCCTGCGGGCGCCAGGTCTCGGATCGAGACTGTGTCCTCTCGCCCGTCAGGATATGCCACATAGGCATACTGAGGGTTGGCGTGGAGGAGGTGGACCTGTTCGACCAAGGGGTCGGACTTGCGGGCCCTTACATGTCGCCGCAGAAGGACGGGTCCTGGGTACGTCAACCAGGCTGGTAAAGATATCCCCGAGGACGACTTCCGAGGGAATGAGAACATCCTCTCGTGGGGAGTAACATTGGTTGCCGTACACAGGAGGGAGCGAATGGAGTGAAGCGCATTTGGGAGGACCTCCTGCCAATGGGAGACTGAAAGGCCTTTGGACTTCAGCGCCAATAGGACAGCCTTCCAGACTGTAGCATTCTCGCTTTCCACCTGTCCATTGCCCCTAGGGTTGTAACTCGTGGTTCTACTAGAGGCAATCCCGTATGAGAGCAGGAATTGCCTCAAGTCATTACTCATGAACGACGAGCCCCTGTCGCTATGTATATAGCTGGAGTACCCGAACAGGGTAAAAAGATCACGGAATGCCTTGATCACCATGGCAGTCGACGTGTCCGCGCAGGGGACAACAAACGGGAACCGGGAGTACTCGTCTATGATGTAAAGAAAGTACACGTTCCGATCTGTTGAGGGAAGGGGGCCCTTAAAATCCACACTCAGCCTCTCGAAGGGGCGAGTGGCCTTGACCAAATGTGCCCGGTCAGGTCGGTAAAAGTGCGGTTTGCATTCCGCGCAAATCCGACAGCTCCTTGTCACTGACCTGACGTCCTCCACCGAGTAAGGCAGGTTGCGGGCTTTGATAAAGTGGTAGAGCCGAGTGACCCCAGGATGGCACAGGTCATTATGGAGGGCGTTCAAGCGATCCTCCTGCATAGTAGCGCATGTTCCGCGCGAGAGGGCATCCGAGGGCTCATTGAGTTTCCCTGGACGATACATGATATCGTAATTATAGGTGGAGAGCTCAATTCTCCACCGCAAGATCTTGTCATTCTTGATCTTGCCCCTCTGCGTGTTATTGAACATGAACGCCACGGACTGCTGGTCCGTGATCAGGGTGAACCGCTTCCCCGCCAGGTAATGGCGCCAGTGTCTGACGGCCTCCACAATGGCCTGGGCCTCCTTTTCCACCGCTGAATGCCGAATTTCGGGACCTTGGAGGGTGCGGGAAAAAAACGCGACGGGCCTGCCTGCCTGGTTTAGTGTGGCGGCCAGGGCGAAATCAGATGCATCGCTTTCCACCTGAAAAGGGATGGATTCGTCTACCGCGTACATCGTGGCTTTCGCAATGTCGTGTTTCAATGTCTTGAAGGAACAACATTAATGAGCAAACAAGCAGCAAAACATTGCTTGAAGCAAACCGTAAAGCACATAACCAGAAACAGACTTACAATTTATAAAATGGCCCCTGTTTCATTATAAAGACATAAGGCACAGGATAATCATTTAAATGAAAGTAGAGCATATGCTTAAATTATCCACACTTCTGTATTATAGTGGTATGGATACCCAAAGAGGAAAAAAAGACTTAAAAGGTTTATTAATACACAACCTGATTATAGATGCACAGGTTTGGTGATCCAAGAGAAGTATTTGCAACCTGTAAACTTTTAGAAGAATTTCAAATGCTGAATTAAGAACAACACTAGCACAAGTCAATTGGGCCTCTGGCGTGAGTGGAAAAGTCGTGGACTTAATAAGCGGACGGGCTTTGTCCGCGTAGTTGGGGACCCACTGCGCATAATAGGAGAAGAAGCCTAGGCATCTCCTCAGTGCTTTTGCGCTAGCCGGCAAGGGAAGTTCAGCAAGGGGGCGCATACGGTCGGGATCAGGGCCAATGACCCCGTTTTCCACTACGTATCCCAGGATGGCTAACCGGCGCGTACGGAATACACACTTCTCCCTGTTGTAGGTCAAATTCAGGCGAGATGGAGTGCGTAAAAAGTTCTGGAGATTTGTGTCATGGTCCTGCTGATCACGGCCGCAGATGGTGACATTATCCAGGTACGGGAAGGTAGCCCGCAGCCCGTTCTGGACCACCATTCGGTCCATAGCACGCTGGAAGACCGAGACCCCATTGGTGACACCAAATGGAACCCTAAGAAACTGATACAGACGACCATCCGCCTCAAAAGCCGTGTATTGTCGGTCCTCTGGGCGGATGGGGAGTTGGTGGTAGGCGGACTTAAGGTCTATGGTGGAGAACACCCGGTACTGCGCAATCTGATTGACCATATCAGATATGCGCGGGAGAGGATACGCATCCAGCTGCGTATATCGATTAATGGTCTGACTGTAATCAATGACCATGCGGGGTTTGTTCCCGCTCTTAACCACCACAACCTGTGCTCTCCACGGACTAACACTGGGCTGTATGATCCCTTCTTTGAGGAGCCGCTGAACCTCAGATCTGATGAAGATCCGATCTTCAGCGCTGTAACGCCTACTTTTAGTAGCGATGGGCTTGCAGCCTGGTACCAGATTCTTGAATAAAGAGGGTGTGGTGATCTTTAATGTAGAAAGATTGCATGTGGGGCGCTTTGGACAATTTGGAGACTGCAGCTGGTCCCCTACTGTCAGCGAAGGGAGTGGCCCACCGTACTGTAGGATCACACTCTTCATGTGGACCATAAAGTTTAGTCCGAGGAGAATTGGTGCGCAAAGATGCGGCAACACAAGGAGCCTGAATCGCTCATAAATTGTGCCCTGCACTTTCAGAGTTACCACACAACGTCCTTGAACAGGGACAGACCGGGACCGTGATGCCATAGAGATTGTCTGTTTGGCAGGTTGAACCTGGAGTCCACACCTCTTTACAGTGTCAGGGTGAATAAAGCTCTCAGTGCTCCCGCTGTCAAACAGACAATAAATTGCACGACCATTTACCTTTATGTCCATCATTGAACAGTCAAGCCTGTGGTGCTTAGCCTGGTTCAGGGTGATCGACGCCACCGTTGGCCCTTGAACGTCACTGCAGGCAGCTGAGGTCGATGCTGAGGACCCCTGCTGGTCGCTCCTGGTCGTCGTCGACCAAAATGGCCGCCCCCATGAATCGCACATGGTTGAGGGCGCCAAGCGTAGCGACTCCTGGTGGTCATCCTCCTCCGACTCCGTCGACCACAATGGCGTCGTCCTGGACTCGCACGTGGACGAACCCCGTGGGTACTTCGACATCGATGATCCCCGTTCTGAAGGGTCACAGGCTGCACTGCCGTTCTTGGGCTTTGATCTGCACACCTTCGCGTAGTGCCCCTTTTTACCGCATTGATTACAGACCACCGCTTTAGAACAAACAAAGAACAATACAGCACAGGAACAGGCCCTTCGGCCCTCCAAGCCCGCGCCGCTCCCCGGTCCAGGATTGAATCCTGAATCCAGGATCCCCGCCCAATTTTCCAGCCTATGTACATACCAATATCCTATCCACCGAGCTGTCCCCCACAGCTACGATGCTTTGTTCATTACAACCTATTAACTCACCCCCACCCCCCCATTCCAGACCATGTGATCTCCAGGGAGAGGCGAAAACCCAGAGTGAAAAACCCCAGGGCCAATATGGGGAAAGAAAAATCTGGGAAATTCCTCTCCGACCCCCTGAGGCGATCGAAACGAGTCCAGGAGATCACAATGGCCCTGATCGGAAAATGCTTCCCAACCCTAGTCATTTCCACTTCCACGAGAAACAAGGAACAATTAGCCCGCGCCGCTCCCTGGTCCAAACTAGACCACTCTTTTGTATCCCTCCATTCCCACTCCATTCATATAGCTGTCTGGATAAGTCTTAAACGTTCCCAGTGTGTCCGCCTCCACCACCTTGCCCGGCAACACATTCCAGGCCCCCACGACCCTCTGTGTGAAATATGTCCTTCTGATATCTGTGTTAAACCTCCCCCCCTTCACCTTGAACCTATGACCCCTCGTGAACGTCACCACCGACCCGGGGAAAAGCTTCCCACCGTTCACCCTATCTATGCCTTTCATAATTTTATACACCTCTATTAAGTCTCCCCTCATCCTCCGTCTTTCCAAGGAGAACAACCCCAGTTTCCCCAATCTCTCCTCATAACCAAGCCCCTCCATACCAAGGACACTTTTGTCGTGGATGCTTGGCTCCTCCGCAGAAGCAGCACCGCGGGCCGCATGGGGCTGCCGCCGTCGTCGGGTCTACATGGGAGCACTCCATAACACTGCACTTCGAGCCCGTGGGGCGAGGAGGGATTTGTGACTGCTCCTGCCACGTTGTCTCCACGTGGTCCTCCGGATACAGGACCAAGCTCTTCGACGCCGGCTCAAGCATTTCAGCCGTTTCCATAGCTTGGGTCAGATTGAGATTCCCCTTTTCTAGCAGCTTGAGACGGATGTACGAAGACCCTACCCCTGCCACAAACGCATCTCGGGCGAGGTCATACATATACTGCTCAGCCGACACAGCTTTGCAGTCGCAGCCCCTGGCAAGCTGCAAGAGCTCATTGGCGTAATCCTCCATGGTTTCGCCCGACTGCCGACGTCGTGTAGCGAGGAGGTAACGAGCGTGGATCTCATTGGGAGGTTTCGTGTAGCGCTTTTTCAAAAGCTCGAGGGCCCTCGGGTAAGTGGTGGTCGCACGGATCGCGAGGTAGACAGTGTCGCTTACCCTCGCATGGAGGGCCCGGAGTCTGTCGTCATCTGATGACCGCTGCGGAGGCTGCCAGGTAGTCCTCAAAACACTTCAGCCAGTGGTCGAAGGTGTTAGAGGCGCCCACCGCACGTGGATCCAGCGTCAGATGCTCTGGCTTTAAGATTTGTTCCATACTCTCCTTTCCGTCGAGAGCTTAGTGTTAGGCAATAAAATTGATGCACGTCAATTGAACTCAAGACACAAGGCTTCGGTGACTGAAGGCTTTTATTGCCTAACAATGGAACTACTAGAACGTAAGTACACCACCCCAGATTGACGAGGTCCCGCCCGAGCAGGGGGTCTTATACCTCTCCCAGGAGGCGGAGCCCGACTGGGATGTGCCACAACAGTAACAACCACAGGTGTATTAATCCCACCCTAGCCCAACAACAACATTAGAACAATCCCACAGTGTGAACACCCTAGCCCAACAACAACATTAGAACAACCCCACAGTGGGAACCAACGATGGTTCACCACACGGGCATCACTGGCTGGCCAGTATTTATTGCCCATCCCTAGTTACTCGAGAAGCTCCCTTCTACTTCTGTTTCAGTTATGTCTGCATCACAGGCTAATGAGAGTCAACCATATTGCTGTGGCTCTGGAGTCACATGTAGGCCAGAACAGGTAAGGATGACAGATTTCCTTCACTGAAGGACATTAGTGAACTAGATGGGTTTTTCCGACAATCGACAATGGTTTCATGCTCATCAGTAGATCATCAATTCCAGATATTTTTCTATGTTGAATTCAAATTCCACCATCTGCTGTGGTGGGATTTGAATCCGGGTCCCCAGAACATTGCCTGAGTTTCTGGATTAATAGTCTAGCAATAATACCACTAAGCCATCACCTCCTCTTGTCAGTCAGTCAGTGTTCAGTCCCAGCATTTGATTTTAAATGGAGAGGACATACGATTACATAGGATAAACAGCACAGAGATAGGCAATTTTGTCTCAATCAGTATATGTTGGTGTTTATGCTCCAGTTGAGCTTTCTCCCATCTTTCTCCTCTCACTCTGTCAGTATAACCCTCCACTCCCTCTTCTTTCATATGCTTGTCTAACCTCCCCTTAAATGCATCTATACTCTTCGCTTCATCCGCACCCTGTGTTCCACATTCTCACCGTTCTCTGAGTAAAGAGGTTTCTTCTGAATTTTCTTGGTGACTTTCTTATATTGACAGCTGCTAGTTTTGCTCTTCCCCCAAGTGGAGAGAATGGGTTGAATTTTCCCAAAAGCTAGGAAGTCAAACTGCCAGAATTGAAAGCAGTTTCCTTCTCTTCTGTTTTAGTCATGTCTGCATCACAGGCTAATATCCGTATTCCACCAACATTTAAATGGATAGCGCAAGCTAAACCAGGCATAACCTACTGAAAAGGTAACGCTGATAATGAAAACTTTTGAATGGAAATAATCCAAAGATAGATCTCAGAAACTTCAAGTGATGGGACTGTGATGATTTTCTTTGCCAGCTTGTTCCATTGTGGGATTGTCAATGGGAAGAAAGATTGTTGATACGCTGCTTTGGGAACAAATGCTCTTTGCAGTTTGTGTGGATGGTTTCCTTGTGTTTTGTTATTGCTGGAGGACACTAGGAACTTATTTCTGTCAATTCCCACCACTCCATTCCATCTTGTATAAACATAGTCAGTCTATTTTTCTTCCTCCTTCCTGTAGTGATTTCCATTCCAAATCTTTGGTCAATGATGTGACACTGATGGATTTCCCATAATGATCCATGCAGAATCGTGCAGCATATCTTTGGATCACTTCAACCAGATCAATATTTCTCACCAGATGTGGGATCCCACACAACAACTCTCACTCTCCCGGAGTTTGGTAGGCTATAACTCTGATATTTTTGTAGCAAGACCAACAATTCCTCCTCAGAAATTCAAGAACCCTATTTGCTTTAACTGCTGAATGTGGACTCCCCATTGAAGATTGTTTTAAAGGTGAATGTCGAAGTATGGTTATGGGTGGGATTTTATGGCCTTGCTCAAGCGAGACCGGTATTTCCCACCCGAGGTCAATGGAGATTTCCGTTGTCAGACCCTCGCCCACTCCGATTCTGTGGCGGGTGAAGTGGTAGAGTTCCGGCCTATGTATCTACCAGTTGGAGAATTTGATTACAGAACTTAAAGCTATCAGTTGATGGATCTTTTTGATGCTGATTCACACGGCAGAGCATGTTTTGGCATTGAATGCCATTTTCCATTGCTCCTGCCATTTTTGCAATTCCAGGTTATCACCTTGCAGTCCAAAGTCCAAGCAGGATTTTACTGGCAGTAGCCAATTAAAATGCCACTGCCAAGGCTGGACAGCAAGGAATGTTTCATTGGGACAGATTTCCCCTGAATGGAATTGGGATGGGAGTCCTGGCGGAAAGGAGAAGGCTGCATTTATTGACATTGCAACGTTAGGAGAACTTCCCACACTGGTGTAGTTGCAGTCAGAGACATAGTCAGCGACATCCTGTCTGGCTGGATTCGGGAATTGGCTCCCTCATTCTTGAAACAAAAAATAAAAGGTAAAAATGGCACCATTGGGAGAAATAAGAGTGCAGTAGAATTACATTTTAAAATAAATAATTAAGTCAAAAAGCTATTAAAAAATCAATAACAAATGAATCTTGGAACAACTCCCGTCAACCTTGGAGCTGTTACTGACAAAACGTGATCTCAGTCTCACCACGGACTTTCAATTTAAATTGGTAAAAATCAATATGAGCATATTTTGAATAAAATATTTCTTCAGATAAAAACCTCCCAGCATTGAACCCACAACTGTGGGATGAAGAGTGTCATTATCTATCAACTGACTTAGCCAAGATGCAGAGGAATGCTCTGCACACGGGAAATAGGCAGACTCAGGCTTTGGCATTACAGCAGTCTTAACTTTATTTTTATTAGTATCACAAGTAGGCTTACATTAACACTGCAATGAAGTTACTGTGAAAATCCCCTAGTCAGCAGACTGTTTGGGTACAGTAAGGGAGATGCACCTAACCAGCACGTCTTTCGGACTGTGGGAGGAAACCAGAATGCCCGGAGAAAACCCACGCAGACACGGGGAGAATGTGCAGCATCCGCACAGACAGTGACCCAAGCTGGGAATTGAACCCAGGTCCCTGCCGCTTGAGGCAGCAATGCTAACCACTGCGCCACAGTGCTGCCCCTGACCCTATATCACCTTCTTTGCAGAAGGGGTAAATAGAACAGATCACAAGTACTTTCAGCTACGAACTGGGGCGAGGGAGGAGGGCTCAGCTGTAGTAGAGGTAGTAGCAAAAAAAATGGAAAAGAGCAGAGTTACAGTCAGAAATTATAACTTACCAATACGGATAAAGGGAAAACTTAAAAATGAAAAATAATTATACCAAGAAAAAGAAGTATGAAATGTGTGAATAAAACATGAGAGCAGGACTGGTTGGTGTGTGTTACTCAAATAAGCATTCTTTCCACAAATGCACTGAGTATAAGAAATTGAATTAATTCAAGGGCAAATTCAACCGAGAGGATATGACTTGGAAGCCATTAACATAACATCACTGCCAGATAGCTCTGTCTGAGTATTTCTGCACAGTCGTCTCCTTCAGAATAGTGGCATCCACTAGGAGCAAACCATATCTAAATCCCGCCACACACTGCTCACCAACCCACCGCACTCCCATTGCAATAGTGGCCAGTGTTTGAAAGTTGAGCCTTGCCATACTACCACTGCACTGTGGTGTTCTTGTAACTACGGAGGCAACCATTGGGAACAGAGCAACTCTACAGCCCCAGTAGTGTGGCATTCCAGCAGCCTCGCAATGAGTCTGGTACAGTGCTATGCAAAGGAGGCTATTGTGTTGCACTCACCTCAAAGGGGGCAATTTTACCATTTTGAATCTAAGTGCTGAATCTGGGAGCAATTCAAATCCGACTTGGAAATCTGTTCTCAGGCGCCCCCATACGCACTCAACCTGAAAACAAAATCGCAAATCTGAATCGCACTGTGGGCGTGGCTTATCGCACCTGAAACGCTGCTGCTCCGATTGGAGCCTTCAACTCCGCACGCGCAGTAAAGGAAAAATGGAAAAACACTTCCTTGTCACACCACTCCCGGGCTGCAAAAAGCAGATAAAGCGGCCCGGGAGCGATGGCCCCCACAGATATCACCCCAGCCCCACAACATAATTGTCCCCCTCCCACCCCCTCACCAGAGAACCATCTGGCCTCCCTTCTCCCTCCCCCTCACCAGGGAATGATGTGGC
This sequence comes from Mustelus asterias, assembly GCF_964213995.1. Classification (NCBI taxonomy): domain Eukaryota; kingdom Metazoa; phylum Chordata; class Chondrichthyes; order Carcharhiniformes; family Triakidae; genus Mustelus; species Mustelus asterias. The sequence goes on from NC_135817.1 coordinate 46,198,783, forward strand.
CCACCCCCTCCCCTCCCCCCCACCAGAGAATGATCGGGCCTCCCTCCTCCCCCCCCACCAGAGATACATCTGACCCACCTCCTCCTCCCTCCCGCCCTACCAGAGAATGATCTGGCCCGTCCCTCCCCTTCCCCCCCACCACCACCGATCTGAGTTAGAGAGCCGTTGGAAGCTCTGAACTTACCTCTTCAGAAGCTGGAGCTCCCAAAACAGACCTTTGCCGAGCATGTCTGTTTTGTGATGAATCTGGATGGGCGAACGTGATGGTAAAGGGAGAAATGCAGATAAGATTGGGTGTCCAGCTCATTAAGTCAATTTAAATGCATGCAAATGTATTTAAATAGATGTTGCGCCCGTTTCGGGTGCTGTTCCAATCGCGGCCATTTTTGTGCCTTGGTAAAGTGGGCATCTGCACGGATGCGGGCGCGGATCACGTTAATCACCTCACGCCCGACTTTACCAAGTTTTCGCGCCGTTTACGGGCACAACGCAATGGTAAAATAGGGCCCAAAGTCTCGAGGAAAGTGAAGTCCAACATCTGTACACTGTAATTTCTCAAACAAGATTCACACCAACATGACTTCCTGCTGGTGTGACACAAGATTGGAAGATGCCACATGATTCTGGCGAGAAGCTAATTTAATGAACATTCATAAGATAGTAACGAATGCAAAAGGCATTCATGCCATTACTGAGGGGGATATCCAACCTGCAATTAACTCACCACTGAGGGAATCACAAGCTATTTCTCCACAAGTGCATTTCTAACATTTTGACTGCCGCTGGATTGTCCACTCGTGCCAACCATGCAACCTGCCATGGATTGGATGGGAGAATTCTGCCCATTGATGAAGTATTTGCAAACATCTCCAGCCAAAAATACCAAGGGGGTGATCCATCTTGGCCTCCTCCTGGAGTCCCCAGCTTCACAGATGCCATCTTCAGCCAACTGGATTCATCCTTGTGATATCAAGAAATGGTTGAATGTACTGGGTACAGCAAAGACACAGGGTGCGGTTTTCTGGCCACACTCGCCCCTAGACCAGAAAATCCCACCTAAGATCAACGGACCTCTGCATGGTCCTGTTCCGCCCGCTACGATTCCTGTTGGGGGCAGGACAGTAAAATTCTGCTCTAAAGGTCCCAACTACACCACAGCTGTGATGCTGAAGAGTTGTGCTCCAGAACTAGCTCTGCCTCTAGCCAGGATGTTTCAGAACAGCTATAACGCTGCCATCTACCCAACAATGTGGAAAATTGTCCAGATATGACTATCACAAAAAACAGGGCAATCCAATCCGGCCAATTACTATTCATCAGCCAACACTGAATCATCTGCAAAGTGATGTAAATGTCATTGACAGTGTTATGAAGCAGCACTTACTTATCAATAATCTGCTTGATCAATGCTTAGTTTGGATCTGATGTGGAGATGCCAGCGTTGGACTGGGGTAAACACAGTAAGGAGTCTAACAACACCAGGTTAAAGTCCAACAGGTTTATTTGGTAGCAAACACCACTAGCTTTCGGAGCCAGAATCATGTGGCATCTTCCAAAAGTGAGTCACCTGACGAAGGAGCAGCGCTCCGAAAGCTAGAGGCGTTTGCTACCAAATAAACCTGTTGGACTTTAACCTGGTGTTGTTAGTTTGGATCTGACCAGGGTCACATGGCTCCAGACCTCATTATAGCCTTACTCATAAAATGGATAAAAGAACTAAATTTCAGAGGCAAAGAGGTCAAACTTCTCAGCCCCAGGACATCACTGCAGGAGCTCCTCAGGGTACAGTCCTAGGCCCAACCATCTCCAACTGCTTCATCAATGAGCTTCCCTCCATCATAAGGTCAGAAATTGGGATGTTCGCTGATGATTGCACAATGATCAGCACCATTCACGACTCCTCGGATATTCCGGGCACGAAGCCGATTTCAGGACCAGTTCAATCAGTGGAGGTGAAAAAACGGGTGCATTCCTGATTTTTTGCCTCCCACTTGATCTTATCACCTCACCTCATTGAAAGTCGGGTGGGATGAGGTCGTAAGATTGTGCCCTTTTACTCCTTTGTAAATCTATCCTCTCCCGCCATCCTCAACCCCTCCAAAGAATAGCCCTCATCTGGTACTCAGTAGTCCAAGAAAGTGTGAATGGGTGATTCACGCCTCAAATTACAAGGAGAGATTACACAAATTAGAGTTGTATTCCCTGGAGTATAGAAGATTAGGGGGAAGTTTTATTGAACTTTTCAAGATGTCTTAAGGAACTGATGGTTTCTCTATATTTAACCTGGTTTTATTTGTTGAGAAATCTCATATCTGGGAATATAGTTAGAGTGAGGCCTTTCAGGGGTAAATATTGGGAAACACTTCTGCACTCAAATGGCGGTAGAAGTTTGGAACTCTTCTGCAAATTACAGTTGATGTTGAGTCAACTGTTGATTTTAAATTTTTGGTAGATAGATTTCTGTTAATCAAAGGGATGTGGAATTAGGCCATCGATCAGCCATGATCTCCCTGAATTGCAGAAGAGGTTTGAAAGGTTGAATAACCTTTTCCTGTGACTACCACTGCAGTCCAAGTCAAGTCAAGTCCAAGTCAAATGGACTAAAAACACTAAAGGAAGTGGGCGAAATGCATTATCACTTCCCAGCGAAATACAGCCTTAATTATTCCAGAAAATCAGTTTGCTGAGGTGGCTGGACATGATTCCAAAAAATGTCCAAATTCCAGGAGCAAGTGTGTGCACCATTCTGTAATAAGAATAATAATGCTAAATCAGTCAAAAAGTGAATGAAATCATGATAACTAAATTTGACTAACAATAGAACAAATTATTCTGTTGAGCATGGAGAGAAGCCTGACGATATGAGCATACTGAGGAAGGGTGGAGGGGAACAGTTAAGTTCAGCTTGTTGTTTAGGTAAACGATTTGGTGATTCCACAATCAGTTAATAAGTTTTGTGTTTCTGTCCGAGTAAGGCACACCAAAAAATGCTGAGGCCATTAAGAGATGTTACCTGACACTAATATCTTGTAAATGGTTGGTTCCCCGCTGTAAACTAGCATATCATTAATTGGCAGTGCTACGTACACCATGCTGAGACATGAGCTTATGAAAAGCTGAATGCATCAAGCGCTTGGTAAATCAGTCAGCGAGCATCAGTGGCACTGAGAGCCTGTGAACCTACCATGCAATAGGCTTATTCTGGCTTTGTATTTTATTCACATTAGAGAATTCTATCATAATTCATTTGGAGCACCAGAACAGCATTCCAGGCACTCAATGTGCATATGAAGTGAGAATTGCAGGGAAGCATCTTGCAACGTGCCAGCTCCCTCAGGATTCCTGGGAGTGAATTGCTACTAAAACCTCTTTGCTTTGTTTGCAGCTATTTCTGTGATTTTTCTTGGTGCTCTCGTGTTATCATGTTAATGAATTTTTTCTGTTTGGATGCCTCACAACAATTCAACACACAGATAACTTCAACCAGGCCTCACCTGCCTCTTTCAGCTTTCAAAGTATTTTGCCATTTTGAAGTTGTCCTCCTTTAAGGTGAGTGATGGCTCTTTGCATGATGCAAGGTAACAAGGAGTCCAGCACCACAGCACCCAGGTCACATATTCACCCAATTTAATTTAACTTTTGGACCACGTATGTAAATTAATGTAAAAATGGACAGAGCTTGCATGGTACACGCTCTCTCTTATCTTATCTTAAAGGGGCCTGAAGAGAAGACATTTAAAGAGACCACTGGAGGCCACTCAAAAAAAGGCCCCAAAAATTTTCTGTTTAGTTTTTGTGGGGCAAATGTGATGTGAGAAAAAAAAAATTACACAAGTGGTAGGAAAAGCAGCTAAATGGACTATTATTTAAATGGTAAAAAATTGCAGCATGCTGCTGTGCAGAGGGACCTGGGTGTCCTTGTGCAGGAATCTCAAGGAGTTGGTTTGCAGGTGCAGCAGGTAATTAAGAAGGCAAATGGAATTTTGTCCTTCATTGCTAGAGGGATAGAGTTTAAAAACAGCGAGGTTATGTTGCAGCTGTATAATGTGCTGGTGAAGCCACACCTGGAGTCCTGTGTCCAGTTTTGGTCTCTCTCCTTGAGAAAGGATATACTGGCACTGGAGGAGGCGCAGAGGAGATTCACTAGGTTGATTCCGGAGTTGAGAGGGTTGACTTATGAGGAGAGACTGAGTAGACTGGGGCTATACTCATTGGAATTCAGAAGAATGAGGGGAGATCTTATAGAAACATATAAGATTATGAAGGGAATAGATAAGATAGAAGCAGAGAAGTTGTTTCCACTGGCAGGTGAAACTAGAACTAGGGGGCATAGCCTCAAAATAAGGGGAAGCAGATTTAAGACTTAGTTGAGGAGGAACTTCTTCACACAAAAGGTTGTGAATCTGTGAAATTCCCTGCCCAGTGAAGTAGTTGAGGCTACCTCATTGAATGTTTTTAAAGCAAGGATAGATAAATTTTTGAACAGTAAAGGAATTAAGGATTATGGTGAGCGGGTGGGTAAGTGGAGCTGAGTCCACGAAAAGATCAGCCATGATCTTATTGAATGGCGGAGCAGGCTCGAGGGGCCAGATAGCCTACTCCTGCTCCTAGTTCTTATGTTCTTATGTCCAGGTCTGCAAGGCACTGCCTTGAAGAATGGTAGAGGCAGGTTCATCGAGGCATTCAAGAGGACATTAGATGATTCTTTGAATAGGAACAATGTACAGGGGAACAGGGAATAGGCAGGAGAATGGTAGTGAGTCGGATTGCTCATTTGAAGATAAGGTACATTCACGCTGTGCCGAATGGCCTCTTTCTGCACTGTAACAATACTGTGAAATTTGGCTTTGACCTCAGGCTGACATGGACCGGCACATGGAGTGGTTAATCAACCAACTTCATTGCAGTTTTGGCCACAAGTTAATTTCCACTCCCTTGCGTGCAATCTTACCGCCTGCTCACACTACGCTCTTACTGCAGCGAAGACGGAGAATTTGGCGACAAACTAAATCTGCATTCATTGCAGAGGATGGAAAAATCCCGCTGGCATGAACAGTCGGAAAATTCCAGCACCCATCTTCTACTTCTTTTATTACATAAGTAGGAGGCAGAGATCACCTTGGAATTGAAAGATCTCTGGGCAACTCCCATAGGAATTGGGTATACATTAACTATCTACACATGGAAGGTGCTCATCTTGAATAAAAGTTTCCATTCTTTCCTTCTGCCCTGTCTCCTTAATTTCTACTTCTTAATTTGAACTTCATCCTTTCCTTATTGAAATAACTACCCTCAATTCTCTCAAATTTTCTTTTTTATTTTTCCCTTTCTATCCCCGTTCCCCTGATAAAGTGCAGAGAAAAAGAGTGCGGGACTCCTTTCGAGAAACAACGAGAGAGGGAGGGCTTAAAGTGCAGAGAGAGAGAGAGCGGAACTTTAATTATTTCATTTATCGCATTTTAATTATTGGCCTGTAACTTCCTGGCTCTGCTCCCCAGTTCCACATTTGGGTGGGTGCCCCAAAAATGTACTGGGGAATCCCTCTCAGAAGCTCCCAGGTAAGACTTTACACAGCAATGTGGGAAACATCTGATTTAAATCGCTAACTTCGGATGGTTCTGGCAGTTTTACACCAATAGTAACTCTGAAAGTGTTAGAAGAAACAAAACCACTTCAAACTTCAGCATTACGATTTTAAACACTCAGACTGAATCTCGCACATAACACCCCCACACTCCAGAACCCCCTCCCCCGACTAACCAAACAACATGGTATTCCAGATACCAGCCCCCCCACCTTCCCCCTCCCCTCCGGGACATCCCTAGACCTCCTCCATGGGATTTCCTCCACAGCTCTAGCCGCATGGGACTTTCCCTCCATCCTCCCCACCCTAACACACGGGCCTACAACTCTAAGTGCCGCCTAACCTCCCCAATCTGCCCCCCTTGACTGCACCTGACCCTGACCCCACCCTTACCCACCCAGCACGGATCTGACCCCACCCCACCTCCTGCCAGGCTAATCCAACACCCTTTTCCCCCACTCTGAGCAGACCCGAGTGCTGTCTCTCATCATTTAATAGAAATGTTTTCCACCCAGGTGGTTATAAATGTACTACTTTTCTCTGGTTCCTTGTCTGCATTTAGATCGATAGAGTAGGTCCAAGGTGATATCAAGGCTCTTTGATTCCTTCTGATATTTCCCAGGTCCATCTCAATTCTGTTAGATCTTGGCTTTGGAGCTCATTTCTATTACAACAGCTTCTTTGTTATAATCCCGCATCCACACTTTTTCCCAATGTCATAACACTTTCAAGTCTGTGCTCTGTGTCTATGGTTGAAATTACCAGCTTGTCTGTCTGTCTGATGCTCCTCATGCTTCCTAACTTTCTCACAATCATGTGTAATAATATTAGGTTGTTGTGTTTGGTGTAGAACTCAAAGTTATGTTCGCAGCTGTCTTTGCCACAATAGTTCTGATGATGTGAACCCATTTTTTAGCGGTGAGGTTCTGTATTTAAAAAGAGCTAGGTTAAGATCTCCATTCTTTTTCATCAATTCTTTGACTGTTCTTTCTGCTTCTCCATCAGGCTGAGGATATTCAGGTGAATTAAACAAATGCATGAAACCATATTCTGCACAAAGTTGGAGAGCAGCTCATGAACAAACAGAGGTCTGCTCTCTGATACCACAATGTTTGGGACACCGTGGCCGGGATTCTCTCAAACAAATTCCAAATCCCTAACTTGTGGAAAAATGGGAGTAAACCCTGCTAATGTTTTTGCATGATTTCCAGAATGAATCTCTGATACTGGGCATCACAGAGTACCCTAGCGTGACTCACTCTAAAAATCTGTGGGTGAGGCCTATTCCCACGCAATAGGCCAGCAGCATAGCGCTGAGTGGGCCACTGCACATATCGTGATCTGTCAGAGCAGAAATCAGCGCATGCGCAGTGGTCCTCATTGCTGGCCTCCAGATCGCTGGTCTTCCTGATCGCTGTCCAGCCCCACAGCCCCCATTACTGGCCTTCTGACCTCTCCACCCACCCCCTAATCATTGGCCTCCCGGACTTCCCAGGGCGAGCCCCGATGTCACCCCAACCCCAGCCAGCTTTGACCTCCCCGATCCCCCCACCCAGCTGGCCGCAATCTCCTGATCCTCCCACCCCAACAGTCGCAACACCCCCCACGACAGCCCCGAACCCCAAAATTGCCCAGGTAAAAGCAGGACCAATCCAACTCAACCAATTACTGTTCCATCAGTCTACTCTCGATCATCAGAAAAGTAATGGAAGGGGTCATCAACAGTGCTAGCAAGCAGCACTTGCTTAACAATAACCTGCTCGCTGACAGTTTGGATTCTGCCAGGGCCACTAAGATGCTGATCTCATTACAGCCTTGGTTGAAACATGGACAAAAGAACTGAATTCCAGAGGTGAGTTGAGAGTGACTGCTGTGGCATCAAGGCTGTATGTGACCAAGTGTGGTATCAAGGAACCCTAACAAAACTTCAGTGGGAATCAGGGGAAAGATTCTGTGCTGGTTGGACTCATACCTGGCACAAAGGAAGATGGTTGTGGTTGTTGAAGGTCAATCATCTCAGCTCCATTACATCACTGCAGGAGTCTCTCAGGGTAGTGTCCTAGGTCCAACCATCTTCAGCTGCTTCATCAATGACCTTCCTTCCATCATAATGTCAGAAGTGGGGATGTTCACTGATGATTGCACAACATTCAGCACCATTCATGAAACTTCAGATACTGAAGCAGTCCATATCCAAATGCAGCAGGACCTAGACAATAACCAAGCTTGGGCTGACAAGTGGCAAGTAACATTTGTGCAATGTAAGTGCCAGGCAATGAGAGAGAATCTCACCTTTGCCCCTTGATATTCAATGGCATTACTGTCACTGAATCCTCCACTGTCAACATCCTGAGTGTTACCATTGACCAGTATAAAATAGCCTTATGAATACTGTGGCTAAAAGAGAAGATCAGAGTCTAGGAATCCTGAAGAAAAAAGAAGAGCATTCTGGAGCAGGATGACCTGAGTGGGCCTGGAGGTCTGGAGTGCATCTGCTTCAATGCAAGGTGCGTAACAGGTAAGACAGACGAACTTAGGGCCTTAATGCTTACGTGGAATTTGGATGTGGTTGCGGTGACGGAGACATGGTTAAAAGGACAGGACTGGCAGCTGAATATTCCGGGGTATAAGTGTTTTAGGCGAGACAGAGGAGGGACTAAAAAAGGTGGGGGAGTAACGGTATTAGTTAGGGAGCATATTACAGCAGTGCAGAGGGTGGACAACTTAGAGGGGTCATGTAATGAGTCGCTGTGGGTGGAGCTCAGAAACAGGAAAGGTGCAATCACTATGCTGGGGGTATACTACAGGCCACCCAACAGCCCACGGGAAGTGGAGGAACGGATATGTCAGGAGATTCTGGAGATGTGCAGAAAAAATAGGGTTGTGGTAGTGGGAGACTTCAATTTCCCTGGTATAGACTGGAAAGTGCTAGGACTGGGGGTCTGGACGGGGAGGAATTTGTAAAATGCGTACTGGAAGGTTCTTTGGAACAGTATGTAGATAGCCCAAGTAGAGAGGGGGCTATACTGGATCTACTTCTGGGAAATGAGCCCGGTCAGGTCGTCAAAGTTTCGGTAGGGGAACATGTGGCAAATACTGATCACAACTCTGTTAACTTTAGGATAGTAATGGACAAGGACGAGTGTTGTCCTAAGGGTAGGGTGCTAAATTGGGGTAAGGCTAACTATAGCCGGATTAGGCAGGAATTGGTGGCCATTGATTGGGAGAGGCTGTTCGGGGGTAAGTCCATGTCTGGCATGTGGGAGTCTTTTAAGGAACAGTTGATAAAGCTGCAGGACAGGCATGTGCCTGTAAAAAGGAAGGATAGGAAAGGTAGGATTCGAGAGCTGTGGATAACCAGGGAAATTGAGGATCTGATCAAAAAGAAAAGAGAGTCGTACGTTAGGTCCAGGCAACTGAAAACAGATGGAGCTCTGGAGGAATACAGAGAGAGTAGGAAAGAACTCAAACGGGGAGTTAGAAGGGCAAAAAGAGGTCACAAAATGTTCTTGGCAGACAGAATTAAGGAGAATCCTAAGGCATTTTATTCATATGTTCGGAACAAAAGAGTTGTCAGGGAAAAAGTCGGACCTCTCAGGGACAAAGGAGGGGAATTATGCTTAGAACCCAAGGGAATAGGGGAGATCCTAAATGAATACTTTGCATCGGTATTCACAAAGGAGACGGACTTGTTGACTGGGAATGTCTCAGAGGGAGGTGTTGACCCGTTAGAGAGAATCTCCATTACAAGGGAGGAAGTGTTAGGTTTTTTAGGTAACATTAAAACTGGCAAATCCCCAGGGCCTGATGGCATCTATCCTAGACTGCTCAGGGAGACAAGAGATGTAATTGCTGGGCCTCTGACGGAAATCTTTGTCTCTTCATTGGTCACAGGTGAGGTCCCTGAGGATTGGAGGATAAGAAGGGTAGCAGGGATAACCCGGGTAATTATAGGCCAGTGAGCTTGACGTCCATGGTAGGAAAGTTGTTGGAGAGGATTCTTAGAGACAGGATGTATGTGCATTTAGAACGGAACAATCTCATTAGTGACAGACAGCATGGTTTTGTAAGAGGGAGGTCGTGCCTTACAAATTTGGTGGAGTTTTTTGAGGAAGTGACAAAAACGGATGACGAAGGAAGGGCCGTGGATGTCGTCTATATGGATTTCAGTAAGGTATTTGACAAAGTCCCTCATGGCAGGTTGCTTAAGAAGGTTAAGGCTCATGGGATACAAGGAGAGGTGGCTAGATGGGTAGAAAACTGGCTTGGCCACAGGAGACAGAGGGTAGCAGTCGAAGGGTCTTTTTCCGGCTGGAGGTCTGTGACCAGTGGAGTTCCACAGGGCTCTGTGCTGGGACCTCTGCTATTTGTGATATATATATATGATTTGGAAGAAGGTGTAACTGGTGTTATGCGGATGACACGAAGATGGCTGGACTTGCGGATAGCGATGAACACTGTCGGACAATACAGCAGGATATAGATAGGCTGGAAAATTGGGCAGAGAAGTGGCAGATGGAATTTAATCCAGAGAAATGCGAAGTGATGCATTTTGGAAGAACTAATGTAGGAGGGAGTTATACAATAAATGGCAGAGCCATCAAGAGTGTAGAAACACAGAGGGACCTAGGTATGCAAATCCACAAATCCTTGAAGGTGGCAGCACAGGTGGAGAAGGTGGTGAAGAAGGCATATGGTATGCTTGCCTTTATAGGACGGGGTATAGAGTATAAAAGCTGGAGTCAGATGTTGCAGCTGTATAGAATGCTGGTTAGGCCACATTTGGAGTACTGCATCCAGTTCTGGTCGCCACACTACCAGAAGGACGTGGAGGCTTTAGAGAGAGTGCAGAGAAGGTTTACCAGGATGTTGCCTGGTATGGAGGGTCTTAGCTATGAGGAGAGATTTGGTAAACTGGGCTTGTTCTCCCTGGAAAGACGGAGAATGAGGGGAGACCTAATAGAGGTGTACAAAATTATGAAGTGTATAGATAGGGAAGTTTTTTCCCAGGTCGGGGGTGACGATCACGAGGGGTCACGGACTCAAGGTGAGAGGGACGAGGTATAACTCAGATATCAGAGGGACGTTTTTTACACAGAGAGTGGTGGGGGCCTAGAATGCGCTGCCAAGTAGGGTGGTGGAGGCAGACATGCTGGCATCGTTTAAGACTTACCTGGATAGTCACATGAGCAGTCTGGGAATGGAGGGATACAAACAAATGGTCTAGTTGGACCAATGAGCGGCACAGGCTTGGAGGGCCGAAGGGCCTGTTTCCTGTGCTGTACTGTTCTTTGTTCTTTGTTCAAATAATTCACCACCAACTCTCCAAAGCCTGTCCACAATCTACAAGGCACAAGTCAGGAGTGTGATGAAGTACTGTCCACTTGCCTAGATGAGTGCAGTTTCAACAACACTCAAGGAGATTGGCATCATCCAAGACTAAGCAACCTACTTGATTGGCACCCAATTCACAAACATTCACTCCCTCCACCAATGATGCACAGTGGCAGCCATGTGTCCCATCTACATGATGTACTGCAGGAACTCAGCAAGGCTCCTTCAACAGTACCTTCCAAAACCATGATCGCTTTTTCAGATACATAAGAAACCACCACCCTGGAAGTTCCCCTCCAAGCCACTCGCCATCCTGACTTTGAAATATATCGCCGTTCCATTACTGTCACTGGGTTAAAATCCTGGAAATCCCTCCCTAACAGCAGTGTGGAGGTCCCTATAACACATGGACTGCTGCAGTTCAAGAAGTCAGCTCACCACTACTTTCTCAAGTGCAATTAGGGATGAGCAATAAATGTTGGCCTAGCCAGTGAAGCCCATTCTTGAATTAAGAAAAAAAGATGGATTAAGTAAATGGGCAAATTTTTCACAGATAGAATATAATGCAGGAAAATGGGAATTTGTCCATTTTGTCAGGAAGAATGGAAAAGCAGTGTATTATTTAAGTTTTGAGAGATTGCAGAATTTTGTGGTACAGAGGGATTTGGCTATCCTGGCACATGAATCATAAAAATTAGAATGCAGGTACGGCAAAGGATTAGGAAGGCAAATGGAACGTTGTTGTTTATTGCAAGGGCAATGGCGTATAAAAGTAGATGTTTTACTGCAGTTGTACAGGGTATTGGTGTGACCGGGCCGGGAATTTCTAGCTGCGCTCACCCAATGACTGAAAAATCCCACCTGAGGTCAATGGACCTTTGTATGGTCCATGTCGCACCTGCTACGATTCCCATGGCGGGCAGGATTGGAAAGTTCCGCCCCATACTGTACTGTGTACAGTTTTGGCCTCCATATTTAAGAAAAGATATCATTGCACTAGGAGCAGTTCAGAGAAGGTTCATTCAACTGATTCCTGGGATGAAGTGGTTACCCTACCTTATGCGAAAAGGTTGATTGGGCTTATATCCACTGGAGTTTAGAAGAATAAGAAGCAATCTTACTGAAACACGTACGATCCTGGGGGGATTGACAGAGTGAAAACTGAAAGGACGTTTTTCCTTGTGGAAGAGGCTAGAGCTGGGGGGGAGGGGGGTGTGTCACAGTTTAAAAATAAGGGGTCTCCCATTTGAGACAGAGATTAGGGGAAACATTTTCTCTGAAGGCTGTGTGTCTTTGGAATTCTCTGACACAGAAAGCAATGGGGGCAGAGTCTTTGAATACGTTTACAGCAGAGTTAGATTCTTGACTAATAAAGGAAACATAGAACATAGAACATAGAACAGTACAGCACAGAACAGGCCCTTCGGCCCACGATGTTGTGCCGAGCTTTATCTGAAACCAAGATCAAGCTATCCCACTCCCTATCATCCTGGTGTGCTCCATGTGCCTATCCAATAACCGCTTAAATGTTCCTAAAGTGTCTGACTCCACTATCACTGCAGGCAGTCCATTCCACACCCCAACCACTCTCTGCGTAAAGAACCTACCTCTGATATCCTTCCTATATCTCCCACCATGAACCCTATAGTTATGCCCCCTTGTAATAGCTCCATCCACCCGAGGAAATAGTCTTTGAACGTTCACTCTATCTAACCCCTTCATCATTTTATAAACCTCTATTAAGTCTCCCCTCAGCCTCCTCCGCTCCAGAGAGAACAGCCCTAGCTCCCTCAACCTTTCCTCATAAGACCTACCCTCCAAACCAGGCAGCATCCTGGTAAATCTCCTCTGCACTCAGCGCTTCCATATCCTTCTTATAGTGAGGTGACCAGAACTGCACACAATATTCCAAATGTGGTCTCACCAAGGTCGTGTACAGTTGCAGCATAACCCCACGGCTCTTAAACTCCAACCCCCTGTTAATAAAAGCTAACACACTATCGGCCTTCTTCATAGCTCTAGCCACTTGAGCGGCAACCTTTAGAGCTCTGTGGATATGGACCCCAAGATCTCTCTGTTCCTCCACAGTCTTCAGAACCCTACCTTTGACCCTGTAATCCACATTTAAATTAGTCCTACCAAAATAAATCACCTCACATTTATCAAGGTTAAACTCCATTTGCCATTTTTCAGCCCAGCTTTGCATCCTATCTATGTCTCTTTGCAGCCTACAACAGCCCTCCACCTCATCCACTACTCCACCAATCTTGGTGTCATCAGCAAATTTACTGATCCACCCTTCAGCCCCCTCCTCTAAGTCATTAATAAAAATCACAAAGAGCAGAGGATCAAGCACCGATCCCTGTGGCACTCCGCCAGCAACCTGCCTCCAGTCCGAAAATGTTCCATCCACCACCACCCTCTGCCTTCGATCAGATAGCCAGTTACCTATCCAATCGGCCAACCTTCCCTCTATCCCACACCTCCTTACTTTCATCATAAGCCGACCATGGGGGACCTTATCAAACGCCTTACTAAAATCCATGTATATGACATCAACTGCCCTACCTTCATCAACACACTTCGTTACCTCCTCAAAAAATTCAATCAAATTTGTGAGGCACGACTTGCCCTTCACGAATCCGTGCTGACTATCCCGGATTAATCCGCATCTTTCTAAATGGTCGTAAATCCCAGCCCTAAGGACCTTTTCCATCAATTTACCAACCACCGAAGTAAGACTAACCGGTCTATAATTACCAGGGTCATTTCTATTCCCTTTCTTAAACAGAGGAACAACATTTGCCACTCTCCAGTCCTCTGGCACCACCCCCTGTGGACAGTGAGGACCCAAAGATCAATGCCAAAGGCTCTGCAATCTCATCCCTTGCCTCCCAAAGAATCCTAGGATATATTTCATCAGGCCCAGGAGACTTATCGACCTTCAGTTTATTCAAAACTGCCAGGACATCCTCCCTCCGACCATCTATTTCCTCCAGCCTATTAGCCTGTAACACCTTCTCTTCCTCAAAAACATGGCCCCTCTCCTTGATGAACACTGAAGAAAAGTATTCATTCATCACCTCGCCTATCTCTACTGACTCCATACACAAGTTCCCACTACTGTCCTTGACCGGTCCTAACCTCACCCTGGTCATTCTTTTATTCCTCACATAAGAGTAAAAAGCCTTGGGGTTTTCCTTGATCCGACCCGCCAAGGACTTCTCAAGTCCCCTTCCAGCTCTCCTAAGCCCCTTTTTCAGCTCATTCCTTGCTAACTTGTAACCCTCAATCGAGCCATCTGAACCTTGTTTCCTCATCCCGACATAAGCTTCCTTCTTCCTTTTCACAAGACATTCCACCTCTTTCGTGAACCATGGTTCCCTCACTCGGCCATTTCCTCCCTGCCTGACAGGGACATACCTATCAAGAACACCCAGTGTTTGTTCCTTGAAAAAGTTCCACTTTTCATTAGTGCCTTTCCCTGACAGTTTCTGTTCCCATCTTATGCCTGCTAATTCTTGCCTAATCGCATCATAATTACCTCTCCCCCAATTGTAAACCTTGCCCTGCCATACGGCCCTATCCCTCTCCATTGCAATAACAAAAGACACCGAATTGTGGTCACTATCTCCAAAGTGCTCTCCCACAACCAAATCTAACACTTGGCCCGGTTCATTTCCCAGTACCAAATCCAATGTGGCCTCACCTCTTGTCGGCCTATCCACATACTGTGTCAGGAAACCCTCCTGCACACACAGCACAAAAACTGCCCCATCCGAACTATTCGACCTACAAAGGTTCCAATCAATATTTGGAAAGTTAAAGTCCCCCATGACAACTACCCTGTGACCCCCACACATATCCATAATCTGCTGAGCAATTTCTTCCTCCACATCTCTATTACTATCTGGGGGCCTGTAGTAAACTCCTAACAACGTGACCGCTCCTTTCCTATTTCTAACCTCAGCCCATATTACCTCAGTGTGCAGATCCCCCTCGAAGTGCCTTTCCCCGGCCGTTAAACTATCCTTGATTAACAATGCCACTCCTCCACCTCTTTTACCAGCTTCCCTACACTTAGTGAAACATCTATACCCCGGAACGTCCAACAACCATTCCTGTCCTTGTTCTACCCACATCTCCGTAATGGCCACAACATCGTAGTCCCAAGTACCAATCCACGCCCCAAGTTCATCTACCTTGTTCCGGATGCTCCTTGCATTGAAGTAGACACACTTCAACCCACCTTCCTGTCTACCAGTACCCACCCTTGACCTTGATACCTTCCCCAATATCTCACCACCCTCAACACTGACTTCTGGACTACAACTCCTTTTCCCACTCCCCTGACAAATTAGTTTAAACCCCCCTGAAGAGCCGTATCAAATTTCCCTCCCAGGATATTGGTGCCCCTCTGGTTCAGGTGCACCCCGTCCTGTTTGTACAGGTCCCACCTTCCCCAGAATGTGTCCCAATTATCCACGTATCTGAAACCCTCCCTCCTACACCATCCCTGCAACCACATGTTTAACTGCACTCTCTCCCTGTTCCTCAACTCGCTATCACGTGGCATCGGTAACGTACCAGAGATGACCACATGTTTTGTCTTGGCTCTCAGCTTCCAGCCCAGCTCCCGAAATTCCTGTTTTAAATCCCCGTCCCTTCTCTTACCTATGTCGTTGGTACCCATGTGTACCACGACTTGTGACTGTTTCCCCTCCCCCTTAAGAATCCGGAAGACACGTTCCGAGACGTCACGGACCCTGGCATCCAGTAGGCAACATACCATCCTCGAGTCTTTTTTGCTGCCACAGAACCTCCTATCTATCCCTCTAACTAATGAGTCCCCAATAACTATTGCCCTCCCGCTCTCCCCCTTACTCTCCCGAGCCACAGAGACGGACACAGTGCTGGAGATCCTCTCACTGCAGCTCACCACTGGTATGTCATCCCCCTCAACCGTATCCAAAGCGGAATACTTGTTGCTAAGGGGAACGACCACAGGGGATCCCTGCACTGACTGCTTCATCCCAGCCCCCTCACCGTCACCCATCTATTTTCATTCCTCGGAGTAACTGTATCCCTGAAGCTTCTGTCTATGGCCACCTCTGCCTCCCCAATGATCGTACGTTCATCCAACTCCAGCTCCAGTTCCCTAACACGGTTTTGGAGGAGCTGCAGATGGGTGCACTTTCCACAGGTGTAATCAGCAGGGACACTGACGTCGTCCCTCACCTCAAGTGAGAAACATTGCACTGCCTGCACACCCATCCCCTCTAGATACCTTGCCAGTTTCTTTCAATGGGTCAATGGGTCTCTCGGGGGTAGAGGTCGGAAAATGAAGTTGTGACCACAATCATATCCCTCATGATCTTATCAAAGGGCCATCTCCTAATTCATATGTTCATATATTTCAATTTTCCTTGACTCTTCTTTCTATTTTCATTTTCATTATGTATCACTCCATTTTTGATGACATGGCTAGTTATTTATCTTTCAATGGCTTAAACAATAGCTGAAATATTCTGATATTCTTCTCCTATATAAGATTATAGCAACTAATTAATATCATGATATTACTAAAATTGGCACTGAGTTCAGACAAATTCATATATTTTTTTGAGGGGAAACAGAAGTGACCAGAAAGTCTATTTCTCCCCTCAATAAAGAATTTTTATGTTTCTCTGTCAAATGTAGAATATGTTTACAAAGAAACTACAACTGTTTAACTCCTTCTTTTGAAATAATAAAAGGCTTCAATTAAATGCTTACCAAATGCGGGCATATAAATCTCTCTAAGGTTTTAAATTTCTGGTTCTGTTTCTTGATCCATCTGCCATTTCAGATTGCCTAGTCTGTCTGAGCTACTCAGTTACATATCAAGATAAACTATCATGATTATATTCCATTTAGCATGTTGCTTTTCTTCCTCGAGAGGTAATTAATGCAGTATTCCATATATTTTTTCTAAAGCCTTCAGATTATTTCAAAGCTAACAAGCATTAAGCTTATTAAATTGCTTCAATTGTTAAGCTGTTGTATACCTTACATACTGGTATACATTCAATCAACTGGCAGGAGTGAAAGAAAGCAGTCACTCATTTTCTCTGATCTATTTGCTGGGATTCCATCGGCACTTTTGTTCAATTTCAATCAATGCTTAAGCTTTCAAAAAAGCAATTTTTGAGATTCACATTAAAGCGTATTCAAGGGATTACAGGCTGAGTATTTTCACAGTCTTCTTACAAAATAATGAATCAGAGAATCATTTTATTTCCGAAACTGGTCAGTGTCTTGGTTCACTCAGCTGGACAAAAGGTTTCACTTTTAATGTAGCTGAACCTTGTTATTAGAGACACAGAGTGGGGAAAATAGTTACTTTTATCAGGGGTGGTGGGGGGGTGGGGAGCAGTATTTTATCATTTTCTGAGCTTTTCCACTAATGATGCTTCCAGCACACTGTGGAGTTGATTGCTGTAATGAGAGGTTTGTAATGATAGAGTTTGCAGTGTTGTGGCTCCATTGTATTGATGTAAATAGATGAGAATTGTACAACCCGGAGTCATTTTGATTACCTTGAAGGCAAAGCTTAAATTAAACCACACAGAAATTCCTTATCCTATACTTTGCCTCACCCCATGGTAACAAGAGAAAATGGTTTTTCACACAGAAAGATGCATTATGTTCGATAAGATGTGAAGAAAGTGCTGGTTACCTAAAACCTATGTTACACAATAACATTGGGAAGAGGCCACAATATTTTCTCATTGTAAATTTCTAAATACACATTCTACACTCTGAAATTTATTGAGATGGCATTTTCAGTGTGAGGAAGGAATTCTGATTTGGAACATCATTTTAACTCGGTCTCACCCAGAGGCCACCCTAATTGTCCGTTTTGGGTCTCATGCCTGTGACTCACCATGTGCAGTTTGTGTTTTTAAGCAATTCTCTAAAGCATATGCAGTGCCAGCATTTGAGTTGATTAAATTGAGTGACGGTATTTCTTTTTCATCAGTTTCTTGTTCTTATTGCACTTCACACTCCTTGAATGCTTGATCAGTTGGTAGTTCTTAGACATATGAAAGGATAAAGTCAAAAAACTATGGAATCCCTACAGTACAGAAAGAGACCATTCAGCCCATCAAGTCTGCACCGATTCTCCAAAAGAGCATCCCACCCAGTCCCACTCATACATTTACCATGGCTAATCCACCCAGCCTACACATCTTGGGACGCTAATGGGTAATTTATAATGGCCAATCCACCTAACCTACACATCTTTGGATTGTGGGAGGAAACCGGAGCATCTGAAGGAAACCCACGCAGAGACAGGGAGAACCTGCAACAATCACTTAAGACTGGAATTGAACCTGATTCCCTGGCACTGTGAAGCAGTGCTAACCACTGTGCCATCATGCCACCAAGGGTTGGGTTGAGGGATGATGGAATAGAATAAGAGATGCATGCTTACACCATCTGCAGATTGTAAATCAGAAGAGGTATTGGGATAAGGGGGAAGAGGGGGATGTGAGAAGGTAGATTAGGTAGGGAAATACTATCATCCTCAGTCTTAATATCAGACATCCTCGTGTCTTCAGTCCTGCCAGTGGCCACAGCCTCAGTCATGGCACTCCATGAAGCTGTGCCTGTCCTGTTAGGTGCTGCTGTCTCCAGTTGTGCACCACCATGCCCTGCAAGAGAGACGGAAATGTGTCAGTGAGTGTTGATCTGTTTTGGGGATCTGCCTGGCTTTGTTGATTCATTTGCAACGTGTGCAATGCAAGGAGGTATGGGTGTCTGAGGCTTGCAGCAGTGCCACGTAGGTGAGGGTGAGCTAACTCAATGAATGTGAAGTTTGAGTTATGGTTGATAGATTGTTGGTGTGTGAGTGAAGGGAGTGTGGTGAGTTGAGCTGTGGGAGGCTGGTGGTTCATTTACAAGTATATGCCATTTGAAGATGCATTCACTGTTCTTAAACTCTCATGTGAGGTAATCGAACTTCTGGCAGCAGTGCATCCAGATCCTCAGGACTAGACTTCTGCATTGACCGTGATGGCTGAATTCTAAGGACTTATCGAAGATCTCCTAGCCTGCTAAAGATAGAGGATCTCTCACCTCCTGTCCACCTCCTGCATCCAGTGCTGCATTGGAGAACCTTGGAACATACTCTTTAGTCTGTTGCACCATTTCAACTCCTCTTTTTGCTGAGATACTCTTTAACCCATTCCAGCACCTTCTGCAATCAGAATGTACCTCACCATTAAGCAGTCCTTGCTAGCTTTAAGAGGTGCTAACCTCTCAAGAACTTTGATCCCCTGCTAAAATGTATAGCCACTCAACAGCATGCTCCACAGAGGGCTGCACGTCTTTCATGTTTAAATTAGCAGATGGCACCAAGTTTTCATGCTGCCAGCATCACCACAAATGGGTGCAGGTTCATCGGGCATCATGGTTCCCCATGCCAGTTTTCTGGCCAAATCTATTTTTTACTCCTTTACTCCTTGGACTCTTGTGAGATAGAGTTTCACAGGTGATCAGATTTTTTTCTTATTGGTAATTCATACAGGAAAACTAGCAACATTTATCCAATAGCTTCACAAATGCTGGACCACCCCAGAACGGATGACCATTTAAAAACAGCCCTGAACATAGGTCTTATGAATCATGAAGATACAGTTCATACATTGGGAAGTGGGAAGATGGTAACTTAAGCTGCAGATACACCCAATCACTTTCATTATAGAGGAGAAATCCTAAAATACACAATAGCATAGTTTGAAGCAATAATGAATTTAAAATTATTGATGGGAATGTGAATGCATGTTTTACATTTTAGGAAGATCTCAGACATTTTCCAGCAAATTTTGATTTTCCATAATTTATTTTGTTCATCTTGCAGAATATTGAAACTGACTATAATTCTGCCTTATTCTGAAATAAGATCAGGAGAGATGTAAAAGGTTTAGTAATTCGTTATCACTTGCTTTGCAATATCATACAAGCTCAATTTTTTATCCCATAGCACTTTGGAAGTTTAATCACAGAAAGAGAATGACATCTTAGTTTCAAACCTGTCTTCTTAACAACTTGATGCCCATTATCACCAATGCCAATTGACTGTATCTAAACAAATCTTTTCAGAATAAGAATACTTGCAAAGCCAGAAGTTTTGAGATGTTGCATTTCTTATCATTTTAAAATGGATGCTTTTATCCTCAGCCGTAACGTTAACATGGGTTATGTTAATAGAACTGCCATAACTGACAAAAATGACAGAACAGGCTTAATGTGCTGAAAGCCTACCGTTTCTAGGTTTCAAAACTTAGCAAGGGAATTTTTTATAAAGGTACCCAATTCCAATTGGTTGAACATTGTCCAGTTTCTTAATAATTGTTTTTCTGGCTCCAAGCCTCAACTTTTTATTTCAAAACATTTTGCTGAATATTTTTAGTAACCAAAGTATTTTTGCATTTCAGCAACTTCTTGTGATCGTGAGTTCTCTACCAAAAAATGTTGACATCATTTGCATTCAACAATGCTCATCTGTGCTTATTTTGTGATCGTTTGTGCTCAAAAGTGATAACTTAACTGCCATCTGACATCATTTTTCCACTCAAAAATAATTATTTAGCTATTATATGGCATAGTAAGTAAGTGCTCAATTCACATCATTAGCCATCAATTGATATCAATGCACTCAAGCAACACCATTTGTGATCATTTACCATCATTTAATTACCTTCAAAACACTCAGAAGCATAAAACCAATCTGAGCTTGGTTGTGAGGAAAAATTCTAAGTTCGAGCGATCATGACAAATTTGACTAAGTTTCAGACATCAGCTGACATCAACAATATTGTGCAATGGAGTTTTCTAACTCCCAGCTGATGCAGTATGATGTGTATGTGCTGTGTAGATTATTTAATGATGCACAAATCATGAGTGGGAGTGCAAGCATGCCTCCCTTTTATCCTGCACCTTTGATTTTAGGAGATTCCTATGATGGAAGTTTTGTCTCATCTCACCCATGCCAATCAGACCCCTTAATCATGTCTCCAAGGCAGTAGCCTACTGGACTCCTGGCAGAGCCACTTCATACCCTTCCTTTTCAGAATCCTATTGGTTCCATTGAGTAACATATATGTAGGTATAGGCTTTACAGGCATAATTAATGTGTATGGAGGGAACACATATTCAACATATTTTTTCTCAAAGTTATCATGATGGGATAGATATCAAGCTGGTTAACACCTCCACTGTTAAGCAGAAACATGGTATGTTGTGTAAAGTCATTTTTCCAATTCCTGCATATGAGTAACCACAATAAGAAGTCTAACAACGCCAGGTTAAAGTCCAACGGGTTTATTTGGTAGCAAACGCCACTAGCTTTCGGAGCGTGCTGCTCCTTCGTCAGGTGGAGTGGGAGATCTGACGAAGGAGCAGCGCGCCGAAAGCTAGTGGCGTTTGCTACCAAATAAACCTGTTGGACTTTAACCTGGTGTTGGTTGACTTCTTACTGTGTTTACCCCAGTCCAATGCCGGCATCTCCACATTATGAGTAACCATACAGGTATATGCAGCTTATAATACCTCATTCCATTCCACTGAAAGAAAAATGCATTGAAAATAAAATAGTTATGCATTTGGAGTGGAAGCTCTGCCACATATTGGGGATTCCAGAGCTGGGTGAGAGGGGGAGAGAGAGATTGTATGAATAAGACAAAGGCTGTGTGAGTGTGAGAGACTGTTGCTGGGACTTTCTCCAATATCAGCTAAGGCTAATGTTTGGTACGTAAAGCAGAAAAAATGTTGAAGCCGTCTATGGTAATGGCAACTTTCTCTGTCATATAGTGTAGCACTGAGGAAAAATAACTTGACGTAGGTTCCACAGCACATTGCTGGTGGGCAGCCTTTGATTCGCACACCTCTTCATCAAATCAGACACACATTGATCCAGGTGCCATTTCTAAAGGCTGCTCCACCGCACAGCTAGAAACCCAGGAAACCATCTTCACCCAAATGCACCTCCTGGCATCAAGTTGGCATCAAGCTGGTACTACCCTGGCATGACCCTGGCATGGCCTTGGCACTACCTTGGCACTACCCATTCCTCCCCAAGCACTGCACTCCAAGCTCCTCTGGGAATATTGCTCACCAGGTGCATTCCTTCTGAAACCAGTTGTGCTTCACACTGTTCTGACATCTCAATGCTTGCACTTAGGTTGCCAGTCCTAGGGCATTCAGAATCCCTCTGGAGAAAAAGACAGAGAGACACATTTTGCTTCTTTCCGAACCAGGCAGTAACTGCCTGTATTTTTTAAAATGAAACTGAAACAGTTTATTTTGCCTGCAGGCTTAGCTCCTCTCATTAAGCACATGACTCTGCCCCTGTCGATTAACCCAATCAAAGCTCCACACTGAAACCCTGAAGAGAGAACCTAAATAAACAAAAGGTCCATTAACCCTACAGAGAAACACATTGTAAGCTAAAAGCAATTATTAGCCTGCATTCTTAGCATCTGCTGCATGTTTACCAGGCAAATCGACTCTTGTAACAAAAACACTGCCTCTTACAACCCCTTACAAGAAACATGATGTCAATATATTTTTTTAAGACATAGTATCATCAGAGTCAATGAGCGATGCGACTTTAGCCGTTTCCGTCCTCATTGTCAAACCGCTGGGTGTGAATTGGAGCAGAAATTCCCAGCCTCAGAATATGTGAGAGACTGATCGTGTTAATGAGAAAGAGAAAGACTGTGCACCTGAGTGTGAAAGAGGAAGAGACGGAGAGAGATTTTGTGGGGTAAAAGTCCCACTCATACTGACTCTCACTGGGATATGCATTCCACAGGTACTGACTCTCACTCGTATACAATTTCCACACATACAGACTGTCACAGCTGTATGAGTTCCACATACAGAGTCTCACAGGGGGAAGGGTTCCACAGACACTGGGGTATAGGTTCCACCAGGTGGAGATGCTAGAACAGCAGAACAAAAAAGACATTTGTGTGCAGTACTGTAGGGGTGGAGATGTGCTCTCTTGAGTAGCAGCAGGGATGTTCAGAGAGGTCCAGCCAGCCTCCCAAGTTCATCAGCTGATGTTAGACCCAAGTCAGCAGTGAGAGTTGTGGGGAAGGTCCAGCCTGGGCCCCGAGGCAGGCAATTAGTGGTAGACCTGAGTTGGTGCTGGAGGGCAAGGTCCAGTCAGGGTCACAGGTCAACTGACAGATGATGGTAAACACAATTGGTGGTGGAAGGGAGGTCCACTCATGGGTCCCAAGTCCAGTGGCAGACAACCACTGGAGGCCCAAGTTGACAATGGGAGCAGGAGACCCAGCTGGGGCCCTGGATCTGGCAGCTGGCAGTAGGCCTGAGCCAGTGATGGAGCGTGGGAAGTGTCCAGCCAGGGACAAGTGGTTGGCAGTAGGCTCATTTTGATCAGCAGGGCGGATGAGAGTGGGAGTAGATTGGGAGATGTCCTACAACCAGGCAAGAGGGAGAAATCCAGCTGGTGGGGAGTGGGGGATTGGTGGAGGAGGAGGAAAGTGTATTGAGTGAATTGGGTGTTAAGTGAAGATTAGAGGAAATATGTGGGTAAATGTGTAGGGTAGAGACTTAATGATCTATTTTGATGCCTGCTGATTGCTTTTGATGTCAATGATCTCTTTTGATGCCAGTGATTGTTTTTGATGTCTGTGGTCACTTTTAATGGCTTTGAGTACTTTGGTTCCTTTGAATGCTTCTGATTGCATTTGATGTCAAAAACAGCAATGAATGCAGCTGACTACATGAAAATCTCGCTCCAAATTATACCTTTTGATGTCAATTAATGTTGTCAAACAATCGCTAATTGGTTTTGAGTGCATTTGAACGCAAAAATTATGTTAAAATCTTCTGATAGGGTTGGCCTTTTAGAGTGAGGAGGAATCTCAATTCAATTGGTCACCTTTTACTTCACTGGTTCTAGTAATGTATCGCATTTGCTTTAGTTTGCTCATTTAGGTTTCTTATTACTTTCCCCTATATTATGTATTCAGCACATTTATAACTTTCATTTAGGCTCTCTTGCACTTTTTTCCCTTGACTAATTCTTATAATCACCTAATTAAGGAAGCGATAATGCAGGGATTTAATACTTTCTTTTTGTAACATTAATTTTAAAACTGTGTTACACTTGGCAGCTTGGCAGTGCAGTAATTTGATGTACTACCACACTATACCATGGAGTCCATGAACTTCAGTCCTCCCCCATGATTTCCAATACATTGAGTTCATGATCTTAATCAGCCGGCTTACAGGGAGGGTGTAAGAACTGAATCCAATTGGCCAGTTGCTCAGAGGAAGGAGGAAAAGTTGAAAGAAAAACAATTCACATTTACTCTCCTGGTTGTTGGCTCAAGAACAGTATTGACAAACATCCAGGAGTAGATCAATTTATCACCCTATGCCTACTCTGGTGAAATATTGAATATGATGTGGAGATGCCGGCGTTGGACTGGGGTAAACACAGTAAGAGTTTTAAGAACACCAGGTTAAAGTCCAACAGGTTTATTTGGTAGCAAATGCCATTAGCTTTCGGAGCGCTACTCCTTCGTCAGATGGAGTGGATATCTGCTCTCAAACAGGGCATACAGAGACACAAAATCAAGTTACAGAATACTGACTAGAATGCGAATTTCTACAGCCAACCAGATCTTAAAGATACAATGTGAGTGGAGGGAGCATTAAGCACAGGTTAAAGAGATGTGTATTGTCTCCAGACAGGACAGCCAGTGAGATTCTGCAAGTCCAGGAGGCAAGCTGTGGGGGTTACTGATAGTGTGACGTGAACCCAAGATCCCGGTTTAGGCCGTCCTCATGTGTGCGGAACTGCACCGACCTCCTCAGAAGACAAATACGGGACACGGTGGACAGAGTACCCTTCGTCGTCCAGTACTTCCCCGGAGCGGAGAAGCTACGGCATCTTCTCCGGAGCCTTCAACATGTCATTGATGAAGACGAATATCTCGGCAAGGCCGTCCCCACACTCCCACTTCTTGCCTTCAAACAACCGCACAACCTCAAACAGACCATTGTCCGCAGCAAACTACCCAGCCTTCAGGAGAACAGTGACCACGACACCACACAACCCTTTCACAGCAACTTCTGCAAGACGTGCCGGATCATCGACACGGATGCCATCATCTGACATAAGAACACCACCTACCAGGTACACGGTACCTACTCTTGCAACTCGGCCAACGTTGTCTACCTGATATGCTGCAGGAAAGGATGTCCCGAGGCATGGTACATTGGGGAAACCATGCAGATGCTACGACAACGGATGAATGAACACCGCTCGACAATCACCAGGCAAGACTGTTCTCTTCCTGTGGGGGAGCAGTTCAGCGGTCACGGGCATTCAGCCTCTGATCTTCGGGTAAGCGTTCTCCAAGGCGGCCTTCACGACACACGACAGCGCAGAGTCGCTGAGCAGTAACCCCCACAGCTTGCCTCCTGGACTTGCAGAATCTCACTGGCTATCCTGTCTGGAGACAATACACATCTCTTTAACCTGTGCTTAATGCTCCCTCCACTCACATTGTCTGTATCTTTAAGACCTGGTTGGCTGTAGAGATTTGCATTCTAATCAGTATTCTGTAACTTGATTTTGTGTCTCTGTATGCCCTGTTTGAGAGCAGATATCCACTCCATCTGACGAAGGAGCAGTGCTCCGAAAGCTAATGGCATTTTCTACCAAATAAACCTGTTGGACTTTAACCTGGTGTTGTTAAAACTCTTACTGTGAAATATTGAATATACAGAATTAGGTGCTAAACATTCATAGCACTTATAGTAGCAGAAGTGCCAAAGATTCAACCAGGATGTAACTATTTAAGATATCAACCTAATTTAAGAATTTCTTTATTGTGTTATCTGGGGCTGAACCAGCACAAATCCCAAATAAGGTCATCCACGCAAGAAAGAGCAGGATCCTTTTTTCCAATTTTTATTAGGACACACCATTTGGTAACAGTGGTATTCTTGGTGAAACTAGACATGCCAGCTACCTGAATGACAATAAAGGATCCCACCTGGTAGTCCAAGCATGGATTGTGGAACCAGTAAGTTCCACCAGGCTTCCTAGATAAGCCCTTAAGTGACACACGCCCCTATCCACAATTCAATTGTTAATCTAAAACAGACATAAGAATATAGGAGATAGGAACAGGAGTCGGCAATTCAGCTCCTCGAGCCTGCTCTGCCATTCAATACAATCATGGCTGATCCCATCTTGGCTTCATCTCCACCTTCCTGCACGTTCCCTCTGTACCAAAGCATTTTTAAGTTTGTCTCCATTTAGATAATAAGTTACCTTTTATTCCTCCAACTAAAATGGATAACCTCACACTTATCAATGTTAGATTTCATCTGCCAAACTTTGGCCCACTCACCAAACCTATTCATGTCTATTTGTAAATTTCTTATTTTCTTATTGCAACTTGCTTTTCCACCTATTTTAGTGTCATCTGCAAATTTGGCTATAGTACATTCTATCCCTGCATCAAAGCCATTAATATAGATAGTAAATAGGTGGGGCCCGAGGACAGAACCCCGTGGCACACCACTTGCCAACCGAGTTCCAACAAGTTACAGCTTGCCAACCGAGGAAAACCCATTTTTCCTCACTCTCTGCTTTCTGTTGGTTAGCCAACCCTCTATCCAAGCTAATATATTACCCCCAACCCCGCGGAATCTTACCTTGCATATTAACCTTTGTTCAGCACTTTATCAAACGCCTTCTGGAAGTCCAGATACACTACATCTACATGACCCCCACTATCCACTATTCCTTTCCCTAACACTGTCATTTTGGAAGAACCAGCGGCAGAGGTTTAGGTAATGCCCACCCCTATGCTGCATCCTGTCCCATCCTCCCCACTCCACCAGTGGAATGACAGCACCATGTATTTTCTAATGGGCCCCAAGTGGCAGGCAATGCTTGCACCTGAGCCATGAGGGAAAGGTTATGTTAGTGTCCATCATGGCCTGGAGGTTTACCAAGAACTGGGTTTGCTCTCCTTTTTACTCTACATCCACACTATCACAGTGGCCAGCAGGGATGAGAAAAGTCCCTTTTTGCCACTTGCTCCATGCTGCTCACCCTTCATGTCCTCCACTTCCATATCCTCCTGCTCTATCTTCCCCGCTTCTTCCTACTTCTCAATCTGCAGGACTAGGAGCTTGGATTTTACTGGACCTTTGAAAAACAGAGTCCATGATAGAATGGTTGGGCATGTCACTCCTGGGCTGCAGTTCCCATTTTATGAGGGAACAAGTTTAGAGTTTGGTCCAGAGAGGTGCTGCCGTGGAGCGATGTCTAGGTGAATAGGAATCTACTTTGTTGTGGTTAGATGACAGTAACTTGGGCTTGCTCAAACCAATAGTCTTTGGCAACACAGAAGCTCAAGGAGTTTCTCGTTATAAGGGCTCAGTGTTTGCAGGTATGATGACCCCTGCTGCCCACCCTAGTAAATACCCCGGTATTTTTTCTCTCATGTCCAGTGTGCACCAACTTGCCCCACAAAGATGAAGGACGGTGGATGATACTTGTAGCTCATGGACTGCTGTGAGAGTTACAGGTAGCAGGGAGACAATTTTTTGAGAGGTGCACTAATCCCTAATCACTTATCCTTTGTGTATTATTCGAGAGCTTTGCTGTTGTCCCTATTGCTGGACTGGGTGACTCATGCAACCGTGAACCAAGTTTTCTCTTGCAGCCTGCTGCTGCTTGACTGACTTTATGGTATCAATGCACCACTTTAACAAACCTGTGTGTGGCCTGAAGAGATTAAAGGGACCACTCAACACAAAGCCAGAAGTAGACAGACATAGTGAATATAATTCTGTCCATTGCTTTCCAATTGTGGGAAACAACAGCACATCTCACAGATTAAAAACAGCTTATTACAGAAAGGCGCTTAAAGGCTATAACCTTTAGGCAGCTGTTGCTCAGTTAAACTTTTAGATTTGCCAATGTATTTATGGCTTATCCAGCAGAGAAAATGAAGAGCATGAGTATGTGTCTTAACCATGCCAGCCCAGTTCACACAGATAGCTGGTGCCAACTCCTATTAGGCACCCTGGCTAACTTCATAGGGCAGCTTGGCCTTTCTGCTTCTTGGCCCTCAGCAGC
Organism: Mustelus asterias; assembly: GCF_964213995.1. Taxonomy (NCBI): domain Eukaryota; kingdom Metazoa; phylum Chordata; class Chondrichthyes; order Carcharhiniformes; family Triakidae; genus Mustelus; species Mustelus asterias. The sequence goes on from NC_135817.1 coordinate 46,226,889, forward strand.
TCAGTTTCTTTCAGGTTTCCCTTCTGAAGATCGCTGACCCTCTCTCTGGCTGCTTTCCCATTAGTGTAAAATCCTAATTCTCAATGGAGTGTAAAATATGGGAGGATGTGAAGGTGTCCAATACAAAACACCATGCCAAGACCCTCATGGCCTCAAGCAACCAGAGGACAATCACCAAAGTCAACCCAGACACGCAGACATAAAAAGGTCAGTAGACAAGCTCCAACACAATTGGCAACGACCTCATCAAAGCACTCAAAATAGATTTTTTTTTTAAAACCCATTAGTCACACATGGGTGCCTTTCTTATTTGTGAATGTTGAGCATCATTTTGATTTCCTGTGAATGTAAATGAGTTTTCTCTTCACATGATGCTCCAGCTGTTTTTATCCATTATCTGTGTGTACTGTGGTGGTTTTGAATTTGATGTGTTAACTGCTACTTTTGGGAATTTGTGTTCTTTTGGGACCCTCTGCTCACAATTATTTGGAGATACCAAGAGAAGCTGCCAAGCGCCAAGATGGTGATATTCAACTGGAGACACCTTGCTATTGGAATCCACTAAGTATACGAGAATTCCATGTCTCCTAGGCATTCAGTCCCTATCACAGACTGGGATTGCACAGTTGCCTGGCATGGCTTACTCTTCTCTTCATTCAACTTGCCATCAGATGATGGGGCTGTCTCCGTCAAAACCTTTTCTGCCAGGGCTTCCCGTTTCTGGATGGTCAGATTGTGCAATATGCAGCAGACAATGATCATACATGATTCCCTTGCAGGACCAGAGTGCCACCTAATCTGTTCAAACATCTGAAGTGGATATTCAGATGGCCCTGCTCAATGCATGGCTATCATTTTATCTCCTCTCAGACTCTGTGCATGTATTCCTTACTGGTTTCATCTGCCATCTCCTTAGAGGGTATACTTTATCACTGGGCTTCCAGCTATCCAGACCTTCACTGAACATCCCAGGCAGCTGGGAGTATCTAAGGATATATGCATCATGCGACCTGGGTAACGTGCACACACCTTCATTATTCTTTAGTTATGATCACACACAATTTGGACATTGATGGAGTGATACCCTTTCTGGATTATAAATGCCCCTGTTTTGATGGAGCTTTTATGGCATTATGGGTACAATCAATTACCTCTTCAAGCTTTGGAAATCCAGCCAGGTGCTCCAGTTTCCTCCCACAGTCCAAAAGATGTGAAGGTTAGGTGAATTGGCCATGCCAAATTCTCCCTCAGTGTACCCGAACAGGCGCCAGAGTGTGACAACACGGGGATTTTCACAGTAACTGCGTTGCAATGTGAATGTAAGCCTACTTTTGTGACTAATAAATAAACTTTACTTTAACTTTAACTTTAGGAGCAATCAATAGGGTGGACAATTTCCATAGGGGAGATCAATGTGCAGCACAAATGTTATATTGCTCAACGTTCATTGAAGCACTTACTTTTTGCCCCCTTCCCTGAGGAAACGTCCTAATGCAATGTAAGACAAAATTACCAGCGCAGCTGCTAATGTCAGCCGTAGTCCCACTTGAAATCTTTTCAAAGAAAAAGTGCCTGCCACTGACTACGTTTCTGTGAACTCACTACATTACGGCATGAGCAGCTATGTTTTATTCCAGTCAACTAGCTTGTAGACAAGCTTAAGTGCTTGATAATGAGGTATTTAAAAATGTCGGGTGGGCTGCCAATTTCACCACATGACCAATTCCCGATCTTCATGGTGGATTTCAGACATGCCCAGGACTGCAGCAGGCTAATTTGCGCGTGTAAAATCCAACCCATAAGTAAGATTTTAATCACATTTGCAAAATTTATGACAGCAAAGTGACAGCAGATCACAGAAAATTCCGAGTAGTCTTGCTTTGTTTCTGGGTCTTTCAGGTCCCACCATCCAGCTGGATACCACCGAAGTTCTTGTAACCTATTCAATGGTTAACTGTTCCAATATCACCTCAGGAGTGTTCACCTCATCAGAATTAACTTTTGTTTTCTTTACTACATTTAGTTTACTATCTTTTATCATTGCAAAATAATGATGCAAACTGACCACATTTACTGTTAGTCCATTCATTTAGTTTAGTCTCATTCTATTTTGCTGCTTTTTAATGACAAAGTGCGGTACAAAGCAATGATTAGACCATACTTTGAGCACTGAGTACTTTTGGTTTTGAGTGCCCAGTACAGAAAAGACACACATCCATGAATTGTGTAAATTCAATCAGATGATACCAGGGATTAAAGATTGTACAGTATAAATTCCACAGGATAATACCAGGGATAGCAAACACCAGTTATAAGGAGAAATTTGAGATACTGGGACTATTTCCACTGAAGCAGAAAATTAAGAAGAGCTTTTAATAGTTTTCTAAAACTCTGAAGGGCTTTGATAATGTGAATAGAAAAATAGTTTTTGTCGGGCCAGGGAGTCAGTGATGAAGGGTTATCAGTTTAAAACTTGTCACAAGAACAGCAAGGTGGAAATGTAGCCCTGTCTTCATGCCAGGCTTGTTAAAGCATAGAATGCATTGCTGCAGGGAATAGTTGATGTAGAGGGACCATTACATTTTTTTGAAACAGAAAGTCATCTTAAGTAGAGGATCATGCAGTAGTATCAGTTTGGATTGCTCGAGGGAACAACTTCCCTTTTCAGTTGCTTCAAAGATCTTCCCTTGATTATAAGGTCAGAAGTGGGGATGTTTGCTGATGATTGCACAATGTTCAGTACCATTCACAGTTCCTCGGACACTGAAGTAGCCCAGGGCAATATGTGATATGGACAGGAATCCAGGAAAGGGGGCATGGTAAGTGCTGCCTACATACCAACCTTCACAACCCCTTTAATGCAAGGCCCTGACATGAAGGGAAGGTAAGGCCTGAAAGTGACCCCTCCCAACCTTTCTTCCCAAAGTGGCAATTCTAGGACCCCCAACCCCGACCCCGAATCCTCTCCAGTGCCCGCTGAACAGCGCACCCTGCCGTGGGTGCTGGCTGCCTGAATGCTCACCTCCAAAATCCCCCTCGGAGGTGAAGATGCCAGGTTTACGCTTAATTAGAGCTATTGTAAATAGTACCGATGTGACGTCACATCGACGCCACTGAATATCCAGTTAGGAGGGAGGTCCCAGAAAGAGAGCTCCCTAATGACATGCTAATGTATTAAGATGAGCCTCCTGGAGGGGGCTGGAAGGTTGGAAACCCACCAGCACAAATCGCACTTTCTGATTCTGTCTGGATTTTGGGTGTACGCCACCGTTCCCGCGGACGGAGAGTGCGGGCTAGAAATCGCCCCCTACATGTTGCCACAGCATCTTAGACTTCCGGAATAAACGGTAACATATCACCATACAGATCACTAAAATGTATTGGTCATGTGCAGAAAATAGTCCAAAAAAAAGCTTAATAAACTATTAGCCTATCAGGAGGGCTAGAATATAACAGAGAGGAAGTTTTGTTACAGCTATACAAATTCCAGGATAGACCACACCTGGCATCATGTGATAGTTTACTGCACCACACCTTACAATGATATTTTGACCTTGGAAAGTGTACGAAGCAGTTTCATCAGAATGTACCAGGGTTTCAATGATTAAATTATGAGGACAGATTATATAAAATAAGCTTTTATTTTTTGAGATATAAAAAGTTAAGGAGTGATTTGATTGATGTTTCTAGGATTTTGAAAGAAATGAATAGGGCTGTTAGAAAGAAACCTTATATGTTGGTGAAGGGATTCTCTGACAAATGGGGCTTAAATTTTTAATCAGAGCCAGGCCATTCAGCAGGGAAATTGCGAATCAGCTCTAGGATGCTACCGGGACTTGATGGTTTGAGTTATAAGGAGAGGCTGGATAGACTGGGAGCTTTTTTCCCTGGAGCGTAGGAGACTTAGAGGTGATCTTATAGAGGTCTATAAAATAATGAGAAGCATAGATCAGCTAGATAGCCAATATCTTTTCTCAAAGGAAGGGAGTCTAAAACTAGAGGGCATAGGTTTAAGGTGAGAGGGGAGGGAGGGTGGCATGGTAGCACAGTGGTTAGCACTGCTGCTTCACAGCTCCAGGGATCTGGGTTTGATTCCCGGCTTGGGTCACTTTCTGTGTGGAGTTTGCACATTCTCCTCATGGCTGCATGGGTTTCCTCCGGGTGCTCCGGTTTCCTCCCACAGTCCAAAGATGTGCGGGTTAGGTTGATTGGCCATGTTAAAATTGCCCCTTAGTGTCCTGGGATGCGTAGGTTAGTGGGTCGGTGCAGACTCGATGGGCCGAATGGCCTCTTTCTGTGCTGTAGGGTTTCTAAGATTCTAAGATACAAAAGAGTCCAAAGGGGCAATTTTTTCACACAGAGGGTGGTGAGTGTCTGGAACAAGCTGCCAGAGGTAGTCGCAGAGGCGGGTACAATTTTGGCTTTTAAAAAGCATTTAGACAGTGCCATGGGTAAGATGGGTATAGAAGAATTTGGGCCAAATGCGGGCAATTGGGACTAGCTTAGTGGTTAAAAAAGGGCGGCATGGACAAGTTGGGCTGAAGGGCTGTTTCCATACTGTAAACCTCTATGACCTTTATGACCCTTCATACAAATGTTGGTAAAAATATGGAACTCTCCCACAAAAAAAACAGTAGATGCAGTTTCAGTAAATAATTTTAAATGTAAGACTGATAGATTTTTGCCAACTAAAGGTATTAAGGAATATGGAGCAAGGGTGAGTAACTGGAATTAGGGTGCCAATCAGCCATGATCTTACTGGATGGTGGAACAGGCTCGAAGGGCTGATGGCCATCTCCCATGGAGACTGAAGGAAGTACACAGGAGCAAGAGCAGGGGCAGGCGGCATTGGAAGTTGACCAGAAGATCTGATCATCCTGATACACAGCAGACAAGGGCAAGGATAATGTCACCCAACTTTTAAAATAATGCATTTTTGAGCATTAAATGTTATTGTGTTTAGAGGGACATGTCCACCAGTTTTCATCCCATGGGGAATAATTCTCAAATGCCGGCCTCCAACCCTCCTCTGAAATGCAACAAGAAGCAGTTGTGGTGAGGTGGGCAAAGTGGGGTGGGCAAAGTGGGGTGGGGTGAGGGGAACATTCAGGTGGGCCTGTTAATAACAAGTAGATCAGGAGCCTACGTCATCTGAATGATCTTGATTTCCATTTTCAGGCACAAATGGAAAAAGCATATGTCACACATGCTCCATCTATTTGTACCAGGCATTTAGTTGTCTAACCAGTTGTCTTTCAAGGAATATCTGGTGACTATGCATAAAATGGCCAAAGAAAACTCATATATTAACTTTTGCGAGGTCAGGAAGAGCAGGGTTACCACTCCCACTGAAGTAAATGCAACTCAATGGGATTGTCTCACCACTACACCTTCCCTCCCCTCACTGCAACCCCCGCAAAGACAGGTGGTAGTTCTATTTCACAAGCTTCATGTCTCTTTTAGTGGAGGTCAACAACTGACCCTGTGGAGTACAAGTGCATGAGATAGAAAGCTGCAATTTACTTCGGACTCCAGTGTTTCCACAGGATCAATTCTAACTGTGCTGCTGACCCTTTCTCTTTCTGTTCCATTGCAACCTGTAAACACGGCTCACTCGCGTGTTCATGACCAACAAATCTTCCACATTCATTCTAAAGGCAGAATGCTACTTCGCATGCAAATTTGTCAGCTTGTTCTCATTGAAATTGGACATACCGCCAGATGACAATGCACAGCTCCCTCCTCAGTTTGTTTCTCAGCTGCCCGTGAGTTTATTTCAGATCTCATTATTTTTCGCAGGTCACTAACCGTGTCAGCTCTCCTTCATCTTGGGGCTCACGTTTTCAAAACTCGCCAGTTAAAATGCTTCGCTTTTGAGCTAACCGTTTCATGTTTTCTTGTTTTTAACTTCTTGATCTTTGTTTCTACCTCACCAATTTTATTCGAAGCTCATTCTATGCATCATGCCATCAGTGTGCTTTTGTTTGCTTTTCCGGCTTACTGTTTACATCCCTCCAGCCATAATACTTTTCATTCATTCTATTTCTATATCATCCTGACTGATGCTTTATGTTGCATTTTCTGTAATAGTTTTGTAAAATGCACTCCGACACTTTCCCTGAGGTGTACTTTATGTGTTGTTTTGACACCGGTTTCCATTTCTTCCCCCCCTTGTGGTTTTCTGAGCTGCTCAGCTAGTAATTTGAAGGATTGTTACTTCATATCTCCGCACAATTTAGATCGTTAAAGAAAATCTCTTCTCAGATGATATTCGCAGATAATCACATCGTGTTGGGGTATTTGCTATAGCATCCTCATTCGGGGATTTGGATTTTTCTGGTTTGGTGCCTGGAAGTCGTACATCATCCCCAGGAAAGGTTATTAGCGTAGGTGGCCCTTTAAAGCTGCGCCTTGTAAACAATTTTATCCTGCAGCAGAGATTTGTTCACTTCAGAGAAAATTCAATATTTAATGTGGAAATGCAGAGTGTGTGATTGTTGGGGGGGAAATGAGACCTAAAACAAAACCCAGTGGACCTCTTTATTATCAGCATTGTCTGATGCAGCTGCTGTTGGCGATGTACAAATTCAAGCCAGAAAAGCAAGGGCAAGGAAGACAAAAAAAACATAAGTTTGCACAGATGGCAATGTATGCATCCAAAGTGTGCATCAAGCCATTACTGATTGCTGCATGCTAAAACATCAAGGTGTAGGGATTTTATTTGAATCTTCCACACTACAACATTCCTTCTTGCAGAGCATGAAAAGGAAGAGTTAAACAGAAACTGAGAGGGTGATATTAATGGGCAAGTTAACCTAGGCCTGTAGGATACCATCTCAGCCAGGGTACAGCATATGAAGCAAGATAATTTAGAGGTGAAGGAAAGGTAAAGTACCCAAAACCACAGTCATTCCTTCCTGGGTCACAGACATACAGCTCCTTACTGCTGTGGGCGTGTTGCTGTGTGGAAGTTCCAGTTTTCCTTACTTAATGAATGCATTTCAGGTAGTGTTTTGCAAATGCAGTGAGCTTTCCTGATTAGGCATTTTCATTAATTTGTCCATAGAATGTGAACATTGTAGGCAAGGCCCTGAGAAGGTGGAGCGGCTTTCTTGAACTGGGTGGTTTGGTACACCCACAGTGTTGTTAGACAGGGAGTTTCAGGATCTTGACTCAACAACAGTGGAGGAACAGCAATACAATAGTTCCAAGTCAGGCTGTTGTGTATTTTGGAGAGGAACTTTCAGTGGTTTTCCCGTTCACCTGCTGCCCTTGTCTTTCTAGGTGGTAGAGGTCATGGGTTTCAAGGTGCTATCAAAGGAGGCTTTATGAGTTGTATCTTATGGATGGTACACAGTACGGTGACTGCACATTGGCAATGGTGGTAATGACTAGTTGTGGATGAGGTGCCAATTAAGTATGCTGTATTATCCTGGATGGTGTTGAGCTTCTTGAGTGCTGTTGAATCTTCACTCATCTAGGCAGATGGAGAGTGGTCTATGACACTCCTCACTAGTTCCTTGTAGATCATATGTAGGCTTTGGGGAGCCAGGAGGTAAATCATTCACCACAGAAGTCTCAGCGTCCGATCTTCTCTTATAGTTGCGGTATTTATACAGCTGGTCAAGTTGAGCTTCTGGTGAATGGTAATCCCCAGCATTTTGAAGATGGGTGTTTCAGTGATGGCAACGCAGTTGAACATCAACGGGAGGTGGCTAGGTTCTCTCTTGTTGGCGATATTCATTGCCTGGTACTTGTGTGGTCTAAGTATTACATGTCATTTATCAGCCTAATCCTTACTATGCGCAGGTCTTGCTGCATGTGGACCTGTATTGTGTCAGTATCTGAGAAGGATGGTGATGAGCTTTGTACAATTATCAGCAATATTCCCCACTTCTGACCTCATTCCTTGTTTAACCATGGTCAATTTATCCCCTTCCTAGAACTTTTCTTACTCTTTGGGATATATCTCCAAAAATGTGCAGGTTAGGTTGATTGGCCATGCTAAATTGCCCCTTATGATCTATGATCTATGGTGGACGGTAGGTCATAAATGAAACAGCTAAAAACGGCTGGCTAGAACACAACCGTGAGGAACCCCCGCCCGGGCCTGAGATGAATGGCCTTCAAAAACCACAGCTATCTTCCTTTGGACTAAGTATGACTCCGGACAGTGGCGAGATTTCCCCTTGTTTCCCATTGACTTCAATTTTGCTAGGGCTCTTTGATGCCACACTAGGTCAAGTGCTGTCCTGATGCCAAGGGCTGTCACTTTCACCTCCTGGATTTAGCTCTCTTGCCCATGTTTGGATTTATGCTGAAATAAGGTCCGGATCTAAATGTCCTTGGTGGAACTTAAATTGAGCATTAGTGAGCAGCTTATTGTTGAGCAAGTGCCACTTGGCAGCACTGTTGAAAGCACGTTTACTTTGAGAAAATGGGCTTGGCCCAAAGAGAGTTTACATATTTGCATCTGGGAAGTGTAGGAATTTAATGACATGCATTATGGTAATCAATGATGCATGCTTCTTACTGCAGAAACAACAAAGGCAAGCTTGATTCATATTAGCAAGCATCGATTTGCACTCGAGTAATTTAGGAATATGAGAAAAAGCTGAACAAGTCACCTCTTTCAAAGTTGAATTGCTGACAGATGCGGTAATGGCTCGAAAACTCACAGAACCTGCTGCTGGTTATTTTCATTGGAATCAAACTCTTCATGTTATTTGACAATGAGAATTATAAAAAGGCTCTATGTATAATTTATAGCATTATGCAGTAATTCCGTTTAGAAATGTGCATGCTTTGGAAAATGTAATTCACCTCCCACAAAGGAGAAGCTTAGAGAGGCTTCAGTTTCCTCTGCAATGTATTTATCAAACAGACAGGATAAACTTCACAACCTTGGAATTTCTGCAGGTAAAGATGTTTCCATTGATTAGTAACTAGGCAAGCAAGGACTGGAACATTGTAAACTCAGCAGTTTCACACATCCACTCCATACATTGCAAAGAATTATTACCATCGCTGAGTTCCCCATGCAGCCACTCACCCATCCTCTAACCTGACACTGGGTTTCTTTGGGGGGGGCAGCTTGGGGACTGGGAGATTGCAGGCGTTTGGTGCCACCCTGGTGGGTTCACACACTGCATCCTGCTGGAGTTGACGGGGATCAATGTGGAGCTATACTGTCAGAGTGGAGGCCGTGAGGTATGGCGTTGAGGCACCTACTGAGTGTGTTGTGATTGGGTGGTGGTCCCAGAGAAACTGGGGGATGAGCATTGGGACTCTCTCACCAACCCTTATACCTCACTGTGGTCTTCTCTTCTTTATTTGGTCTGTAGGATGATGGAACCTGTGGAGTTGGCTACCCTAATTAGTGCCATACAGCAGCAGCAGAGACAGAAATGTGCCATGGCACCTGGCCAGGACCAGTGCCCTTTGGAGGAGGGAAAGGTTGGGCCTGTCGCTGTTCTGGCAGCAGCACCGCAGATGCATAGGTACCAGCCGAGGGCATTCTGACATCGGTCATTGTGCAACTTGTCTGCGACAGCGTGTTGCGTTTCATCGGGTGTGTCCTCGTTACCCAGGAAGTGTCCATGACAGCTACATCTTGGAATGCTCTCAGATCCCAGCCGTCTTCAAGGGAGAGTGGTAGCTGGAGGGATGGCTCTTCAGGGACGGGGGAACCCACTCAGGAGGTGGCTGATGATGCCAATGTGGAGACCACAAACACCGCTGAGACTCGTTATAATGAGGCTCACACTGCACTGCATGTGCTGGTCAAGAAGGCGACTGGCCTGCTGAAGATATGGTTCAGGTGTCTGGACTGATTGGACTGGGCTCCAGGCCCAGAGGGTCTCCCACATTGTTGTAGTCTGGACTCTCTACAATTTGGCACTGCAGAGGGGAGACCACCTGAACCTGGAGGAGATGGAGGAGCACCACATCTCCACAGATGAGGAGGATGTCGAGGAGGGCGGTGAGGGTGACCATGCAGAGGAGGAGGTGAAAGAACCCCAGGCAATGGACAGGGTCCGACTGAGCTGCTGCGTTAGGGATAGCCTCATACCGTTTTGTTTCAGGGAGGAGCAGGACTAGGGAGCGAATAACTCCCTCACCATGGGGACTCACATCTCATCAGTAATCTGGTGCCAGTGGTATATCTCCAATGCTGTTGCCAGTCAGCATGGGCAGGGTGCTGAAGCTATTGGCCGGACTCTGCTGGAGAATGTTGAAGACTTGCATTGAGGACAGAGCAAAAAGCCTCTCATCCTCAGTGATATGCCTGACTCCTGCCTGACCGAGAGCTTCATGCGTCCTGCCATTGAATGGACTTATCATCGGGCTCGGAAACACAGGATGCACAGCATCAGCTACTACAGGCCCACGCACATCAGGGGTCTTGGTTTTCTCATCCATCTCACAGCCGAGGTGGGCAGCCTGGCAGCGCCTCGACAGCAATTGCCCTTGTGATCACGAGATCAGAGGGGGGAGCTTTGACAGAGTGGGTTGAGGGGGGATTCACCCTTCCATGGATGGGGGTTGGGAAATGGGCTCCGGAGTGGATTGCATGGGTGGGGGGAGGTGTTGTGGGGCATGCCAGCAGCAGTGCCATCTTACTGCATTGCCAGTGTACAGGGACATGGTACGGCCATTCTCACACTCCACAGGAATGAAAATTTGGGTGAGCATAGTGGTTCTTCAAGCATTGTGGCATTAACATACAGGGTGCAAGCTCTGTGGGTGAACAGTGAATTTTAATAACATTCAATACAATGATGACCTTTCTCATAGAATCCCTACAGTGCAGAGGGAGGCCATTCAGCACATCCAGTCTGCTCCAACTCTCCACAGAGCATTTTACCCAGGCCCTATCCCCGTAACCCTGCATATTTACCCCACTAATCCCCTCATCGCTGGACACTAAGGAGCAATTTAGCATGGCCAATCAACTTAACCTGCACATCTTTGGACTGTGGGAGGAAACCAAAGCACCCGGAGGAAACCCACGCAGACACGGGGAGAACATGCAAACTCCACACAGACAGTCACTCAAGGCTGGAGTCGAACACTGGTCCCTGGTGCTGTGAGGCAGCAATGTTAACCACTGTGCCACCTTGCTGCCCAACTATCTACACTAGTGCCTTTGTTCACTATGTCTACTAAGTGCCTGCAATTTCTCAATATTCCTCACCCTTACGTTACATCTAGGTGTATCCACAGCTGAGGTTGAGGCAGCCAGTTGACTTCTATGCCTTTTTGTCTAAGATGACCTTGGCGGACATCCACTGGAGGGCCAACACCTGGGTGGTCCAGGCCTGCATTCCAGGCAGAACAAATCCTTGCGTGCTGCCCTCCTCAGTGTCTGATACTCAAAGTGAGGGGGTTGTCAGATGGGCTGGAGATGCCTAGGGTCCCCTGGCTGGAGCGCCTCAGACTGTAGTCCTGCTGATGGATGGAACCGGTGGATGTGGTGTTTTTAGATTTCCAGAAGGCATTCGATAAGGTGCCTCACAAAAGGTTGCTGCAGAAGATTGGGGTACACGGAGTTGGGGGTAAGGTGTTGGCCTGGATTGGGGATTGGCTATCTAACAGGAAGCAGAGAGTTGGAATTTTCTGGTTGGCAGTTGGTGACCAGTGGCGTGCCGCAGGGATCGGTGCTGGGGCCTCAACTGTTTACCATTTACATAGATGATCTGGAGGAGGGGACTGAGTGTAGGGTATCAAAGTTTGCTGGTGACATGAAGATGAGTGGGAAAGCGAATTGCGTGGAGGACGCGGAAAGTCTGCAGAGAGATTTGGATAGGCTGAGTGAGTGGGCGAGGATCTGGCAGATGGAATATAACGTTGGCAAATGTGAGGTTATCCACTTTGGAAGAAATAATAGTAAATTGGAATATTATTTAAATGGAGAAAAATTACATCATGCTACTGTGCAGAGGGATCTGGAGGTCCTTGTGCACGAATCGCAAAACCTCAGTCTGCAATTGCAGCAGGTGATCAAGAAGGCGAATGGAATGTTGGCCTTTATCGCGAGGGGGATAGAATATAAAAGCAGGGAGGTCTTGCTGCAACTGTACAAAGCACTGGTGAGGCCGCAACTGGAGTACTGTGTGCAGTTTTGGTCCCCTTATTTGCGAAAGGACATATTGGCCTTGGAGGGAGTGCAGAGAAGGTTCACCAGGTTGATACCGGAGATGAGGGGTGTAGCTTATGAGGAGAGATTGAACAGATTGGGTCTGTACTCGTTGGAGTTTAGAAGGCTGAGGGGTGATCTTATAGAGACATATAAGATAATGAAGGGGCTGGATAGAGTAAAGGTAGAGAGATTCTTTCCACTTAGAAGGGAAACCAGAACCAGAGGGCACAGCCTCAAAATAAGTGGGGGCCGGTTCAGAACTGAGTTGAGGGGGAACTTCTTCTCTCAGAGGATAGTGAATCTCTGGAATTCTCTGCCCATTGAAGTGGTGGAGGCTACCTCGTTGAATATGTTTAAATCACGGGTAGATAGATTTCTGATCGATAAGTGATATGGGGAGCAGCGGGTAAGTGGAACTGATTCGCTTCAGATCAGCCATGATCTTGTTGAATGGCAGGGCAGGCTCAAGGGGCTAGATGGCCTACTCCTGCTCCTATTTCTTATGTTCTTATGATTCTTTTCCCTTCAGGTTCCAGGGGTCCTTGTGCTCCTCCATGGAACAGGCAGTTGGAGTGAGGTCCAGAAGCCCTGCTGTCCTCTGGCACTGACATTCATGGATTCCCACCTATGACTACACCATGCCGTTGAAGCCCTGCACCATGGAGCTCAAGCCCCCAGACATGGAGGTCACGAGGTGAACCATAGTGCGGACATCTCCGCACGTCCTGCATCAAGGTCTCCACTGCAGACGCCAACTTTGCAGTGTTGCCTTTGTTGTGATCTCCTCGGACAGAAGGCAATGGGACTCCTCCAGTCAGCTTCGCAGACTGAGGAGGGATGCTGATTCTCGCGACTCTGCCTTTGCAGTTCCAGTAGCTCTGGGACGATTGGGCCCAGGGGCACATCATTGGCAAGGGGCTCTGCAGTGACCCAGAAGCCTGTCCACTTAGTGATCCCACTGAGGTGTTAGTATCTGTGTTAGTGCTGGGTGTGAGTGACAGCTATGACACCTCTTCAATGATGGAATTGGAGATGTCTCCCTTTGAGCCACTCGTCACCGTGAGGGTGGTCTGGCCTGTTCAGCTGATCAGTCTGCAAGAGATGGGAGATTGCATTAGTGCATCAGAGGGGAAATAGATGGAACATTAATTACTCAATGGGACTTGGGGAATTCCAGCATTTCTTGAGAATTCTCACGTTTGTCTGCAGCCCCCACAACTAGCAGCGCAGGCACACTCTTTGTCCTCGAAATGCATGAGGGTTCTTAGCTCAGGCATGACCCCAGATGGCTGCACCACTCACGCTTGTTGTGGTTGAGTTTGTCCTGCAAATATACAGATAGGGAGAGTGTGGATGGGAGTGGTTAGACTGAAGATGGTGATGAGGTGTAGCAGGACTGGGGCTTGAATGGGAGCTGGAGTATGAGGAGCATGGCAGCTACTATGGGAACATGGTGACAGTGGGAGGGAGGGTGGGCCTGGCTCCTTGTGTGGCAACCTCGAGATGGCTGAGTGAGAGGTGGAGTTGGAGTGCGAGGGGTGTGTGCGTGGGTCAAGAGGGAGACCTGGGGTGGTTCGCTTATCCTGCCTGAGCAAAGGAGATCATTCATATTTTTCCGACACTGCTGCCTCGTCCTCTTCTGGAGTGTGCTTGCACTGACCAGGGCTGCCACTGCATCCCAGGTGGGGTGGTGACCCTACTGGAAGGCCGTCTCCTGGAGTGGGGGGAGAGTGTGTCCCATCTCTGCTCTGCTCCATTCAGCAGTCTGGTCAGTGTCCCCTCCGAAAAGCGAGGTGCAGACTTCTTGGCTGCCATCACCTGCAGTCATTCTGGAACAAGTGCTGGGGAGTTATTTATATGGAGCTCCCTCAGTGATTGCAGCGGTCAGGTTGTTGCGGGGTGGGTGAATCAGAGGAAAAATGCCGCAGGTCCGGCATGATTCTTGTGGGCATAAAAATTATTACTAATGAGACATAAGATTTGGTCCAAAACTACGCCGGTGCCCTCGATCTTACCCAATATTTCAGGTCTGTCCTGATGAAAAGTGATAGACCTGAAACGTTAACTCTGTTATTTGCTCCACTTGAAATTTCACTGATGTTTTCCTGCTATTTATTTGCAAGACGTTTGGATTTCTTTACTCCAATAGGATGACATGCAAAAGACAAAGACCAACAAGGGGCTGGGCCACCTGATGTAATGAGACGCATAACCAACTTTCACCATAGATACAGCACCATCCTCAATTTTTATGCCTCTGTGTTTTTCCAGGATACTACAGGGAGAATATTATTCTGAGTTCTTTAGATTATTTGTCCTTTAGTTTTCTGCAAGACAACTGTAATAACTTCAAAGGCTACTCATTGTGACTTCAAGTTTATGACCTATATATATGTATATACAAATAAGGGTCTGACAGAACTTGATACACGTCTACTCTCCATTCCTCCCTGGCACCGAATGAGGTTCCTCCCGACCCAGGACATGTGCCCTTGCACTGATCGGCTTGGCTTCCCACACTGCCTCTCCATAGGGTCCAGACCAGTCATGTGGCCCTCAGCGATCAACACCTTAAAGAGGTCATGCTGCCACAACAAGTGTCGTGCTCATTCAACACAGCTAATTGACCAAATATAGTCCATCAAATAGAGTTAGATTGAGATGGCTGAAGGGGTTGTCATTGATGATGAAGTGGAAAAAGGGATATAAATGCTGAAGGTCAATATCTTCAAGTCCAGAGGTCCTGGGTGAGTATATAGAATTACTGTTGGTTTTATAGTCAGCATGGGGTGTGACCGCGGAGTGGTGAAGAAGGGCAAGGGTTTTAATTAAATTAAATTGAGAGATTGGGGAGCCAGTGGAAGATGGTGAGGACTGTGGTGATGGGCAAGTGAAAGCTAGTCTAGGTGTACAGGTTAAGATGTGGATGATGGAATTTAGGTTAAGGTGAAGTTTATGTATGGTGAAGTTTGGAAGGCCGGTGTCTGTTAGACTTGGTCATGAACAAAGATATTTTTTGGCTGTTCATGCCCTGTTGCCGTTGCAAGAGAGGATGGAGAATTTGGCACTCAGTCAAATCTCCATTCACTGCGGCGGGACTGGAGAATCCCACTGGCGTGAACAAAACCATGGGTTGATCAGGACATATAGTTTAGTTCAACCTGAATGAGTAGCAAGGGAGGGATGTGAAATCAGAGGATAAAGTACTAAGTTTTTGACAACTAAAAATGCCATGAAAATAGTAAGAAAAGATAAGCAATCTGAGATTATAGTGTTGATCATATAGCCAAAATTGATGCAAAGAAGTAGAGGTGGCTCTAATTAGCATATATGCTGAAGCTGAACCCATATTTACAACCTAGAAGTTCCTGGATACTTGGGAATCCTGCTATATTATAAAGTTGGAATGGTATTATTAGTTATCCATTGGAAAATTATTAAATTACTTTCTTTCATAAACAAAGTATCTGTCACCTGCTTGGCACATCTATGGATTTTGAATTCAATGCATTGAAAAGCCACTCACTGATGCTGTTTGTCCCATGTACAGATTTCTTATGAGTCATCTATCTCAATATTTATTTCAATGTCTTTCGGCACTGTCAAGAGCTTAATGAGTCAACCTAATTGAATGTTTCTTCAAAATTATTGTAGCATGAGGTAATACGACAAGGCAGCTTTAAATCACAATGGTGATACATTGAACAACAGTTATAACTATATACAGACAAGCTCAGTACAGATTCAGGTCCAGTCCCACTGACTCCTGGGATCACATTGCAGGTTCCACCACCCAAAACCATGCCCTAATGCATGATAGGCTGAGGTTCATGCGCTCTGATCCGATAGGTCCTGGGAGAGTCATGTAACCCACAAACAATCACCCCTTAAAGGGACCACACTATCATAAAAATCTACAAAACAAAAATATAGGGCAGAATTTCTGGCCGCATCATAGTGGTGGCCTGGAAAATGGGGCAAACCCTTCAAACTCCATTGACTTCAGCAAGACTGGAAAATCACACCAGCTCTGCTCTTACTTCCTGTATATCGTCTTCTCTTATGAGGCCAAAACCATGTGTTTGTTATCATGAATCCCAATCCTCTGCAAAAATCTACCAGACTTTGGTCTTGCTCATTCTTTTCCCAAGACCATATGATCCTCTTTCTCTGCTATCTCTTCCTTCTCCATCAGTACTGTTCCAATCTCCCACAACAATCACAAAGCCACTTTCCTGTTGGATTAGTTCTTCAATTCCATTGTACATTTCATCAGCCTCCTCATTTGGTGGTTTGGTTATGAGCATTTATAGTTGAATGATGGTAGTGTCCAGTGGTTGCCCCTTTATTTTACTAACTTCAGTCTATCTGACTCGCATTTCACCTCAGTCAGCTGGTGATTCCCTTGTCGAGCATTACCGTGACACTCATTCCTTTTCTTCACCTGCTGAGTATATCATTCTCATTTCATAACTCATGAAGTCTTCTTCTCCTGTCCACCATACTTCACATAACCCTAGGATGTTTAATATCTCCTTTTCCATTTCTCTAGCTTTCCTTTCCTGCTCATTGTTTTTGCATTCCACGTTCCTATTCTTTTGACACTGACTAACTTGTATATATGAGGATTTTTTTGGATGTTAATCCTTCATTTTTTCCCTTGCTGTATGTAACAGGCCCCACAACAGTCTACTGGTGACAGGAAAACCTTCCGCGATAAAGTTGGAGACAGGCAGCAACAGATGTGAAAAACGTGTCTGCTTGCTGTGTGACATTAGTATATTTCTAAGAAAGGTTTTTTTAAAAAATTATGATCTCTGGAGCTCTCACAACTTTAGTGTTTCACATGTCAAAACTGCCAAACTGTCTACCAGATGTCCTTTTGTGTCTCCTTAAGTGGTTTAGATGGAGGTCTCAGGTACTTCCTGAGATTAGTTTTATGCCCCTGCATTGTTAGGAGGAAAACTGGATGGCAGGTCAGGCGACAGGAGCACTTTCATTTTCAGTTCTGAGCTGCAGTTAGTTTTTAGAAGGGACAGCAAGCTGAAAAGAAGTGTTTCTCTCTCTCCCTGTTTTACTTGGAAATTCTCCTGGTTATCTGAAAACATGGTCTTGCCTTTCTGAAGGGGAGAATCTGTTGTACTTGGCTTGACCAGAGTCTACCTGGGGTTCTGGGAAGCCGTTCTGACTTCAAACTGTCCTGGTTATGTCAAGAGGACTACTAGAACTTACAAAATTGAGAGTTTTCAATTTTCCAACCAAAGGACTCAATTCCAGTATCACGTGAGCTTTAGTCTTTGCTGTGTTGAACTTGTTTAAAGGGTTCTGTCTATGGAAAGTTTTAGTTTGATTGGAACATCTTTGATATATTTGTTAAGGGTTATACATTATCGTGGTTGTTTTGTTTTTATTTGTAATTGATAAAAGTTATTGCTAATTTTCTTTCCATACATGTTAACTGTATTGTTAATTAAACTTTGTTTGATAAAAGCTCCCTAGCGGGTCATTTGAAATGAAACATAGCATGCTTATCCTAGCCAAGTTCAAGATGCAAAACTTATGATCCAGGCGGGCTCCATAGAATACTGTGGAGTTTCTGACCTGAACCATAACAGCTGCAGTATGTCAACTCAGTTCATTAAAAAGCCACTTGACCCCCGTTATCCTTGAAATAACTGGAATTTACTGGTGACTCAGGGACGGAATGGGAGTCACACAACTTTCCCATGTCTCCCAGTGGTAGTCCAGCCTCAGGGGCGGGGCCCTCGTTGTCAGATTGTCAGGTCTAATTGAGAGATCCAACATCAGGAAAGTGGCAGGGTGGGTTGGAGGGCGGGAGGGGTTAAATCAGCCCACCAGTGCTGCTGCCCCTATCTTTCTATATGGTAGAGATTGTGGGTTTTGAAAGTGCTGTCGAAAGGTCCTTAGTGAGTTGCTGCAGTGTATCTTGTCGATGGCACACATTGCTATCACTGTGCTTCTGTGATGGATGGTGTGCCAATCAAGCAGGCTGCTTGCCCTGGATGGTGTTGAGCTTCTTGCATCCATGAAGGCAAGTGGAGAGTATTCCATCACATTCCTGACTTGTGCCTTGTGGATGACGAACAAACTTTGGGAAGGCAGGAGTTGAGTTGCTCGCCACAGAATTCCAAGTCTCTGACCTGCCACACTATTTATTTGGCTGGTCCAGTTCAGTTTTTGATCAATGGTAAACCACTGGATGTTGATTTTGGGGGATTCAGCAATGGTAATACTATTGAATGTCAAGGGGAAATAGGTTAAATTTTCTCTTGTTGGATATGGTCATTATCTGGCAGTTGTGTGGGCAAATGTTCCTTGCCACTTATCAGCCCAAGTCTGAATGTTGTAAAGGTCTTTCTGCATATGGACATGGATTGCATCAGCGTCTGTACAGTCACGAATGATGCTGAACATTGTGCAGTCATCGGCGAACATTCCCACTTCTAACATTATAATGGAGGGAAGGTGATTTATGAAGCAGCTGACGATGGTTCGGCCTAGTACACTACCCTGGTGGCAGATGATGGCAAACCTGCAATATCACCAAAGGAATTTTCTAACTACACTATACAATTGAGTTTAATTGGACCAGGCCCTCTTACCTAAAGGAACAATCCACAGCCAAGGAACTGACCTTGTATTAGTCTTGTAATCCTCTTTTGATGTCTGCGCAGGACCTACATGCCAAATCTCGCTCCTGTTTCTTTACACTTTGCTTCTATTATTACCTAATTGCAGAGTCTTTTAACTCATGAATAAAACCATCTGACACAGCAATCTGCAAAAGCCCTGCCATATGGTACCTGCCAATCTCAAAGAGAGATTTATATGTACAGTATCCAAGAGTGCTGACAGCATCAAATAAGGAATTAAAAAAGGAAAAAAAAATCAAATGTATAATGTGAGCTTCATGTGCAAAAGTGCGACATGACAAGTGTGACAGGACAATCACTTTAAAAATTCATTCATATAGTGAGAGTGCATTTCTGCCTGATGAATCCGATCAAGAATTGTGCACGTAGTTCTGTCATTAATCATTGTCAAAAAAACTACTCACAAAAAATAAATTTACAAACACCTGTATCAATTCCTGCAATTAAAGCACCTATGTTAAAGATTGAGTTTAAAAATAACTCACTGGCCGCAGAAATGGCCATTCACACCGGCGGGATTCTCCAGTCCCGCCAGCAGTGCACCACCACCCCGCCCCCCCCACACCCCCCCCCCCCCCCCGCCCCCGTGGATTCCCCCCCCCCCCCCCCCCCCGCCCCCGTGGATTTCCTGCCGGCATGGGGTGACACCAATGGGAATTCCCATTGACAGCGGCGGGACCAGAGAATCCTGCCACTCGCAAACAATGTATCACCTCCCAGGAAACCCGCGGCTGGGAGGCCGGAGAATCTTGCCCACTATGTTTGAAAAGTCTAGTGAGAATGGAAATATTATGCTTGCCAAATGGGTTATGAGAGATACATGTTTCTGCATGTTTTGGAAATCAGGAAATATGAAGAATTCATTCATATAAACTGGTAATTAATTTACTTTTGTAAATCTGTTGCATCATTTCTGTGCATGAAAGTTGTTAGCTGACAAAAAATATATACTGAACTAAATTAGAGTCTCAGGAAAGGGAATCTTATGCCAGAGGAGCATTTTTTCTCAAAGGCCATGAAGATCCAATATAAACGTATATTTTAAGGGAGAAAAGAAACATAGATGAGTTTTCTCGGGCTCAAGATTTGCTCCAGCCTGTAATCAATGCAGTTATGAGGGAGAGGGTTGGGCGAATTAAATTCTGTCCACAACTCCACAAACAGTCATCAGATAAATTCTCATCTGAAGGTTCATTCAACATTCATCGGATGAGAGGCATACCTTATGAATAAAAGTTGAACAGGCTGGACGTATACACATTGGCATTTAGGAAAATGTGAAGTGATCTTATTGAAACCTAACATCCTTAAGGGATTTGATGAGGTAGATACCAGGAGGATGTTTCCACTTGTGGGAGAACCAAGAGATATAATTTAAGAATAAAAGATTTACCATTTAATGCAGAGATGAGGAGATTTTTTTTCTCTCAAATGGCTGCTAGTATGAGATAATTTCTCTCCCGGAAAGCAGTGGAGGCTGGGTCATTGAACTTATCCAAGGTATTGTTTAAAAAATCTTTGATAGACATAAGGGGCGGGATTTTCCAGCCGTGCTAGCCCCAAAACCGGAACACCCCGCCAGAGATCAACGGATCTTTGTATGGTCCGCTCCCCGCCTTCTATGACTCCCATGGTGGGCAGAATGGGAAAATTCCCCCCAAGGAGGCGAGGGTTATGAAGGGCAGATTGAGACCACAGCAGATCAGCCATGATCTTATTGAATGGCAGAGTGGGTTCAAAGGGCTGAATAAACTACTCTTATTCCTAAATCCTATGTCCTTATGAAAAATAGCCAACTAATTGTTTTTTTCATAATCTTGGCTGGATTAATATTGGCCAGGACATGAGAGAATTCTCTTACTTGTTCTTATTTAACTCCATGGAATTTTTAACATCTACTTAAACTATCGAATCAGGCAGATATTTCAATTTAACATCTTATCCATAGGATGAGGCATCTGACATTGCAGCACCCGCTCAGTATTGCACTGGAGTACTAGACTGCCAGCTTTATATTATTATGTTGGCCAGGATTCTCCTAGCCCGTTACGCTGCTCGAGTAGCGCAGCGAGCCAGAAGACAACAGCGGGGGGGGCTTTAGCGAGATTACGTTTAAAAAAAGGGCCTCGGAGGCTGATTACCATATAGAAGTTAACACTTCCATGTGATTAGGGGGCCCGGGACGGTTGGCCATTGAGGCCCCTCCCGGAGGTCGGGGACAAGGAGGATGCCCCTTGGGTATTGCCAGCTTGGCACTGCCAGCCTTGCACCCTGGCACTGCCCACTGAACACCTTGGCATTGCCCACCAGACACCTCGGCACTGCCCACCAGGCACCAAGCTGTGTCAAAGGGATGGGACCAGAGGGGTAGGGCATATTGGGGGTGGGGCCTATGGGGGTGATTGGCGGTGTGAGGGGACCGACTGCCACTCTGCAAATGGGTATCAGTGGGGGAGGGAGGGAGCTGGCCATGGGGGGATTTGGGGCTGGCCATCGGGGTGGGTCAGGGCTGGCCATTGAGGGGGGGGGGAAATTTGGCTCCAGGGAGGGGGGGTCCGGTAGGCCAGCGACCGCGGTGGGGGAGCAGAGGCTCGGGAACATTGGGGAGACCAGCAATTGGGAGGCTGTCAACGGAGGTGGGGGGAGGGGGAGGGGCAGTGCACATGCGCTGATTTCTCCACTGACAGATTGGTGCATGTGCAGTGGCCCACTCAGCGCTATGCTGCCAGCTTTTAGGATGGGATTAGCAACCCCCACCCCCCGCCAACCCCCTTACCAGCGTGAATCACTCTGTGGCACTCTGCATTGCACAGAATGTCGCAGATTCGTTCAGGTAAGTACGCCCAAAAAATGGAATCGAAATTCTCCCCTTTTCTCACCCGCTGGGCACTTGGTTTTGTTTTGGGAGAACCCCAGCCAAGTCTGAAATAACAGGGGTGATTCTCCCATCCCATGATTTTTCAGCGCAGCGGGCCGGAGACTCGAGCGGCGGCCGATTCGCACAATTCGCGCTGGGCATCAGGGCCTGAGCGCATCTCCCAGCACTGGATTTCTGGCGCCATCAGCTCTGCGCAGAAATCAGCGAGGAGCTGCATTATATATTGAGACCCTGATTTTAATATAATTTAAATATAATTAGCAGGCCCGGGACTGAAGGCTCCGGGTCCACTTGCCTCTCCCCCGCCGCCAGGAGTATTTCACTCCAGCAGGGTTTACAACAGCTCCCCACTAACAGGGAGCTGGCAGCCCGAGCCTGCTGGAGTGAAGCAGGGAGGGAGGGGGCAATCGGGGCTTGCCATATGCAGAGGGGTATCGGGGCTGACCATCGGGGGGGGGGAGGGGTCGCTATCACTAGCTGCAGGGCACCTTGGCACTGCCCACCAGGTGTAGGGCAGTGCCAAGGGAGTGGAGCCTATTGGAGGTGGGGCCTGTTGAGGGCCAACCCTCTGGGGGACAATCAGTGGAGGTGGAGTTCTTGCTGCCACTTTGTAGTCAGGATCGGTTGGGGAGGCCAGCGCTCGGGGCTGGCCATCAGGGTGGTGGGGGGGCAGCCTGCTGGGGAGGGTCAGGGCTGCAGGAGAAGGTTGGCATTGCGGGGGGGCGGGGGGCGTTGGCGGAAGATCGAGGCGGATGGGGTGGGAGGGGGGGGGGAGATGGCAAGGTGCTCCCAATTATTGGTGAGCTTAGTAGATGAACACTTGGAAGTGGAAGAAGCGGTTGGCTGACAGCAGAAAGGACCCTGCTGGCAAACAGAGAGCATGTGGAATTGTATGATATATGAGGCTTCTCCATGTGTGAACTCATCTCTCCTTGAACTCTATACCTTCACCTTCCGAGAATGCTGGTGGCATAGAAGAATATCTCTGCCTCAAACTTACACAGCCAAGAATAAACATGTCGTGACCCTGTAAAGCATGTGAGTAAGGTTTGTTCCACAAGCACACTTAACATTAAGGTGGAGGCTTTACTGATAAAAAGAATGATCTGGAAAAGTACCACATAATGTAGTGATATGGAAATGCACTGCACAGACAAGAGACCCACGATAGCAACATCTGTGTTAAGTTGGGGGAAGGACCAAGGTATCACTCATGATTGCCAGAAAAATAGCTCATTGTAAGAAGGAAGCAAACACAGTAGGAGATGTGTGAAGGGTGTGATTGTATTTACATTTGTGAACATTATACACATGTTGTGAACACCCATGCCACCATTGCATTCCTAAATCTTTTTAACTTTCCTAAATCTACCGCTACATTTTTAAAAATAGAATCCCTACAGTGCAGAAGGAAGCCATTCGGCCCATCAAGTCTGCACCGATCACAATCTCATCCCAGGCCCTATCCCTATGAGTCTACTTAGTTACCCTACTAATCCCCTGACACTAAGGGGCAATTTAGCATAGCCAATCAATCTAACCTGCACATCTTTGTAGTGTGGGAGGAAACCGAAGCACCCGGAGGAAACCCACGCAGACATGGGGAGAACGTGCAAACTCCATACAGACAATGACCCAAGCTGGGAATTGAACACTGGTCCCTGGTGCTGTGAAGCAGCAGCGCTAACCACTGTGCTGCCATGCCACTCTAAATCTTGGTGCTTCCCTCATAGCCGGTGGATTTGGGGGTAGCCTACTGACTGCTATGCCCTGCTGTCTGTGACTTTGCGATGACCTTGGCTGGCATTCTTCGGAGGGCCTGGACCTGGAAGGCCCCAACCTGCTTTGGGTCTCCTACTGTGGGACAGGTGCACCCTCCTTGGCCTGTGGAGCTGGAGGTGATGGGATCACAGGAAGAGGGGATTAGGAGTAGTTGGGCAGTTCTGGAGTCACCTGGGTGGATGGTCCCAGGATGTCCAGTTGCTGGTCCACCTCCCTATGGATGCCCAAAGGTCCTGACTGACTCCTTGAGGAGAAGGGACAATTGGAGTAAGATCTAGCTGCCCTTACCCCCCCCTTTCACGTAGCCACTGATGGATGCCATCAAGGGCTACAGCAATGGAGTGCTGCTCCTACAACAGTGCAGGACCATTGTCCTGTACAAAGGACTACACAGTGGCTGCCAACCTGCCAGTATTGGCCTTGGTGCATTGGCATACTGGTGCTTCCACTTCAGACTGAATGCGGACGGACTCCTCTATCATTGGTTGCAATCCGAGGAAAGTAGCTGATATTCCCTCCTGATATTCCCGTGATTGTCATTGTAGCTCCACCAACTGATTTATAACCGAGTCGGGAAGCTTGTTATCTGACTTGGACTAAGTAGAATTGTGGCTTGCAATAGACTTCCATGTGTCAGTGACCTCAAATGTCCCTGCCTGGTGTGGAGCAGATCGTGCACTGTACTCACCAGATTGTGAGCCTGAGCCTGATCTAGAACTAGGTCCCACAAAGGTTTGTGTCTTTGCATTGGTCGAGGGTGTGGGTGAGGGCTATTACAGGTCTTCTGCTGTGGTGTCCTCTGGTTCCTCATCTGAGCTCAGTGCTTGAGATGAAAGCCTGGCTTGTGGATGCCCTCAGGAGCTTTCCAGAGGTGCATATGAAAGGAAGGAGAGGTTATTAGTGTGTGGTGAACCATTGTTGGTTCCCACTAGGTAGTGCTGAGCCATGGTCTGGCCAGTACTATGAGTCTGTATATATGTTACTGTTGGGGTTAGGGTTGGGCTGTTCTACCTGTTAATATAGTCGTTATGGTACACCCCAGTCGGCTCCGCCTCCTGGGAGAGGTATAAAGGTCACTGCTCTGCCTGGTGACCCTTTAGTCTGGGATCGTGTACTGTATATGGTAGCTCTGTTATTGTTGTCAATAAAAGCCT
This sequence comes from Mustelus asterias, assembly GCF_964213995.1. Classification (NCBI taxonomy): domain Eukaryota; kingdom Metazoa; phylum Chordata; class Chondrichthyes; order Carcharhiniformes; family Triakidae; genus Mustelus; species Mustelus asterias. Next base: position 46,251,519 of record NC_135817.1, read on the forward strand.
TTATTTCCCGAGTACATCACGCCTCTCGTGTGTTATATCGCGCATCATAGTGCATGGTGGGTGACTGTAAAACAGGACAAAGCACTCACCGTGTGTTTGTCTGAGGGATGAGTTGGTGCAGGATCCTAATTTGGGTGTGAGCTGACCACCGCACCATCAACATCCTCACCAGCCAGCTCTATGGCTCGTTTTCAAACTCTGTGAGGACCTTGCTTTGGGCACTCCATCTCTGGTCTGGGATCTCTCCCTTTTATTGTACGGGAGCTTGTCCTGCATGAAGACAGAGAGGACATGAGCAAGATGTATGCTAAGGCAGATAGTAAGGATGCCTGGCATGTATGTGTGGTGAGGGGAACTACGGATGGGATTAGGATGCGATCTCCAGAGGAGATGAGACCAGATGAAAATGTGAAGGTATGTGTGTGAGAGTGAGTGGTGAAGTCCCTTGAGCTGGCAGTGTGTGAGGTGCCAATGAATGTGTGATGGGCTTGTGAGTTTGTGAATTGAGAGTGCTGGGATTGTTGACTTACCCTGATGGAACAGATGAGGTCATTCATCCTCTTTCTACACTGGGTGACTGACCTCTTCTCCACAGTGTTGGCATTGACCACTGCTGCAACCGCCTCCAAAGTTGTATTGTGATCTTGTTGGACATCCTGCAGCCACAACGGGGGTAGAGATTTCAGGGCGGGCATCGACTGCATCCAACAAATGCACCAGTGAGGCAATACTGAATTTGGGAGCAGCCATCTTTTGGGGTTTAGGGACCATCTGTAGCCGTCTTGGGCTACAGGGGCTAACAAAACTGTGCAAGGGTGCCGTTTAATATGGTGTCCAGAGTGAGCAAGCGCGAGCTCACAATGAGCAGGAGAGCCAGCAATCCAACATGTTTCCAGTGTGTGCATAATTAATACAGTGGGAAAAGGATGATATGTTGCGAAAATCCGCCATTGCGGCTGACCGGTAAAGGACCATTTTTTACACACGCTCCCTGCGCAGTGGGAGTGGTAATCTCACCCAGTGTGTACAACAGAATAAAAGCAACATACTGCAGATGGTGAAAAAGAATATGTTGGATCAACTTAGCATCTGCGGAAAGAGAAACAAAGTTAATGTTTCAAGTCCGTTATACTCCTCTTCAGAGCTGAAGTAAGGTAAAATCATAGAATTGCTACAGTGCAGAAAGAGGCCATTCGGCCCATCCATCCTGCACCGACAACAGTCCCACCCAGGCCCTACCACCGTAACCCCACATATTTACCCTACAAATCTCCCTGACATAAAAGGCCAATTGTGTATGGCCAATACACCTAACCCACACATCTTTGGGCTGTGAGAGGAAACCGCAGCACCCAGAGGAAACCCACGCAGACACGGGGAGAACATACAAACTCCACACAGACAGTGACCCGAGGGTGGAATTGAACACGGGTCCCTGACACTGGGAGGCAGAAATGCTAAACACTGTGCCACCGTGCCATCCATGTGATGGATTATATAGTTTGAGAGGAGGGTGGAGAAGGTGCAGCTGAATAGAAGGTCAGGGATAAGTGGGAGCTAAGAAGAGGTTGAAAAAGATGTCATGGACACAAGACAAAGGAAGTGTTAATGGTAGCATTCAAAAGAACATTACTTTTACAGAAATGTTAAAATATCTGTGTAAGAGTTACTGTTGTTGCAATCCAAAAGAGTTTTTTTTGAATTGGTATCATTCAAACTTGCTAAGGCTTACTAAAAGAGTCTTGTACACCTTAAATCCAGATATTCTGAGCTAAAATATCGTCACATCTTCCATCAGTCTTTCCTTTTAACGGGCCATAAGAAAAATCAGGTATAAGAGATATCCACAAATACATATTGCAAAATTGTCATCTTGCATCCACACAGTATTTCAAATAGTAACCCTCCAATAATTGATAGATCTCATTCACCTGATGTGAACAAACTGAGGTGCACCGTGACTTGAACTCATAAGCTTGCATTAGGAAGTCAGGTAGATGCAGTCAGCCATTTGAAATAGTTGGCTGCTAGCTGAGTAATCAGTTTGTTTTGCACTATTAGACAGCCATCAAATAAAGAAGTAAAATCTGTCTGTCCTGCAGCAGATGAAAATGTGGTGTTGGAACATTGCAGCGAGTGTGTCACGTATAATCTAAAAAGCAATCAATTTTAGTTTCTTCGTTTCCTACATGTTGTACGTGTGCCAACTTTTCTAAATTGATCTATATAAAATTTCAGTGCTCGTCATCTGTGTAATCACCACCATACTTCATCAGTGTCCATTCTTTCCTCCGTGATTGACTATTTCTGTGGCTCAAGATAGAATATCAATATTTTTGAATCCAAGGACGTGGATGAAGCACTTTTGTTTGAATTGACAGCTATTTTTCTCAATAAACCCACTTGCTTTGGCTAAGAATGTTATTGCCTGTTGTCTGTCCCTCATTTTTGATAGTTTGATAGTAAATTGTTCTCATTTCCTGTTTTAAATGTGCCTTTGGTCCATTATGGAGGAGAGAGCCACCCCCCAGTACAGAGTACTGCTGGAGTTGTGTGGAAAGGATAATAAAGGCCAAAGCACAGTTGTTAGCACTGCTGCCTCATAGCGCCAGGGGCCCGGGTTCAATCCATCCTTGGGTGACAGCCTGTGTGGGGCTTGCACATTCTCCCTGTGCCTGCATGGGTTTCCTCTGGGTGCTCCGGTTTCCTCCCACAGTCCAAAGATGTGCAAGTTAGCTGGATTTGCCATGCTAAATTGCCCCTTAGAGCCCTAAGATGTGTAAGTTAGAGGGATTAATTGAGTAAATGCATGGAGTTATGGGGATAGAGCAGGGGTGGACCTTGTAAGATGCTCTTGGTCAGAGCCAGTGCAGGTTCGATGGGCTGAATGACCTCCTTCTGGACTGTAGGGATTCCAAGGATTCTATTTTACATGTCAGCTGTCTGGACTGCAGGGAATTGGATCAGAAAGAAATGTTGTGGATTGAGGAAGAACTGCTTCCATTTTGATTCCTTGTAAAATGCTTATCTACACTGCATCTTCAAAACATTTTGATGTAAACCTGAACTTTCATAGTAGAAAGACTGCACTATTGCTCAAGACTTTTTCACATGGAGCTATGGTTGCTAACCTTTCCAGCATCCATATCCCATCAACAATTTCAGACCCACATAAGGTGGCTGGACATTTGAATCACATTCATTTACCCTCATTTCAGGTCTTTGATTCTTTTGCGAGGAAGACAGCAATTAAAAAGCAGCAGTGAATGCAGATGGGAGGGGGTCAATTAAGTTGTGGCTCCTGACTCTTTATGCGGAGATGTCCCCAGAGATGCTAATAAGTCTGCGCAAAGGTCTGGCATATATAGGATTAATCATAGAATCATAGAATCCCTACGGTGCAGAAGGAGGTCATTCAGTCCATTAAGTCTGCACCAACCACAATCCCACCCAGGCCGTAACCCTACAACCCCATGCAGTTACCCTAGCTAGTCCCCCTGACACTAAGGGGCAATTTAGAATGGCCAATCCACCTAACCCACACATCTTTGGACTGTGGGAGGAAAGTGCAGCACCCGGACGAAACCCACGCAGACATGGGGAGAATGTGCAAACTCCACACAGGCAATGACCCAGGCCGGGAATTGGACCCAAGTCCCTGGCGCTGAGGGGCAGAAGTACTAACCACTGTGCCACAGGACCACCCACACAGTGATGCAAGAGAGCACATGACTTGCAGCCAGAGTCAGTTGAGTGATGGACATGAAAGCAAAATGTTAGGTATGATTACAAAGACTTCTTCACACCTTTGAACAGTGACCAGAATCCTACAACATAGTGGCAGCTGTGGATAAACCTGAAACCTTGCAGAAAATACAAAGAAAAACAAAAATGCTGGAAGATGGAGAAAATAAATGAGCAAAACAGTCTAATCTGAAAAAATACTTCAGAAGCAAAGGCACAGAGGAAAAATTATCCAGAAAAAAACTCCAAAGAAAGGTTTGGAAGCTGAAGGCAAAGATTTAAAATTCCTTAATGCAGCAAAAGGCTCCATTGCATTTTCTTAAGAAGTCCAACTTCAAATCCCAGAGCACAGAATCAGCAGACCGAGCAAGGGGGAGCAAAATCTTTTAAAATTCCTGTCTACAGCAAGTCCTGAGAAATCTTTATCAAAATCAGAAGTGCCGTTTGGAAAAAAACCTGTTGCTGAAAGCCCAATCCACGAGTCGACGTCACCTTAACACTTGACATCTGAGCTTGCTCCAAAAAACTCTGTAAATACTTAATTGAGTACTCTGGGAGAATTAAAACTTTTAAACCAAGCTAAAGCAAGTAAAAGCCAGGATTCACAACATTGAGCAAGAGAACTCTGTGGGTAGCTATTCCAGGCAGCTATCATTGAGAACTTTTTTTAAGCTGAGGGCATTCGCCATTGTAGCGAGGCCCACCAGAAGGGGCAAGCATGGGAGATCTCTTTGTTTCCAAGTGAAGAGTGACACCATCTTAAACTTCAGAAAGGTGCAGCAACAGATCCACTGCTGGCACCATAACATGTGGTGACCGAACTCAAGTGAATGAAAAAAAGTTTTAAATCAGAAGGCAGTGCTTAAAAATCATCTTCCAGTATCATAGAATCATAGAAACCCTACAGTGCAGAAGGAGGCCATTCGGCCCATCGAGTCTGCACCGACCACAATCCCACCCAGGCCCTGCCCCCACATATTTACCCACTAATCCCTCTAACCTACGCATCTCAGGACTCTAAGGGGCAATTTTTAACCTGGCCAATCAACCTAACCCGCACATCTTTGGACTGTGGGAGGAAACCGGAGCACCCGGAGGAAACCCACGCAGACACGAGGAGAATGTGCAAACTCCACACAGACAGAGACCCGAGCCGGGAACCGAACCCGGGACCCTGGAGCTGTGAAGCAGCAGTGCTAACCACTGTGCTACCGTGCCGCCCTCACCTGTTTAAAAAAATCCCAGGTTTCTCGTTTTAAAGGTTTCCTGCAGCGAGAATAAGAATAAGCCCCATCATTGCAAAAGGAGCCCACCAAATCAATGGAGAAAGAACCAAAAGAAAACAAATTGGTTACTGTTGAGCCATCTTGGCAGGAAAAAAATTAGAGGTACACATCTGATATGAAAAACAGCTATGGATATTGAATTAAAACTGCCAGATCAATTTAGGCTAATTTAGAGATAAACATATGAGTTAGGAGCAGGAGTAGGCAATTCACCATCTCAAGCCTGCTCTGCTCTTCAATAAGATCATGGCTTATCTGATTATAACCTCAATCGCACACTCCTGCCTACCCCCAATAACCTTTCAGATCCTTGCTCATTAAGAATCTATCTAGCTCTGCTTTAAAAATATTCAAAGATTCTGCTTACATTGCTTTTGAGGAAAAGAATTTCAGAGACTCATGACCCTCTGAGAGACCCTTATGTCCTCATCTTTGCCTTAAGTAAGAGACCCCTTATTTTTAATCAGTGACCCCTAGTTCTAGGATCTCCCAGAAGAGGAAACATCCTCTCCACATCAACCCTGTCAAAACCCCCCAGGATCTTAAAGCCAGACCCAAAATTGGGTGACTTGGAGAAGAGAATTATTAGAGTACAGGAGTACATCAGGATTACCTGAACTATCATAAATACAACTTAATATATTTTCATACTCGTTTGGTGTATATGTGGATGAAGTAAGCCTAATGCAAGACATTGATGTATCTTCAACCAGCATTGATGAAATATTAAAAGCCTTTGACGAATATTTTAATCTTCAATTTGTGAAGGGCACAGAACTTTAAAAAATGATAGAAAACACCCGGTAAAGCTATAAAAGAACAAAATACATTACCTGAACAAGCCAAACGAGGGCACCAGAGAGACAAAGAACTTTCCCGTAAGTCCCAAAAATATAGCTTTTTGGAAACCCTAACACATTACCTGAACTGCAGCAACAGATGGCAGTGCAGGGTGAACAGCTGACCATGAGTAAATAGTTCTAAGGGTCAACAAAGACTCACAGTTAACCTACATATGACTACAAAGACATCAGCGCTACCAAACTGTAACCAACAGTAGGAAGACTGAAAGGAAAGATTAGAAATTAGGCTAATGGGGACCATGCTGTGGAGCAGTAAACAGGGTGGCAGCCATTAAACAAAAGGTTGTTTCATTACATTGAGTTTCCCTTTATTTTGACTGCCACTTTGTCTCTTGTTTCTAAGATTAATTGGTTGAGATGCCTTTTGAGCTTATCCCAGATTTTTGTACCATTATTCTACCATTTCCCTTTAATTGTTCACATCCTTTTAAATTTCACTTATATCCGAATGTAAAATCCACATTTAATAATACAAAATGTTAAGCTGACCATGGAATGCAGAAAGCAACTTATTTCAGGTGAGCTTTGCACGCATCTCTAACCAGGTTGGAGTCAACTACACCTGTATCAGAAAATGTAGCCTAGTGATTGCCAGCTGGATTTATTATAATCATTTTGAAAGTATGTTAAAATTTGGAAATGAAGGCTCTGCAAATCAACGGCATTTTTGGCATGTTCCGAGAATTAAGTTGCAGCAAGCATTCAACTGGTTATGGCATCAAGGAGCAAGGGCAAAACTGAAGTTAATGGAGGCTAAAGGTGAAATCAAACCAGACACAAAGAAAGATTTGAGTTGTTTGGCAGAGCCCTGTCATGCCAACCTCAGAACTCTCACTGGGTCAGAGTGCAATTGTTCACTACCAATATCCAGTCTTCTGCTGTATTCACTGCTCCTCTGATAAAGAATCAGCCATGTTAGCCTAATTTCCAAGCACAGCTAGTACCTTACTATCATTATGTGGAATTTGGATATGCAGATAAGCTTATCTGCACAATTCAGCAAGATACAGGACTGTAGAGCATTGGCTGGTGCCATTCCTGATCCATTGGCATAAATGCTGCAGCACTCATCATAAAGAAGTTTTAGAATTTATCTTAATTAATTTGTACATAAATATATTAAATGACTAGAAAAACAAAGTTGTGACAATGCTGAAATAACAACAGAAAATGCTGAAAATGCTCAGCAGGTCAGGCAGTACCTGTGAAAAGAAAAACATAATTAACATTTCAAGTATGACCTTTCTTGCAGGGGAAACGGGAAAACCTTAATTACATTTCACATCCTCCTCCCCCACAATACTCCACTCTATTCATGGGTCTGAGTAAATATCACTGTGTCCAAAACTATTTTCTCCATTCCTGTCAAGCATGAATAATCAAAATAATTAGTCTAGGTAAAATTACTCTGAGTTTTTAATATATCCTCTACTACCAAGAGTGTTCAACCCATTGAAAACATCAAAGATCTAGGTATCAGTGACCAGCCCTATTGTGGTGAGCTTGAAGGAGGAAGCGGGGAGAGGAAATCCAATTCAGATTGTTGACACTCTAATTTGGGACAATGTTGCAGCCATTCCATTTTGCTGGAGAGAGATTAAACTTGAACATTAACTTGGATTTTCTTTCAATTTTTGTTTCAATTTTACTAAATAGTGAACAGGCTAGCAGTAAGAGCAATCAGTTAGTTGGGTGGCTAGTCAGATTTGGGCAGCAGGGTTTGGTATGACATGAAGGTTACAGAGGGTCGAATGTGGAAGATCAGCCAAGAATACTGGAATAGTCGAACCGAGGGATAATGAAGGCATGGATGAGAGTTTCAGCTGCAGAGGATGAGCTGAGTTGGGGCAAAGTCGAACGATGTGATGGAGGTGGAAATAGGCAGTCTTTGTCATGAATGAGCCATGCATGATGTTGGAGAATCCATGTTGATTGAACCCATTTCCCCTTCCTCCTGCTCGCTGCACATGGCTCACAGCAAATCAGCCAGTTGGTGCTGAGTCTGAGTTCCTGTAGTCAATCTCAGGATGGAGATCAGATAGAAGCTGATAGAAGTTGTGGGAAAAGAGAATCTAATTTAATGGGATTTTGGGAGAGAAATTCATTCTATCAGTGCTGCAATTTTATATTAATTTCGTGGGAAAATACAGCAATGCAAGACATTCTTAATTTCACAGACTTTCCGTTCCCAGGAAAGATGTGTGCAGCACCAGGAGAATGAGTTTCTCCCTATTCACCTCTTGGATAGAAGTCGATCTGTGTCTGCACATGCGCAATAGCAACTGCAGAGGGAGCTATTATGCATGTGCAGACCTCTGACTCTGCATATGCGCAATTCCAACAGCAGAAATCTGACAGAGAGAGTGCCCCTGTTGTTGCAGGCAGCCTGAACACAGCCCTCCCTCAGAAATTGGGGGGGGCCCATGGCGGATCACGTGCCCCATACCATCTGGAGATATTGCCCCCACCGTCCAGAGCACCCCCCCCCCCATCCCGATTCGATTGTGATGCAGAGCGACAGCGGGCCTCCCCTCCCCCTCTCCTTCTAATCCGATCACAGGTGGAATGTGCAGTGGCCCATCTCTCCCTCCCCAATCAGGCTGCCCCTTCAGGCCCTATCCCCATAGGCCCCTAGCACTGCCTGGTGGGCACTGCCAAGGTGTCTGATGGGCATTACCAAGGTTTCTACATGGCATCTCCACATCATCATTACCAAGGTGCCAGGCTGGCAGTGCCAAGGTGCCAGGGTGGCACTGCAAGGCTGGCACTACCCAAGGGGCACTGCCTTGCCCTTGGCCTTCCTGGGGGGCCTCAATGGTCTCTGGTTCTACGGGCAAGGCCAACACAACTGTTCCCTGTTCATGAGGAGCCGGTGTTTTCCTCGCCAAAGAGAACATCACCCGGTAAGGCCATAAAGGCAAGCAAGTCCGGACAATTGAGTGCCAGGCTCACTATCCATATGCAAATCAATCGATCCTGATTTCAGAGCCCTCGTATTATTTTAGAGGCTCACTCCATCCATCAATGGATAGGGTGAGCCAGTAAAATTCCACCCACTAACTCTGTTTCTCTCCTCAGATGTTGCCAGACCTGCTAAGTTTATCCAACATTTTCTTTGTTTTTTGGTGCTTTATTGCTTTTTTATAATAAATTGCAATGACTGGACAATATTGAATTCTCATGTCTGATCTGTATAAAAGGGATACATAGAAACATACATAGAAAATAGAGGCAAGAGTAGACCATTCAGCCCTTCAAACCTGCACCACCATTCATTTTGATCATGACTGATCATCAAATTCAATACCGTGATCCCACCTTCCCCCCAATCCCCCCAACATCCCTTGATTCCTTTAGCCCCAAGAGCTATATGTAATTCCTTCTTGAAATCACACAACGTTTTGGCCTCAACTACTTCCTGTGATAGTGAATTCCACACATTCACCACTCTCCAGATGAAGAAATTTCTCCTCACCTCAGTCCTAAAAGGTTTACCCCTTATCCTTAAACTATGACCTCATAGTTCTGGACTCCCCCACCATCAGAAACATGCTTTCTGAATCTACCCTGCTATAATTTTAGAAGTTTCTATGAGATCCCCTCTCAGTCTTTTAAACTCTAATGAATATAATCATGACTGACTTGGTCTCTCCTCATATGACAGTCCTGCCATCCCAGGAATCAGCCTGCTAAACTTTCAATGCACTCCCTCCATAGTGAGAACGTCCTTCCTCAGATAAGGACACCAAAACTCTACCCAATACTCCAGATGTGGCCTCACCAATGCCCTGTACAAATGCAGTAAAACATCCCTTTCCTATACTCAAATCACTATTTGGCTTCTTTACTGCCTGCTGTACCTGCATGCTTACTTTCAGTGACTAATGCACAAGGACACCAAGGTCTCGCTGAATATCCATCTCTCTCAATTTACATCCATTCAAATAATGATTTGCCTTCCTATTTTTGCTACCGAACTGGATAACCTCACATTTATCCACATTATACTGCATCTGCTATGCATATACCCACTCACTCAGTACAAATCAGGCTGAAGCATCTCTCCATCCTCCTCAAAGCTCACTCTCCCACCCAACTTTGTACCATCTACAAATCTGGAGAAAATACATTTCGTTCCCTCGTTCAAATCATTAATCTATAATGCGAATAGTTGGGATTCCAGCACAGATCACTGCAGTAACCCACTGGTCACTGCCTGCCAATCTGAAAAAGACCCATTTACTCCAACATTTTGCTTTCTATCTGCTAACCAGCTATCTATCCATCTCAAGACACTACCCGCAATCCCATGCGCTTTAACTTTCTGCAGTACTCTGCTACGTGAGTCCGTGTCAAAAGCCTTCTGAAAGTCTAAATAAACCACATCCACCAGTTCTCCCTGGTCAACTCTACTAGTTACATCCTTAAAGAATTCCAGTACATTTGTCAAGCATGATTTCCTTTTCATAAATTCATGCTGACTGATTATACCACTGTTTTCCAAATGCTGTGTAATTAAATCCTTGACAATGGACTCTAGCTACTTACCTACTACCGATGTTAGATTCACTGGTCTATATTTCCATGTTTTCTCTCTACCTCCTTTTTGAATAATGGACTTACATTAGCTACCTTCCAATCTGTAGGAACCATTCCAGAGTCCAAAGAATTTTGGAAAATGATCACCAATGGATCTACTATTTATAGGGCCATTTCCTTAGGTAATCTGGGATGAAGATTATCAGGCCCTGGAAATCTATCCACCTTCAATCCCATTAGTTTCCCCAAAACAATTTCTCTACTAATAACGATTTCATTCAACTCCTCATTTAAACTTCTGTTTCTCAGAACTTCCAGTACATTATTTATGTCTTCCATTGTGAGGACAGAAGCAAAGTAACAGTTTAATTCCTCTGCCATTTCTTTGTTCCCCGTTATGAATTCTCCTGTTTCTGACTGTAAGGGGTCCACTTTTGTTTCTGTCAATCTTTTTTCTTTACATAATTATAGAAACTTTTACAGTCAGTTTTATGTTCCCCGCTATCTTAATTTCAAACTCAATTTTCCCCTTCTTAATTAATCCATTGGTCTGCCTTTGTTGAATTTTAAACTGCTCCCAATCCTTAGGTCTATTGCTTTTTTTTATTAATTGTATGATTCTTCTTTGAATCTAATCCTATCTCTAATTCCTTTTGTAAACCATGGTTTGGCACAATACCCTTTCTACTCTTGCGCCAAATAGGAATAAACAACTTTTGGCATTCACCGATTCATTCCTTGAATGCCTGCCATTCCCTGTCCACTGTTCTTCCTTTCAGTAATGTTTCCCAGTTCATCATGGCCAATTCATGCCTCATACCATCATAGTTACCTTTATTGAGGTTCAGGACCTTAGTCTCAGAATCAACTATCTCATTATCCATCTTGATAAAGAATTCTATCACATTACGGTCACTCACCCCCAAGGGTTCTCTCACAACTAGATTGCCAACTAATCCTTTCTCATTGCACAATACCCAGTCCAAGATGGCCTGTTCCCTGTTGGTTCCCCAGTGTATTGGTCCAGAAAACCATCCCGTATACACTCCTGAAATTCCTCCTCTATTGTACTGTAACTAATTTGACTTTCCCAATCTATATAGAGATTAAAACCAACCATAATCACAGATGTTCCTTCATCACATGCATCTCTGATTTCCTGTCTAATGCTATTCCCAACATTACCACTACAGTTTGATGGTCTGTATACCAACCCCCACAAATGTTTTTTGCCCCTTGGTTTTTCTTAACTCGAACCATATGGATTCTACAGTCTGTGCTAATATCTTTCCTCAATATCTTCTTTAATCAACAATGCAACTCCACCACCTTTTCCTTTCTGTCTGCCCTTCGTAAATACTGAATAACCCTCAATGTTTAGTTCCCATCCTTAGTCACTTTGGAGCCACGTCTCCGTGATGCCAAATTTATCATTTCCCTTTACATCTACCTACGCAACAAATTCATCCATTTTATTTTGAATGCTCTGAGCATTCAGGTTCAAAACCTTTAGCCAATCAATTTAACGTTCCTTGTTTTTTACTGTGTCCTTTTCTGATTCTGGCCCTTGATTTTCTTATTCTCCTTGTGTCTTTTTCTGTTGTTCTTGGTTCCTCCTGCTCTGAATCCTTAAGTAGGTTCCCAGGTTATGCTAGGTAGCGTTCGCAACAAGCATACATGGGAAAACCAGCACTGTGCTTTCAGACTGTAATTTTCTGTGGTTTGCTAAACCACTGACTGCAACAAGGACTGTGGTAACAGTAAATTTATTTAACTCTGCAACCATTAAGAAACATTTCTGCTCTGCCCGAGTTCCTGGGGAATTCTGGCGTGCTGTGTCATTTGACCATGTGATGTTTGATGTGACCGCATCATCTCAGTCATGTGACGACACAGTCTACATCTTCCCCGCTTAGTTTGGGCCTAGTGTACACAGTGCAAATTACATACAAACATGTGTATACAAAAGCAATTAGCTATACAGCAGTGTACAATGGTTTGTGTGAACAATGAAACACAGATTGGGCTCTTGCAACTTGGTGCATGGCCCATTATGTGTATTTCTTTCCCTTCTTTAGCACATGGTATGTCAGGATAACACATAGACAAAACCAAACAAAATGACATTCACCTGTCCAAACAGTCGATGTGGTGACAAAACCCCGATATCGTATTTTGGACTGGCTCAGATGCCCAGAACGTGTAATATAACCAACAGGTGGAGGGGAGACTATGTTCTATGGCCCATGTCCATTTCACTGGGTTCATGAGACAAATTATGTATGTGTGTTGTGTGGATGTGAGAGCCACCACATTGGACTCTGATGGGATCTGCATGAACATGGGTATGGAGGGATTGCAGTCAAGGCAAGATGGTTGAGCTGCAGCGTCAGCTGTCGGTGATGGCACTGAAACTCTCAAGGTGTGATGGCAATTGGAAGCTACCATGTAACTGTTGGGTTGTGGGACCTCATTGTTGACCATCGCCAACTGGTCACGACCACTTGTGACCTGGATAAGGGGCTAAGGCTGTGAGCATGTCAATCGTACTGTGTCTTGTTGCACGTGTCTGCATACATCAGTGCAATTTGTACATTGGATTCAATTTAAGTCTGCAACAAAGCCTTTGCATAGGAATCACTGTCCTAGTGTGTCTGGAGAAGAGGTGTTGTGCGACCGATTGCAGACCCAGTCATGGAAAACCTCACAGACTAAGTAATGCAGCATAGTAATCGGTGTGGTCCCATGCACAGTTTTCCAGGAGGTGGGCTCTTTCTGTGAACCGGTTTGACTGGGAGTGGAGGGAGCTACTTGTAATGCGCTCAGATGACCTCAGAACCTCAGACTTCTGTATCTTTTTCCTGACGGAAGAATGTAGAAGAGAGTACATCCTGGATGCGTGGGGTCTTAATTATGCTGGCTGCTTTGCCGAGGCAGCGGCAAGTGTAGACAGAGTCAATGGATGGGGGAGGCTGGTTTGGGTGATGGACTGGGCTTATGGTCTTCACTCCACTTGCCTGTCCAGCCAGAGGCCCCGAGGACGGCGGGGAGGCGGGGCTAGAGCGGGTACCACCCCCCCTGTGACGTGACGCCCCCATTGTGACGTAACGCCCTCCATCCGGCGGCATCAACCGGAAGCGCGGCTTCCACTGCTGCTGTTGAAGCTCTGGCCTTAGCAACCGGGCCTGGCTGTGTACACACTCCGAGCACAGGCCTCGGCCCGGTTGTACACACACACCCCGAGTACAGGCCCCGGTCGCCAGCCACCTGAGGATGCGGCTGCCCAGCCACTGCTTCATCTGACTTCCCTCCCGAGCTCCTCCGTTCCTTTTCTTCTTGGGCAGGAAGAGATGTTGCCGACTGCAGCAATGCCAGGGTTGCAGCAGGATTACTGATCTTGTTGTCAAGACTCCCAGAGACGCCGCGGTAGAAAGTCCGAGCAGGGAAAGGATCAGGTTCCTCCTAGTCCTTGAAGGAGCCACACAGAGCGTAAGTGTGAGCAGGGGCTGGATGTGAGGGAGTCTGGAGGACTGATCTATCAACACTACAGTCATCGTAGCCATTAGTACTTAGCAGCTTTAGCACTTTCCCTCCCATCACCGCTGCTAAAGCTATTGTCAGTGAAACATTAACCAGTGCTATCACAATCACTTTGCATCACTGTCATTACAACAGTAACCTGCATTTATATAACACCTTCAATGTTATAAAACATCCCAAAACATTTCACAGGAATGTTATCAAACAAGATTTGACATCAACTCACATCAGGAGGTGACCAAAAGAAGTGGGTGTTAATGAGTGTCTTTTAAGTTTAATGTTAATGAGTGCCTCTCAAGTTTCAGCTTTGCAACCATACTTTCCCCAGAACCCAAGGACTTGGATTTTCTGGTTGGGCCATGGGACTAATGTCACCAGAATGCTGGTTGACATTGCTTATAGTAGTCGGATCTGATCATCTTCGAAGTTCCAGCAGTCAGTCTTGATTAATGAAAACCATCTCGGCAGGAGGAGTGGTTTAAGGGCTTAGTGTCTCTGTAGCTGAAGGCATAGCTGCCAGTGGTGGAACAATATAAGAGACATATAAGATAATGAAGGGGCTGGATAGGGTAGAGGTGGAGAGATTCTTTCCACTTAGAAGGGAAACCAGAACTAGAGGGCACAGCCTCAAAATAAGGGGGGGCCGGTTCAGAACAGAGTTGAGGGGGAACTTCTTCTCTCAGAGGGTAGTGAATCTCTGGAATTCTCTGCCCATTGAAGTGGTGGAGGCTTCCTCGTTGAATATGTTTAAATCACGGGTAGATAGTTTTCTGATCGATAAGGGAATTAGGGGATATGGGGAGCAGGCGGGTAAGTGGAACTGATTCGCTTCAGATCAGCCATGATCTTGTTGAATGGCGGGGCAGGCTCGAAGGGCCAGATGGCCTACTCCTGCTCCTATTTCTTATGTTCTTATAGAAAGTGGGGGAAATTTGGGGGAATGCAGACATCTAGTTGTAGGGCTAGATGAGAGTAGAGATCTGGGGATGTTGAGGCTATGGAGAATTTGAAAACCAGGATGAGAATTTTAAAATTAAGGCATTAATGGGCAAGAAGTCAATATAGGTGACCAGGACTTGGTGTGTGTTAGGATGCAGACAGCAGAGTTTTGGAAACACTCAAGTTCATAGAAGGTAAAAAAAAATCCCCGCGTGCTGGCTGAGCGCGCGGGGACGACCGTCCGGCGCGCGGCCAAAGCCATCCTAGACCTTAGGACGGTCGTGCTCAGCCCCAAAACTGCACGCAAACTCGAGGCGGCGTGTGGTGGGATCCCGCCCGAGCATTCCCCATGTTCGGACGGAATTCCACATTGGCCCAAAACCTCAACCCCCCTCCTCGGGTGAGGTGCCCCACAGCCTGATCCGCCTCGCGGAAATGTCCTCCGTGCCTTTTTCTACCGTGCGGAGGCGTTTCCTGTGCGGGCTGCTGCTGCACACCTTCCACTACCGCCTCCTCGCCTGTCGCCCGGATACACCTTGGCGGGCCTTGTTGCCGCCGGGTGGCGGAGGTCCCCGCTGGAGGTCCCTCTACGGAGGGATCTCCCCCAATTACGTCGGGGACCTGGGGTGGAGGGTGATGCATGCAGCAGTGCCGCACAACCGTAGGATTCACTGGTTCATAGGCTCCGAAGACTGCCCTTTCTGTGGCCTTGTGGAGTCCGTGGACCATGTCTATATTTTGTGTCTTAGGCTGCACTCCCTTTTTGTTTTCCTAAAGAACCTTTTATTGATGTTTTGTTTGCACTTCAGTCCCACGCTCCTGATCTACGGACACCCGGTGCAGAGAGGGGAGGGCCGGGATGGCGACCTCCTTGTGAACCTGCTCCTGGGCCTGGCGAAACGCGCCATTTACCGGTCCAGGCAGCGGGCGATCGAGGGGGCCGTCCATCCTGACTGTCTGCCCCTCTACCACGGGCTACGTTCGCGGCCGGGTGTCCCTGGAGAGGGAGCATGCGGTGTCCACGGGCGCGGTTGACCTTCCGCGCCCGCTGGGCACCGCAGGGGTTGGGGTGCGTTATTGACCCTAATAATCACATTTTAATTTGATGTTTTTAAGTTTCCTTTGTACTTTGATTTCTGTTCGGGCTGTCCCCCCTCCTTTTGGGGAGCTGCCCCTTTTACTTTGTCCTGACTTAATCTGAGTTTGTTTATTTGGTTTGACCTAAAAAGAGGGCAAGACAAGAAAATAGCCAGGAGAGCTTTGGAACTGATTAATCTAGAGTTAACAAAGGCACAAAAGAGGGTTTCAGCAGTAGACAAATTAATGCACGGCTGAAAGCAGGAGATGCATCAGAGATCAAACTAGTCCATTCTAATGATGGAAAGGCTATAGGACCAAAAGCTTAGTTCACGGTCACTGAGGATGCCAAGTTTGTGTTTTGTTGGGTTCAGCCTCAGAATGTGGTTAGAGCAATGGATAGAGTGAGCAACCAAAGGAGCAGACTTCATGACTTGGACTGTAGACTGGTTTGGTTTTCTCTGTTAGAAGAAATTGTGGCTCATCCAGTATTGAATGAGCAAGGTGACAAATCAGAGCAGTGGAGGATTGAGTGAGGTGATGGAGGTGAAGTAGAGCTGCGTGTTGTCAACGTAGATGTTTTAGAAACGGAAAATCAGGCATTTGTTTTTTAGATGATGTAATTGAGGGGCAACTTATCGAAAAGAAAAAAATAGGAAGAGGCCAAGGATACATCCTTTGGGGACCCCAGAGGTAAGAATGTATGAACAAGAAAATAAGCCATTGTATGACTTTCACTGGCTTTTGCTAAATACAATTCGTATCATTCTCACTAATATGATACCATCATGACCAATATCATGATTATCATTGTCACCATTATTCTTTTTAACAGTTCTTGCTGCTCCTTTGTACTCATTACCACTCATTACTCTTGCCATTATTGCATCAGTATTATAAATATCTAAGTCAGGTGTTAACTGGATGATTTACTGAATATTTCTCATTCACAAGTTGTCAACTAATGGTTGGAGAAATTCATCACAACCTACAGCTGGTGATGATTTATCATATTTATAATGTTAGTATTTTTAGCTAAGGAAAATTACAAGTGTTTATAAGATTTTAATAGCTCAAGAAGATCAGGGGAAAATGCCTGACATTATGATTCATCATGCCAGTAGAAATATATATATTTTAATATGCTGATGTTTCTTTGAATGGGTGATGTGAGCTAAACCAAAATAAGTTGCAGTCCTATTTAAAAGTGTATGCATATATTGTGATGAATTCTGTAGTTTACTTGCCAAAGAAGGGAAACATGTACAAGCTGCTGTCTGAATTTGGGTTGAAAGCCTGTATTTTTTTGAAAGAACCCCTAACTGAAAGGAAAACTAAAACTTAAGATTTCTGGAAAAGAGGGTCGTGATTTTGGATTCCTGGTTGTGACATCAGATTTCTGGGAAATCAGACTGTGACCTCAGGTTGCTAATTAAGCGGAAGCTGCTTGAATCCAAACGGAAAACACAGAGCTCACAGGGATCAGTTTTCAGCAGTAAAGCACTCCAGACAGGCGGAGAAGAGTTTTGTGTGTGTGAGACAACTGGGGGAAAAAAAGGAAACCTGATAGCCTGATTTAACAGTGGGGATAGTGAAATAAAAGTTGCTGTTACCTTACTTATTTTATCTGAGCCAACCATACAGGGCATCAGTGTGTTAGTGGGTAGTCAGCTGAAGGTGACTGTGGAGAATCCAAAACTGTCATGAACTAAGCTATGTACGTTCTCCAGATGTGCACCTTTTGGTGACAACCACATCTGTAGAATTCGGTGGAATAAATGACCAAATCTGTGTGAGGAAAAAGGATTGAGCTCTACTTGAGGAAGACAGAGTTTTGAAGGGCTTCTGTGGCTGAATGTGGTGCCAAATGTCTTAACAGAAATGCCAGTAAATCCATGATATCCATATTTGTTGTATTGACAATTTAAAGTGTAATTTGTACTTTTTATTGAATACACCTTAATGGTTAATGTTAATTCATGTTTAATTTAAGTTGATTTTAGTTTAATTGTTACATAAAAGTTATAAAAAGTGAAATCTTGCCGTCAGTTTTTTCCGTAAGGGTCATTTGGTAAGTTTGGTTATTTTAGCTTATTGGTCTTCGCAAGGATCTGAAAAATATAGTGAGTGAATCATGCTTCAGTGTGTCAGATCTGACAGCAGTGGGTTTGAAAGACATTATCTGATTATCTGTCTTTTGCTTCAGGCTGGATGACAATGATGGAAATGTTTGTGACCCTGATGTTCATAGTGATGACTGATGGCAGTATCAAGTCTCGTCAATTATATTCTCAATTTTGTGGGCAATTATAAGCTGTTTCCTTGTGTTGAAATAATAAACCTAGCTTTAATAAATTCATTAGGTTTGTAATTAGTACTTTATCTCTGATATTCTTTATCCCCACTAACCCTCCTGAGATATCTGCACTCCTCTAATTCTGGCCTCTTGAGCATCCCTAGTTTTAACCACTCCACTTCTGGTGGTTGTGCTTTGATCTGCCTGGGCCCTAAACTCTGGAATTCCCTCAATAACCCTCACCACCTTCCTACTTTTTTCTCCTCCTTTAAGACACTCCTTGAAATAGGCCTGTTTGACCAACATTTTCATCTTCTGCACCACGATATTGTTTTATGTGGCTCAGTGCCAAATTATGTATTATAATGTTCTTCTGGAGCCCCTGAGATATTTTATGTTAAAGCTATGCTGCTGCTGCTGTTTCTCAAAAAATCCACTTATATCACTATGCCAATACTCTAATGATAGTAATTGTGATAATGATTGTTATCTTTTAATATTAGTAGTAGCATTAAGAATCTTGTAAATAGGAGTCACCAGGTCACATTTCTTATTATTCAAGAAAATTACAATTGACTTAACATTCTTAAAAACAGATTCTACTGACATTTTTCAGAAATTATATATTTTCCTTACTGTACTGCTTCTTGGTCAAAGGTAGTCGCAACTGTTTATAAAATCATAGAATCCCTACAGTGCAGAAGCAGGCTATTCAGCCCATCAAGTCTGCACCGACTCTCCGAACATCCCACCCTGACCCAATCCCCAGACACTAAGGGGCAATTTAGCATGGCCAATTAACCTAACCTGCACTTCTTTGGACTGTGGGAGGAAACCGGAGCACCCGGAGGAAACCCACGCAGACATGGAGAGAACGTGCAGACTCCGCACAGACAGTCACCCAAGCCGGGAATTGAACTGGGGTCCCTGGCGCTGTGAGGCAGCAGTACTAACCACTGTGGGTGAGTCAAGGTTTGCAGTTCACTGTGTATGCAGCAGCAGCATCTGAAAAGGCTGTCCTAAGATTACCGTCATACACGTGTATACGTGCAGAATACCTAGGTGTCTGTGTTTTGTTAATTGTTGAAAGTATACTTAGTTATACAAGTTTTAGACTTGCAGCAATCTGACAAATACAGGTGACCAATAATCAGTTAGCAGGTACTGAACATGCATATAAGAACATAAGAACCAGGAGCAGGAGTAGGCCATCTGACCCCTCGAGCCTGCTCCGCCATTCAATAAGATCATGGCTGATCTTTTTGTGGACTCAGCTCTACTTATGGGGAACAGGAGATGTACACTTCTAAATGAATGTACTTTCACATAACACTGTTAATCCCATTATTTGTAAAATATAATTTCTATCAGTTTACAAGTGCTATTGCTACAACATAATGTGACATTCGTTAGAGAAAAACACACATGCTACTTCATATCATTTTGATTGTTTAATATTTAATATTCAATTTCAGAGATGCCTAAGCACTGTTATTATATAGCCTGTTAAAGATCACAAAATACATTTATTGTACAGCAATGGTGTGATTTCACTAAAAAGTTACATTTGCTGTAAGGTTTCAATTTTGTATTTTTTATATAATCATTTCATAATAGTTTTGTGCTTCTGTGCTGCAAAGCGAGGCAGAACTTACACAAGAATATTCTTAAGTTTCTCAATTTTTATATTAGCTTTAGTGACATGTATGTGATCTACTTGCAGTTCTGGTTTAATAAAATTGTCAGGCTTGCACACCACAGTTTACAATTTAGTTATAGAACCGTTTAAAGAAAAAATTAAAAAAATATAGAGGTGGTCTTTAAGTCGAAGATGAAGAAAGGTTTTCTTTTGGGATATGTTGCTAAAACACCCTTTACTTGTTGGTAAGTAATTTTATGGGGAAAGCTGCACTTTCTTATTCTCCAATTTCACTCCCAAGTAGCCTTTAATCCTTGCACTTTATAAGAAAGATGAGTTGGTATATTTGATCTCAGAATAACTTGTGGTGCTGTATTTTGTAATATGGGATAATAGTAAACATTGTTGGTTTCTATCATAAGTAAAACTTGATATCTGGGAAGAGGCCATGAGGTGGTTACCAGCTTAGCAAAGGACATTTTTTTCAACAGATAATAATGTGGTCATTAGCAGTTTAGGAAATGCGATTTTAATTTATGAATTGCTTGCTGTTCTCAATTCCAAAAAACAAAAAACTATTTCCTCCTATTGCAGCAAAACATTTATAGCACCACTGTTCAACAGGCCAAACCATTTTCTACTGTGGCTGTATCTACGTTATACTTTGTACTGAGTGGGAACTGTGAACTTTTAAAGAGTGCATTATTCTCCTAGCTTCCACTTATTAACAGTGAAACAGTAGTACTATAATTTGGGACTTAGTTCAGTGATTTGGTTCCTGAGTGGGATTAAAATGAGATATGCAAGAATAGCTGTGAGGCAGTTTTGGATTACTTAAATGTTCCAACTGGTGTTTTATAGTTCTAGCTTAGTATAAAATTGAGCTTTAAAAGTAGTGAACTGCCCTTTCAGGGTTGGTAGGTGCCAATTTGAAAAAAGTAGATAGATTTAGCCATTATCCAGTTTCATTCTCTGGATTTCTCCTAGTGGTCGTTTTAATTCTATATTTTGAAGGTGTATGTGCATGGCGTTCTCTCTCTCTCTCCACTCTCTGTGGAATAGTTCTCAGCCCTAATCTGAAAAAGGACACGTTACTGTGCTAGCATATAAGTTTCCTATTCTCACAACAATTGAAGGCTTCAGAGTAACATGGCCAGCTAATGTCACAGTCTTATGCTATTGGTTCATGCTAACTAGAATTTGGTTCGAGATTGTCCAAGCTCATTTAACATAACATCCACAAGTCAGTAGATGTTCATTCCATCAAACTGTTCCTAATGGTGAAAGACCAGTGTCCAACCCATGCACCATTCCATTTTCCAGATCCTTATAACTTTGAGAAAATAACTTCCCACTGTCCTACTCTCCCAACTATAGAAAGTGTTCATGGAGAACAAAATTCTGCATGCATATTCTTTTTGCATTAAAATCCATACGATCTGCACTTAGCAATGTAGCATGCATTCAACATCATATTCTACGAACCCCAGATTTCAGAGAAGTTGTACCCTTAAATTGTTCAAGTGTTATGTCCAGCTTTCCAATAACCCAGTGCTCAGGCTGTCACAAATTAAAGCTCTATTACCTTTCATAAAAAATAATACTTTGTAAAGGAAATACTAGCTAATTATTTTTATTGCTTGAATGTAGAAATTAATATTTAATGTTTGAAGTGCATCTGATTCAATTATGTTTTGTTAAAATGTTCAAATAAGAACCTTTTTTATTTGATGCAAATGCATTTTAAAGGAAGAGATGTATTTCAAGTATAACATTTCAGGCACTTGCAGAATAATCCGTGATTGTAGTCTGCTCACGCTATTACCTAATTAAACCAGCTTCTGCTGCAATGTCTGGCTACTCCTCAATAATCCATTAAGCCACCATTGTTACAATGATTCTTCATTTAAACCCTGCTATTTATTTCAATTTTATGATTGGAAACTACTTAATTAAGTGAATATGTTTAAAATTATTTTGTGCCTAATGAATATGATTTATTCTGAAGCCCTTATAAAGTTCAACCTTTCTTGTCTTTTGATTAAACTTAGATCAGCTGAAGTCGAGATCATGGGTCTATTTGACAAACTTGCTGGCTGGCTTGGTCTAAAGAAGAAGGAGGTTCATGTGTTGTGTCTGGGGCTAGACAATAGTGGGAAAACAACTATAATTAATTGTCTAAAACCTTCAAACGTAAGTTTTTTTAAAAAAATGTTTTGACTGTTCTATGCCATGTAAAATGAAACTATTTTAGTTCCAGTTTGTAACTAACCTCTTCAGTCACTTATTTATTATTTTAGTTTTCTTTTCTGTATTGAAATAATCTGCTTCATATGTTTGCTCTTTTATATACTTTATTGCTCTGCTCCTCTTTCTACTTTCTTTAATAATCTATTTTGATTTTCCCTTTTTTCTTTGTTTTTTTTAATCTCTGTGTCATTCTCTGCTGTCAACTGTGGTTCAGAGGTAACACTCTTGCTTCTGAGTCAGAGGGTTATGGATTCAAACCCCACTCCAGGATGATGCCGCCTGAAGGGGTGCTGCGATGTTGGAATTGTCATAATTCAGAAGTGACGCCTGGTTTTGTATAAAATATCCCATTTTGAAGAAGAGTAGGGAATTTCTCCCTGCTGCTCTGGCCAATATTATTCCTTAATGAACATCATTAAAACAGATTAATCGGTGATTAGTGCAGTGTTGTTGTGGAACCTTGCTGTGTGCAAATTGGTTGCTCTGTTTCCTGCATTACAACAGTGATTACACTTAAAAGGCACTTAATTGATTGTAAAGAATTTAGGGATTGACCTGAGGTAATGAAAGATACAAAAACATAAGTTTATTTTTTCATGTTCTGTTTGTCCATGATCTCTTGTCCTCTCTTTTCCTTTCCTTAGTCCTAGCCTTCTGTAACTTTGTATGTACACTTGGATTTCACTAAAATAATGCATTAATGACAGTTGAAAATTGGTCTTTATATTATTGTGAACAGTTTTAGTCCCATTATCTAAGGAAAGGTGTACTTGCATTGGGGGTAGTCCAGAGAAAGCTCACTAATTTGATCCCGTGTATGGAGGGGCGTTCTTACAGGGAGAGGTTAAGTAGGTTGGACCTGTACCTGAAGTTTAGAAGAATGAGGAGTGACCTAATTGAGACATATAGGATTCTCAGGTGGCTCGACAGGATAGATCCTGAGAGGATCTTTCCTCCTGTGGCGGAGTCTAGGACCAAAGGACACAATTTCAGAACATGGGGTCACCCATTTAAGACAGATGAGGAGGAATTTCTTCCATGCGGGTAATGAATCTGTGTAATTCTTTACCGCAGAGAGCTGTGGAGACTGGGTCGTTGAGTATGTTTACAACTGAGATAGATGGATTTTTAATCAGTACGGAAATCCAGGGTTATGGGGATAAGGCGGGATAGTGGAGCTGAGGATTATATCAGATCAGCCATGATTTCATTGAATGGCGGAGCAGACTCAATGGACCGATGGCCTACTTCTGCTCCTATGTCTTATAGTGTAATGGCTATGATATTTTTCATTTTCTTTCAATTTTTCCATTTTTTGAAAGAATTAATTGATTTTCTTTCAAATTTAAAATGGAAATCCTTACCCCAGTGTCAATTGGAGGAATAAAGGACCACTTTTGCCAATAACCCCAATCCTAACTAACTAGATTTTAGCATTTCTGTAGTGAAAATTAAGTGCTGTCAAAGTGAGATCTCATTTCAAATAACACCCTTTTATTTCCTGTGTTTAACTAGGGAATTGGGAATTTGAGACATAAATTTGTTCTATCTATCAAATAGTTTACTTTAAAATGTTTCCCCTTCCCATCCTGAGGCTGCTGATTCGTATTGAAGTGCTAACAGCTCCTGGGCAACTGAATCATCTGTGCTTCCTTGCCCAAGTGACAAGCCTTTGTGTTTGATCCTAGGCAGTGGTTTCATTGGCCTGTTTCCTCATCTGAGGCATCATTGACTAACCAATTTTGTCATCAACTCATGGGTGAAGTTCTGCCTTTTTAATTTTGTGAAGAAGCCAATATTGTCCCCTCAGTGGTATTTCCTCCCCAAACCAGGAACGCTATGGGAATTTTTGCACTTCATCTGCCAAGACCAATGATTTAATGTAAAATATTTAATTAATATTGAACAGTAGGATTTTGAGTTGAATAATAATCTTTGTTTCTGCTCTTACTCAAACATCCTATTTAATTACATCAAAATATATACAGTTTGCTAACTTTGGAAAGATATCTAATTTGATTCAATATTTAATGACACAAGATAAATATAGAAGAATGTTTCTTTGTATTTTCAATTCTAATTTAATGTATTGAAATTCTGTAATTCTACATTCTAACTGACATTTATGGTAAATATCTTTATTTGCTTTCCAAAGGAAATTCAATTGTAATAATCTAATTATAATAAGAGTAGCATAATCTGAATTTTCTCTGTCTTATATTAAAGATGTATAGTGTAGAAATCTATGCGAATTTCAATACAGAATCTATTATTCAATTTGAAGTATGACATCTAATTTTGTTAAAACAAGATGAAAGGCTAACAGGTAGGGTTAGTATCAAATTGACTGAGAGATTAAAAACTATTTAGCTGGCTTAGAAATGAGAGGATGCTTCACAGTGCAAATCTGAAATTCTAACTCGCAATGTGATTTGCAACTCCTGTCTTAACTTGATTAAAGCTGTGGGAATTGTTGCTCAGTTTTTACTTAGGAATAGCAGATCTGACAGTGAATGTTCTTTTTCAATAAATAAACTTAAGTTTGCAAAGAATGTGCAGCATTGTAAGCAGTAGGTATATTTACTGCAGAAGCTTTGCCAGAATTCCACCACCATTCTGACCTTCTTGTCTTTAGCCTTCTACACTGTCCACTGAAGCTCACGACAAGATTGAGGAATAGCATATCATCCTTTTCCTAAGCACTCTGCAACCCACTGCCTTGAATATTAACTCTAATAACTTTAGAACATCATTTTAGTCTCCACACGCTATCCAGAACCCTCTTGTGTCCAATGACAGGTGCAATTATATTTGAATAAAATGATTAATAATATTTCTGAGACTCATTTTTGCTGAATTCTTCTGCCAGCAACTGGAAATACAGCCCACTCATGAATTTGCTGCTAAACTGATGCAATTTCCTCCCAGGCCCCTAATTAAACTTTGAAAGTGGGAGCAGAAACAGTTGCTACAGCTGCGATAGAGGGAAATTCAGTCCTGCAACCATTTAAAAGGCTGCTTCTGTTTAAAAGGGGCGACATTTCTACAAAGATGTCTGAAGTAGCTTTGGGGGTGTCAGCAGCAATGACGGCTCCCTGGCTCACTAATGGATCAGTGATGCCATGCATGGCAGATTGTCACATGATGAGAGAGTCACAACAGCCTCCTGGATACCTGGCAATCACTTGCACGCTAAGAAGATTGGCATTGCAAATTACAAGGGCATTAATAGAATCTGTCCTGTTCATAAAACTGGAGGGATTGTCTTTGAGTGGCTGGTGTGTTCTATCAGTTTCCCCTTGAACCTGTGGGAACCGAGCCAAACTTTAGAACAGATTCTTTCTCTTTCGTTCTCTCTTTTTTGTTTGTCTGACACTCTTAAATAGAATATGATTTGTGCTTACCTCCTGAATAGAGCATCAGTAAGCTTCTTGATCAACATGGCAAACATCATCTGATGCAGCCTCAAAGAATCCAGTGGCACATACATGTTACTCTTCTGCTAATTGAAGTGGCTGTCGGTTTTCAGCCAGCAGTCAACCTATTTTCTCATAGCTTCTTGAGGACAAACACAGTTTTGTGAAGCAGTCAGAAAAGTCTAAGTAAGACCTTCTAGCTCTGTAGATCTTGGTGAGTAGGTATGTGTAAGTGGGTAGAAACACCTTCTGTGGCGGGCCTCTAGTCGCATCCTTGATTTCCATTAAATTATTTAAGAATATATTTTTGCACCCTTTGGAAAATCCTGTGCTAACTAGCACTTTGAGTAGAGCTGAGTAAAACCAGCAGCAGAAATCCTGACTGAAATTTCAGAAGTAGATATGCAGGCAAAGTAATACCATCCTTCAGTAGCACAAGCTGAGGTAGTACCTTGGGTATATGCACCATCCAACATGTACTATGACATTTCTTATGTTGAATTGGTGGGCTTTAAACAGAAATTGTAACATTTTTTGGTAGAATACCTTGGATGCGATTTTTTGAACAGTTCTAAAATGGCCACAAAGAAACATTTTGTGCCCCAAAATGAGAAGTAATTAAGAGGAGAATCCAGCTAATTTTCTTTGTACACAAAATGACTTTTTCATTCACTCACCATGGTCTCATTTTCCAAAGGCAATATCAGCAGAATTTTAGATAATAATGGCAACATTTAATTGGAAGAAAATTGAGGGGTTAAAGTATTGATGGAAAGTATTCTTTTGAGGAGAAAATGCAGGGAATGGAATCCAGTAAATACTTCATGGCAAAATCATAATTAAAACACTTGTGCAAAACTCTAGACAAACTTCATTTTCATTCTTTTCAGTCTACAAAGGTCAGAAATCAGTCCTTTAATATCTTTAATCGATTTTGTTATGCATGCTGCCAGTGGTAACTGCTAGAAGTTTTATAGTTACATCTAACCTTCACACGTACTCTCCAGAGGGCCAATGATACATAACCCATATTTTTCTTTGTTTAAAAAAGCTTACTCTCCTTTTAAATGGTTGACAGTTAAGAAATGAAGATAAAATCCAGATACTGAAATTGCACCGTATCATGATAACAGATGCAGTCATCTAATATCCCTTATTGTGCTATTTTAACAGTCATAAACCATTTATTTCAAGCATGTTAATGCCTCTGCAACATTCAGCTGCTGCTGTCCCATGGCATAATTTCAAGGCCCTGGGAGAATTATTGGCCGAATGATCTAATATTGTTTATGTTTTGGAGTTAATGCAGTGCTCAAGCCTGAAGAGGGAGTGCTAAACACTAAATTCACATTTCTCAACATTCATTTTTCTTATGATTGTTTGCTGACCTGAAATAACTTATTGGAACTACATTCTAATTTGCCAGCACTCCAATTGTGCAGTATCGTTGTAAAATAAAGAAAGCCAGTCTTGTATTTAACTAGCGCCTCAGGACATTCCAAGATGCTTTACAGCAAATTAAGTACTTTTGAAATACAGTCACTGTTCTAATAACAACGACAATGTGCATTTATAGAGTAGCTTTAATGTAATCAAATGCCCCAAGGAGTTTCACAGGAACACTATATTAATGAAAATATATTACTCTAAATGGACTAGAATACAATACAATTAGAGAAACCAAATACCTGAGTATTGTAGTTTTGTCTTGTAATTAAATTTTTTAAGCATACAAATTTAAGTTACTATGAATACAATATACAAAAAATATAAAGCAAAACTCCAGCTTTGACCTGTACCATTTCCTGGCAGAATAATATCCTGTGCTGATCAGTGTAATTGTTTTACAGGCTCAAGTGCAAGACATTGTTCCAACCATTGGATTCAGCATTGAGAATTTCAAGACGTCTGGGTACTATTCTGTTTTCATTATACACTACACTGGTTTGGTCTGATAGATAAGAAGAAATAGATCTGTAACGTTTTGATACGTAACTGGTGACCAACTTATATAGTGTTGGAATCTT
This sequence comes from Mustelus asterias, assembly GCF_964213995.1. Taxonomy (NCBI): domain Eukaryota; kingdom Metazoa; phylum Chordata; class Chondrichthyes; order Carcharhiniformes; family Triakidae; genus Mustelus; species Mustelus asterias. Next base: position 46,279,135 of record NC_135817.1, read on the forward strand.
GGTGGTTTTCTGATAACTGCTAGCACAACTGCCTAGTCTTTGGTCTTCTGTTCACCACAATATCTGTGTAGCCACTGAATTGCTCAAGTGCAGTCTCATCTCCACCTTTGTTAGTCCCATAAATGTCATTACTCTCAACTTGGCTATTCCTCCAGTTCAGCCCTCATCTCCGCTCCCTTAAGTCCAAGAGACACATGCTTGAATTTTACTGATTCCAGGGTGGGCGAGGCTCGCAGAACGGAATTCTCCATTGGTCTCAGGCGGGATCTTACGAGTCCCACCAACAGCCTCAATATGTTTAACCGTCTGTTACCAGACCTGACTTTGCCACTTAAAGGGATAGTGGGTTCTGAGAAAAGCTCATTATTCCGGGATCATGTTGGCATGGAAAGATAACACCTGGCTACTTTTCTCAACTGCAAACTGTCATTTTAAATCTTTCTCTCCTGTCTCCCCCATCCTCAGCTCCAAAAATAAATTCATGCAGCTCATGGGCTTCTTTGTCACTAAGATGGAGGCCATCCAATTAGCTCCTTTCCTTAGTCCACCAGAACAAACTTGTTCTCAAGCTCCCCCTGCCTTAACCCTGAGTTTGCATTTTTCTCTAGCTCACTCCCCTAATGCCCTCTCAGAGCTCATCTTGTCCATGATACTCATCTCTTGCTCCTTCGGTCCTATTCCCACTAAACTGTTGACCACCCAACTTCCCCTCCTGGTCCTCATGTTAGCCGATATTGTTAATGGTTCCAAAGAAGAGTTGTATTGGACTCAAAAGATTAACTCTGTTTCTCTCTCCACAGATGCTGCCAGACTTGCTGAGTTTCTCCAGCATTTTCTGTATTTATTCTTGGCAGTTCTCTCTCTTCTGGTGTTCTCCCCCTCCTTTAATCCTACCGCCGTCACTCCCTCTGCTAAAAATAACTCTTGGTCCCACCATTCTTGTAAACTACCACCCCATCTCCAACCTCCTTTTCCTCTCCAAAGTCCTTGGACATTCTGTCACTTCCCAAATCCATATCCATCTTTCACAGAACTCCATGTTTGAATCCTTCCACAGATTTCTTCCCTGCCATAGTATTGAAACAACTTTTATCAAAACCACAAATAACATCACATGTAACTGTGACAAAGCTATGTCTACTCATCCTTCTCGAAAGTCTGCAGCCTTTGACTTAGTTGTCGACACCATCCTACTTCAAGATTTTTCCACTGTCCTGCTTGAACTATCCTACCCCCACCTGAAACATCCTGCACCCCCCCAAAACCATCCAACCCCACCTCTCAAACCATCGTACCCCCCAAAATCATCCTACCCACAACTCAAAACATCCTACCACTTGAAACCATCCCGCCCCCAGCACTGCACCGTTCTATTTCTCCCCCCCCCACCCCTCCCCAAGCCATCCTCCTGCATATCCATCCTGGAACCATCCTATCCTATCCCTCCCAAATTATCCTCCTGTCCTCCCTCCCCCTGTCCTACCAACCCCCCTGACTTGTCATCATCCACTGTCCCCAACCCATTCACGCTCACCCCTCCTCGTCCCCCACCAACACCACTCTCCCATCTTATCCATTTACCTTATATGCTTACATTCTCCTTGACCTCTCCGGAAAGAGTATTTTAAACAAAGGGAAATTTAAACTTACCTGGTTTAGGGCAGCTAGTGCTGTAAAAAGGGTGTGTTGTTCCTGAACTATCAACTCCATCTCTCGCCCTGCCAAGAGCCTGAGACTAAACCCATCTGTTTGCAATCTTGGTGTTATATTTGACCCCTGGGGGCATCCAATCACATATTAACACCCACTAAGTTGTTGATATTATAAAGAGGGTCTAGCTCTTCTATATTAAATCATACCTAGCACAGCACTATAACATGGTGTATGAGATAGCCCTAATTAGTTTGGATTGTCATACTTTCCTGATCAATTAAGCTAATGGGAATATGAGGTTGCTGCTGTTACAAACTTCTGGGATTTTTTTGTGAACATAATTGTTTGCATGCTGATAATTACAATAACAGGATTAATTAAATTATTCTGTAACAATGTATCTTAACTATGTTACTGAAGCATACATGTTTTTCCATTTGTGACAAATACTGTGGAGGAACATAAGAGCTTCAGCGCTTTTTGTGTCAAGAATCCAAGCAGAATTAGTAAAATAAGATTAACTCAGCATACTAGTGTCTCAATATCTCCAACTCTACATGAGGATGATTTTCACATGCTAGATTTAGCACTCAAACTTTGTTATTACTAAAACCACAATACCAACACATTTGTCCTAAATAAGCATTCATTTTCTCAACAAGTAAAATCTTTTACTCAATCTAATGGAGTTTGAAAGTTAATTTAGTGAGAGTTGTGATATCAGAGTTGGGCATATATTAGGGATTAGATCAGAAACTCCAAGGTATATTATGAAGTTAGCCTAGACCCCAACCTTTTTTTGATTTTGGCATTAGGGAGAGCATAAGGTGTTTCACTCCAGGTATAATTTGATTGATCCACTAGGAAGCTTTTATTAAAACAAACTTTATTTAACAATGCAGTTAAAATATAACAAAAAGAATCAGCATAACTTTTACCAATTGAAAATACTTAAACAGGACAAGGTATAATTCTGAACAGCTAGCTATCTCTATAGTTCCAATGTAAGCAATATGCTCACAGACATAAATCCCTCTTCAGAATAAGTTAACACAAAAAAAATTTCCAGCCTTTTAACACCTCTGGACAGAGATCCAGACAGACATATCTTCTGACTCCCATACAGCAGTCTCCAGAGAATGATCTAACTTCCAAACAGCAGAACTTCAGAGAAAGAGACCTATATTATGGCAGATCCCAGTCTCCAATGCTCAGAGAAAGAAAGAACTACTTCTCTTTACAGATCCCAAGCAACAACTGAACTGGGTTTCCCTCTGTGAGCCTAGCCCCGCTCAGTCACATGACTTTTCCTGTCAAACCCTAATCAAACTCCACTCTGAAAAACCCCGGGGAAAACACTAACATAACCCTGCATTCATCCAGATTAAAACAAGCATTCCAGCAATTAAGATCAATTAGTAACAGGGGACGCCATGTATAGACAAGGTGGCACCAATAAATAGAAGAGACGGCTAAAAAAAAATCCTGCACCAGAAACATGACACAAATACATTTTTTAAAGGTACAGTATCGTCACATAGAATGGGATGTAACTGAAGTTCTACTTGGTGTGTACACATGGAGGTCCATGTGACAACGCCTCTGCATTTCAATTGCTATGGTATTCCATAATGCAATGTTCAGAGCTGGTAAACAATGCAGTTTTTGGATAATAATTTTCTCCCCATTTGGGTAAGTGACATTTATACCAATAGAGTATATGAATTTCTTTGCTGGTAGCAGAGTTAAAGGAAGAGTGCTTACTGGTTCACATGAAGTTTCTCCATCTGCTAGTTAAGTAAAGAATTAACCTAATTAAAATATGTATGTTAAGCAAAATTGTCATTAATGTTGCCAACATTAATTTATAGATTTATATTGAACAGCAGAAATATATTTGTCTGTACATCTCCATAGCTGGGTTTGGGGAATTGAGCATGATATTTAGTTTGCATAGGTGTCAGACATCTAGTTGATGCTTTTCCTCTTATTTCTTCTCCAGCCTCTCTTTTACAGTGTTTGACATGTCTGGCCAGGGAAGGTATCGAAACCTATGGGAACACTATTATAAGTAAGTGCTGGCTACCAAAAAATACAATAGGTTACGAGAAAATTTGTTACTTTTGCCTTACCTATAACCACATGGGTTTAAAACTAATATAAAGCTTGTAATTCTATAATTGCTCAAATGTCATATAACTTTCTTATAAAAGTGAAAAAGATAAAAATAAAACTCAGAATTAAATCAGTTGGAAATGTTTGTAATGTTAGTTGGGATATTCAAATAAAATCATCAAAATAAACTTCAGACCACAATCAGGGTGCTCGATTGATCTGTTCAAATAAAAATTGTTTTTCCAATTTCAGACTAAAGGGGCATTTGATTTTTGCATAGCTGTTGATTATGAGATTCATGATTGTCCTTGTCAACATCAGGATTGTGTTGTAACTGTGGAATGTGGGTGATTCTGACTGGCAATGCAATCCAGCTCAAACACATCTGCAGAAAGTGTAAGCAGCTGTCTGGATCAGGACTGTTGATCTGGAAGCCAAACTGCAGACAACATCACTACAAGGCCTCACAAAATATCAGAGAATAACTTGCATTTACATTGTGTCTTTTATACCTTATAGCCCTCAGCACTTTAAAGCCAATGACTTCTAGTCACTGTTGTTAGACGCAAATGTGACAATTAGTTTAGAGGTCCCACAAATAGCAATGACAAAAATTATCAGTTTGTCTGCCTCTGGTGGTGTTGGTTGACAAGTAAATGCTTGCTAGAATATCAGGAGAACTACCCTGTTCTTCTTCAAATAGTTAAAGGGTTTTTTTTATATCTTCCTGAGCAGGCAAATCAACATCTCTTTCCACATGGTGTGAGTGGTGCCACTGGCAAGTTAATGTAGGGGAACAATTACCACCTGGTTTATTTAGCTTGAAGAGAAATGGATATTGGTTACTTCAGATGTCCTCACTATTTAAAAAAATATAATAGTGTGTTTATATTGTATCAAGTTGTTAAAAGTGAGGTGAACTAATTTTGGCCAGTCATTCTAAAATGGTAATATTGCAATGTGTATTGGCTACTACATGCACAATCTTCACATAGTATGACTAAAGTGATATAGTCTTAATGGTGCAGCTGCATACAGTGTAACATCTCTTCTTGGTCTCTTCAGGGAAGGCCAGGCCATCATTTTTGTTATTGATAGCAGTGACAAGTTGAGGATGGTGGTTGCCAAAGAAGAACTTGACACACTTCTTAATCATCCAGGTAGGATCATTTATCTTTGTTTCTGTTTCAATTTATCTTTAAGAAATATTAATTCATCTTCCTCCGACAGCTATGAAAATAGGCAAAAGTGCTGGTTTACCTAGTAAAGGCTGATCAGTCATTTGTTAAAAAATATTCCTAACTGTTATAGTGTTCAGGGGAAGGTGTGAATATATTTCTGAAGCTTTCAAGACAATTCCAGCTGTAACATAAAGTGCCTAATGTGCTGCATAATTTTGCCTGTGGCAAAGATTATTCTAGCAACTGGAAAGTTCTTGTTCACTGCTTAGCTAAATGCTAAAGATGGTTTGAACAGCTTTTGAATATGTTGCTAATTAGACTTAGAGTAAAATTCCATCAGTTTTTTTTGAAGGAACTAAGGTGTTCCACAACAAATGGTTTTCTTCATCAAAATCATTGTGATGATTTCTCCTTCCTGCTGCTCCTGTTTGATGTAGAAATTATTCCTGGGTGGAATCTGTGTTCGTTGAAATAAGCTTCCTTGAGGAGATGACATTTCAAGGAAGCACTTAACGTTAAAAAATGTTTTGTTTTGAAAGCATTGATATCGGAATTTTAATTGCTATAGCTGAGATGAAGCCATTGCCATAATGTTGCAGTGACAATGCTGATGGCAAAAATATCAAGAACGCTGTCTTTCATACATTGCAATGCACTAATGTAGCTGCAATTAATGTTTTGGTGCATTTTAATTTTCCAAAATAGGGGATCACATTGGACACACAGCACAGAAACTGGCTATTCAGCCAACCTGCCCATGCCAGTGTTTATGTTCCACTCCAGCATCCATCCACCTTTTCTCATCTAATTGTACCATTGTAACCATCTATACCCTTCTTCCTCAAATGCTTATCTAATATTCCCTTAAACACATCAATACTATTTCACAGAATCATAGAATTGTTACAGCAATTCTGTAACAATTGAAGGAGGCCATTAACCCATTCTGCACCAGCTCTCTGAATGAACAATTCACTTGGTGCCAGTGCATTCCAAATCTTAACCTCACACCATGTGAAAAAGCTTTTTTTTCATGGTGCCATTGCTTTTTTTTGCCAACTACAGGTAAATCTTTGTCTTCCCATTCTCGGTCCTTTCATGTGTGAGAACGTTTTCTCCGTATCTACTCTGTCCAGACCCCATGATTTGAATACCACCTTCAAATCTCCTCTCGTCTTTCTTTTCTCCAAAGAAAACAGTCCCAACTTCCCTAATCTATCTTCGTAACTGAAGTTCCCCATCACTGGAACATTCTCTAAATCTTTTTTTTATTCGGATGTCGCTGGCTGGGCCAGCATTTATTGCCCACCCCTGAGGATAATGCTGTGGGCCAGACCAGGTCAGGGTGACAGATTTCCTTCCCAAAAGGATATTAGTTTTTACAACAATCAATATGGTCATCATTAGACTTTTAATTATAGATAGATAGAACAGTACAGCACAGAACAGGCCCTTCGGCCCACGATGTTGCGCCGAGCTTTATCTGAAACCAAGATCAAGCTATCCCACTCCCTATCATCCTGGTGTACTCCATGTGCCTATCTAATAACCGCTTAAATGTTCCTAAAGTGTCTGACTCCACTATCACTGCAGGCAGTCCATTCCACACCCCAACTACTCTCTGCGTAAAGAACCTACCTCTGATATCCTTCCTATATCTCCCACCATGAACCCTATAGTTATGCCAGCTTCTAGATTGTTTTATTGAATTCAAATCTCACCATCTGCTGTGGTGGGATTTGAACCCAGGTCCCCAGAGCATTGTTCTAGGTCTTTGGATTATTCGTCCAGTGACAATACCACTATGACACTGCCTCTACACTCTCTCAAATGTCTTCGCATCTTTCCTAAATTGTAGCGCCCAGAACTGGATGCAGTCCTCCAGTTGAGACCAAACCAATGTTTTATACAAGTTCAACATAAAATCCTTTCTCTTGGACTCTATGTCCTATTAATAGAGCTCAGGATACTGTATGCTTTGTTAACCATACTCTCAACCTGTCCTGCCACCTTATATACATATACACCCAGGTTTCTCTGCTCCTGCACCCACTTTAGAGATGTACCCTTTATTTTATATTATCTCCATGTTTTTCCTACCAGAATTAATCACTCACATTTTCTGTATTGAACTTCATCTGCCGCTTGTCCGCCCACTTGTCTGTGTCCTTTTGAATTCTACGCTATCTTTCTCTCAAAACTTGGAAGCATTGTGAATTATATTATCCAGAAATTTTGAAAATGTCCTCTGTACACCAAGGTCCAGGTCATTAATATATGTCAGAAAAGATCCCAAGAGCAAGGATTCCAGCACTGAACCCTGAGAACTCCACTGCAAACCTTCTTGCAATCCGAAAAACATCCTTTAAACACTAACCTCTGTTTCTTATCACTCAGCTGATTTGGTCCCTTTTCTTCCATGAGTTTCACCTAGGTTCACAAGTTGTGCAATGCTTGTGGAAGTCCATGTACACTCATCAACAGAATTACCCTGATCAACCTCCTCTGTTACCACCTTCAGAAAACTCCAAGTTAGTTGAACGTGATTCTGTCTTCACAAATCTGTGCTGACTTTCCTTAATTAACTCCTATTTATCCAAATGACTATTAATTTCATCTCAAATTATCATTTTTAGACATTTCTCCACTGACGCGGTTAAGTTGACTGGCCTGTAGTCATTGGGTTTATCTTTGTACCTTTTTTTGAACAATGGCGTAACATTTATAATTCTCCAGACCTTTGGCACAACCCCTGAGTCTAAGGTAGATTGGAAGGTTATGACAAGTGCTTCTGCAATTTCTGCTCTCACTTCCCTAAGTATCTTCAGGTGCATCTCATCCTGGACTGGTGCCATACCAAATAAGTACAGACAGTTTATCCATCACGATCTCCTTAACAATTTTAAATCCTTCTAGTGTATTAATTACCTCCTCTTTCAGCATGACCGAGAAGCATCTTCTTCCTTGGTAAAGACAGATACAAAGTATTCATTTAATATCTCAACTATGCCCCCTGCCTCCATGCATTAATCCCTGTTTTTGTCTTTGCAGCCTCACGAGGCTTGAGCACCTAGTGATAACTCGTACTTCTCTCGTACCCTTTCATCCAGGTATTTTTCCACAGAACCCAGTCCGTGCACATCTCTGGTATTCAGGATTTGGCAATCCATGAGGATTGTCACTCGCTCAATGGAGGAACTCATGCACGTATACGCCAGAGACATTGATGCACCCATGACCTGGATGGATGCCTCACATAGCATGCACAACCCCCAGAAACTCCACCAGATGTTCATTGCATCTTTTTTGTTACCCATTTGTTGACCACAGAGGCATGTCACCAGACTAGAGCAAAGCATCCCCAAACCTATACACAAAAAACCTGTACACAAAAAACAGGTGGCACTTGAATCCCGGGGGACCAATATCCTGGCGGGAAGGTTGGCTAAGGCTACTGGGGAGAGTTTAAACTAGATAGGTTGGGAGGAGGGGATCGAGACGAGGTGACTGGGAGCGAGGAACCTAGCTCGCAAACAGAGAAGGGTTATAGACGGTGCAAGAGGGAGGATGGATGGGGGATAGAGAAGGGGAGAACTCAGACCAAAGGATTGAGATGTGTTTACTTTAATGCCAGGAGTGTAGTGAATAAAGGGGATGAGCTCAGAGCGTGGATCGATGCCTGGAAGTGTGATGTGGTGGCCATTACGGAGACTTGGATGTCTCAGGGACAGCACTGGATACTACAGGTGCCGGGATTCAGATGTTTCAGGAAGGACAGGGAGGGAGGCAAGAGAGGGGGTGGAGTGGCACTGCTGAACAGGGATAGTGTCACAGCTGTAGAGAAGGTGTATGCTGTGGAGGGATTGTCTACAGAGTCTCTGTGGGTGGAAGTTCGGAGTGGGAAGGGGTCGATCACTTTGCTGGGAGTTTTCTACAGGCCACCCAATAGTGACAGGGAGGTGGAGGAGCAGATAGGGAAACAGATCCTGGAGAGTTGCAATAATAGCAGAGTTGTCTTTATAGGACGGGGTATAGAGTATAAAAGCTGGAGTCTGATGATGCAGCTGTATAGAACGCTGGTTAGGCCACATTTGGAGTACTGCGTCCAGTTCTGGTCGCCGCACTACCAGAAGGACGTGGAGGCGTTAGAGAGAGTGCAGAGAAGGTTTACCAGGATGTTGCCTGGTATGGAGGGTCTTAGCTATGAGGAGAGATTGGGTAGACTGGGGTTGTTCTCCTTGGAACGACGGAGAATGAGGGGAGATCTAATAGAGGTGTACAAGATTATGAAGGGTATAGATAGGGTGAACAGTGGGAAGCTTTTTCCCAGGTCGGAGGTGACGATCACGAGGGGTCACGGGCTCAAGCTGAGAGGGGCGAAGTATAACTCAGATATCAGAGGGACGTTTTTTTACACAGAGGGTGGTGGGGGCCTGGAATGCGCTGCCAAGTAGGGTGGTGGAGGCAGGCACGCTGACATCGTTTAAGACTTACCTGGATAGTCACATGAGCAGCCTGGGAATGGAGGGATACAAACGATTGGTCTAGTTGGACCAAGGAGCGGCACAGGCTTGGAGGGCCGAAGGGCCTGTTTCCTGTGCTGTACTGTTCTTTGTTTTTTGTTGTGATGGGAGACTTTAATTTCCCAAACATAGATTGGAATATCCCTAGGGTAAGGGGATTGGATGAGGAGGAGTTCGTTAAGTGTGTTCAGGAGGGTTTACTGACACAGCATGTGGACAAGCCTACAAGAGGAGAGGCTGTACTTGATCTGATACTGACCAATGAGCCTGGACAGGTGTCAGATCTCTCAGTGGGAGAGCATCTTGGGGATAGCCATCATAACTCTATCTCCTTTATGCTTGCATTGGAAAAAGAGAGGATCAGGCAAGCTCGGAAAGCGTTTAAATGGAGTAAGGGGAAATATAAAGACATAAGGCAGCAAATTAGAGGAGTAAATTGGAAGGAAGTATTCTTGGGGAAATCTACTGAAGAGCGGTGGCAGCTTTTCAAGGAATGTCTGTCTAGGGTTCTACAGGACAATGTTCCGAGCAGACAGGGAGGAGTTGGTGCACGAAAGCTGTGCGGGATCTAGTCGAGAAGAAAAGGAAAGCATACAAAAGGTTCAGAGAGCTTGGCGAAGATAGGGATCTGGATGAGTATACGGCTTGTAGGAAGGGACGAAAGAAGGAAATTAGGAGAGCCAGAAGGGGTCACGAGAAGGCCTTGGCAAGTAGAATTAAGGAGAACCCTAAGGCGTTCTATAAATATGTGAAGAGTAAAAGGATGAGACATGAAGGAATAGGGCCTATAAAAGGTGAAGGCGGGAAAATCAGCACGGGACCAGTAGAAATGGCACAGGTGCTTAATGAGTATTTTGCCTCGGTTTTCACAGAGGAGAAGGACATGGGTGGATGTACTGTGGGCTTGCGGTGGACTGAAAAGATTGAGTATGTGGACTTTAACAAAGAGGTTGTGCTGGAATCTTTGAATGGCATCAAGATAGATAAGTCGCCGGGCCGGATGGGATGTACCCCAGGTAACTGTGGGAAGCGAGGGAAGAGATTGCAGAGCCTCTGGCGATGATCTTTGCGTCATCGATGGAGACGGGAGAGATGCCGGAGGATTGGAGGATTGCGGATGTGGTTCCTATTTTCAAGAAGGGGAATAGGGATAGCCCAGGAAATTACCGACCGGTGAGTCTAACCTCAGTGGTTGGTAAGCTGATGGAGAAGATCCTGAGGGACAAGATTTATGAGCATTTAGAGAGGTTTAGTATGCTCAAGAATACTCAGCATGGCTTTGTCAAAGGCAGATCATGCCTTACGAGCCTGGTGGAGTTCTTCGAAAATGTGACTAAACACATTGACGAAGGGAAAGCGGTAGATGTGGTTTATATGGATTTTAGCAAGGCGTTCAATAAGGTCCCCCATGCAAGGCTTCTCAAAAAAGTGAGAGGGCATGGGATCCAAGGGGCTGCTGCCCTGTGGATCCAAAACTGGCTTGTCCAAAGGAGGCAGAGAGTGTGTATAGATGGGTCTTTTTCTAATTGGAGGTCGGTCACCAGTGGTGTGCCCCAGGGATCTGTTCTGGGACCCTTGCTGTTTGTCATTTTCCTAAATGACCTGGATGAGGAAGTGGAGGGATGAGTTGGTAAGTTTGCCGACAACACGAAGGTTGGTGGGGTTGTGGATAGTCTGGAGGGATGTCAGAAGTTACAGAGGGACATAGATAGGATGCAAGACTGGGCGGAGAAGTGGCAGATGGACTTCAACCCAGATAAATGCATAGTGGGCCATTTTGGCAGGTCGAATGGGATGAAGGAGTACAATATAAAGGGAAAGACTCTTAGTACTGTGGAGGATCAGAAGGACCTTGGGGTCCGGGTCCATAGGACTCTAAAATCAGCCCCGCAGGTGGAGGAGGTGGTTAAGAAGGCGTATGGTGTGCTGGCCTTTATCAATCGAGGGATTGAGTTTAGGAGTCCAGGGATAATGATGCAGCTATATAAGACCCTCGTCAGACCCCACTTGGAGTACTGTGCTCAGTTCTGGTCGCCTCATTACAGGAAGGATGTGGAAAAGATTGAAAGGGTGCAGAGGCGATTTACAAGGATGTTGCCTGGATTGAGTGGCATGCCTTATGAGGATAGGCTGAGGGAGCTCGGTCTTTTCTCCTTGGAGAGACGTAGGATGAGAGGAGACCTAATAGAGGTATATAAGATGTTGAGAGGCATAGATCGGGTGGACTCTCAGAGGCTTTTTCCCAGGGTGGAAATATCTGCTACGAGAGGACACAGGTTTAAGGTGCTGGGGGGTAGGTACAGGGGAAATGTTAGGGGGGAGTTTTTCACACAGGGTGGTGGGCGAGTGGAATCGGCTGCCGTCAGTGGTGGTGGAGGCAAACTCAATAGGGTCTTTTAAGAGACTCCTGGATGAGTACATGGGACTTAATAGGGTTATAGGTACGCCTAAAAGGTAGGGATATGTTCAGCACAACTTGTGGGGCCGAAGGGCCTGTTTTGTGCTGTAGTTTTCTATGTTTCTACCTCCGACAGTCAGAGTTGGTCAAATGAACACTATTCTTATTGCTCACTATTGCGTGTAATGTCCTCATCATTAGGGCACTCACTGTATAGTGGCTCCACATCTGCCACATATCAGCGATAGGCTGCCCTGCCTCCAGGTCCCCTAGCTCCACCGTCTCCTTTTCCATTAATGCCAGGATCCCAAATTATAGCACACTGCGTCCAGTCCTCCACCTCTCACACGCATTGTGAATTGTCTGCTGCAAGCACAGAACTTAGCATTTTCACTTGCCCATCACAGACATGCACCATGCTTTGTTAGTGGCAGCCTCACTGTCCATGGGGCATCAGGGATGTCTGCTGCATAACATGCATCTGACAGCCAATGCAGCTGCTTGGGCATTGCTGTGGACTCTTTCGTCAACCCCTTCTCTAATTTCATATTCATCTTTCATAGCATTTAAAGTTGTGAACTTAATTTTATGTGCTACATTCACTTCGTCCGACTGCGTCAGCTGCTTGGTTAGACATTGCAACTACATACGTGGTACCACCCCAAGACTGCTCACCACTTCCGTAATCTCCAGCCGTATCTGCTTAACCGGTTTCCTCATCCAGCTCTCCCCAAGGGGAAAGGACTTTCTTCCCTCCATGCCTCACCACCAGGAGGAGCTCCTCAAGGAGGCATCAGAAAACCTGACCACCACCCTTGTTCAGGCTGCTGCCATTTCCCAAACACACCAGTTGTCAGGCCCCTGTCCTCCACTGCTTCTGTCTTTCAGTTCTTTGCTGACTGCCTTTTGAATATGGTGCCTGCCTAACATAACTCAGTACTTCCCCCAACTACACTATGTAACTGGCTACCTTACCTATCGTCCATGAATTGGAAGCCTTCCACCCCCATCTGTGCAGCCGCACCATAAACTTTACATCCCAACATCTGGACTTTGTTGCTGCTTGCAAAATCTCACCCATGCTTTTATACAACAATCTGGTGACTCTTCACTAAATAACATATTAACTAAAAAATTATTAGTATTTAGATATTGGTTCAAACATGCAGTAGTTGTCTAGAATACAATTGTGCTACATTAAATACTTACTACAAATGAAAATTGAAGGATTAGGAGACAAAAAAAAACTTTTATCTTATTTTACACAGCTCTGACTGCCTATTGAAGCATCTGCTAAAGTGATTATTACCTGTTGTAGTCCAGAAAGTAAATATGAATTCCAATCATTAGTAGCTATATTAAAATATCTATGCTCTAATTGTAGAAATACACCTTTTGTGTGTAATTTGACCCAGAGTCGCTTCTCATATATCATTTGTCAGGGTTATCAGCTGGACTGCCCATCTTTTCATAGTACATAATTGGTGCAATATAAATCTTAGCTTTATTAACTTCAACAAAAATTTTGCTTTCAGACATTAAACACAGACGAATTCCAATTTTATTTTTTGCAAACAAGATGGACCTCAGGGATGCTTTGTCATCTGTAAAGGTTTCCCAAATGTTGTGTTTAGAAAATATCAAAGATAAGGCATGGCATATTTGGTAAGTGGAATTGCAACCTATTAACGTGTGTGTTTCTCTATGAATATATAGTGCTACATAAAGATTTATTATTTACTGAATGCTTGTAGAATAATGTTTCAAGTGGACACCTTCAGCTCTATCTTTATTATCCTCATCTATAATTAAAGTGACATCTGCCCAAATATCCTAAGGACAGTTGACATTTCAAGTAAATATCATGGCTAAGGGTCAGATATGTTTTAAATTGGACGACCTGTCAACATGGTGTAGAATTAATGCTTTGCCACCAGATGTCAGCACAGGATGTAAATACTGTCACATTAAAAAATATATGCCAAAGGATCCAAGGCCAGAACAGCGCACATTTCAATTCCATATTGATTCCTGAAAATTACACTTGAGAATTCAAATAGTCTCCAATTTTAGATTTAACAGCAAAATATATATGCTCTCATTGTATGAATGTTCTTTTTGTGTGTAATTGTATGCTGGGTAGCCTCATATTATTTATCAGGATTATTAACGGTTACTACCAATCTTTTCATCACACATAGTTGGAACAAAAGAAATCTTAGCATTAAAAACAAAACTTTGATTTTGCCTTCAGACATTGAACGCAAATGAATTGACGTTATCTTGAAGTTTTATTTTTTTGGGTGTCGTTTCTGCTTTCTTCTAAAGTTGTGAAGGAATAATAATCTCTATGTCAGGTTACAAAATTTCTTATTTTCCTATTCTGCATGTTTCTCACAAGACTACTGCAGAAGCAAAAGTATCGCGTGAAAATATAAATTGGTATGATTCATTATGTACTTCCTAAGGAACCATAACAGTGTGCGTGATACTCACAACCTTTGGCTTATAAGACATGTGTGCTTCTGGTAATCATCTGCAGAAATTATATATTGGGAAATTGCAGGGTGTTCCCCTTGATTTTCTGTCAATTTAATCATTTTCAGCTTTCTCCCCAAGTGTCAAACTCCCTATCAGGACTATGATTTATTTAGGTCCTGCAGTGTATATTCCTGTAAGCTATTTTAAACTAGTATGTGTTGGGTGAAGTGGTCACAATGCTTTTTTTTGTAGTCTGTTTGACAATGCTGGTTTTGATCTTTCTTTTCAGTGCCAGTGATGCTATAAAAGGAGAAGGACTACAAGAAGGTGTTGACTGGCTCCAAGGTATAATTTGCAGCTATACACTGTTGCTTTTATCTCACTCCTTTTTAATACCTTAGAAAACATCTCGCATTGTAAACTTCATTTATTTATTTCTGTCTGTTCCCTATGTTTGCATTACCCTTTTTGTGTTTTTCCTGTTCTCTGGCCCCAGACCAGAATACACAATAAGCATTGGATTAGCACTTTGCCTATTCCATATAGCACATGTCGTTATTTCCATTTAGGACTCTATGCTGATGAATGTATATCCATAGACAAACCAACAGTACAAAATAAATGAAACAATGATGAAAGTGTAAGTGACTTTAAAAATACATTGGCCTATTTCATAATTGGGAAATTACTTCTGAACTTCAAAAGCAAGTAAATTGTTATTAGATTATAGATTTTGATCGACTGAAAAGAAGAAAGAGCTTGCATTTGTAAAATGTCATGTTACCGCTGAGAAACATCTGATTCATATGACAATAAATTACTTTGAAGTGCCATCACTCTCTTCTAGACAAATGCAGAAGTGAGATGAATGACTAATTAGCCTATTTTTGATGTTTACAGTTTAGGGAAAAATGCGAGGAAAACTCTGCTTTTCTTGATATTCTGCCATAAATTTGTTGACTCCCTAACTAAAACACTGGAGTTCCTAACTGGGATGTCCTCTAAAATCATATTCAAAAATCTACATCCCCAAAATGCAGCATTCCTTTGGCATTATACTGATATGTCAACCATTCTGAAGTCCTCGAGTAGGGCTGAAACCCCACAACCTACTGACTTGGAGATGAGAATGCTACCAAGCTGACAGAACTCTATAAAATGTACAGGAGACACTGTCCTGCAACCAATAGTTCAGTATCAATAGATTGCTCAGAGGGAATGTCAAATAAATTCATAAATATTAATCATCTGTACCCCAGGGTTTAAATTTTGGTGTGTAGCCTTATTGAGTGACAAAATTATTCCAACCTGCTTAATAATACTACTCCTCACAGCTGAGAAATGGAAACTAAAATCCTTTACCTTTTTGCAGTATAGAAAAGGATCATTCATGGAAAGTGACCAATTGGGCAAGACAAAATCAATTAACTCTTTCCAAAATAGTGCAGTTCCTGCTGTTTTGGAACTTTAATTTCAGTGACATTTTCTGCAGTGGGGCATTTCAAGATTATCATCTGGGCCAGTTTTACTTGGAAGTTAAGCATGCAGAATAATAAATAGGTGTATAGAATTAGATAGAAGTGAACAGATTGTTGAAATTATGTAACAAAATCAAAACTTGAGTTAATTATACATGTATTCTAAACTTTATGGTGACAATACTATATTTAACTGCAATTTTTGAGATGTATTGGTATTTATCATAGAATCCCTACAGTGCAGATTGAGGCCATTTGGCTTGTCGAGTCTGCACTAACACTCCAACAGCGCATCTTACCCAGACCCTATCACCATAATCCCACATATTTACCCGACTAATCCCCCTAATTTTCACATCTTTGGACATTAAGGGCAATTTACCATGGCCAATCCTCCTAACTTGCACATCTTTGGACTGTGGAAGGAAACTGGAACACCCGGGGGAAACCACGCAGACACGGGAAGAACGTACAAACTCCACATTGTCACCCAGGGTCGGAATTGAACCTGGGTCCCAGGAGCTGTGAGGCAGCAGTGCTAACCACTGTGCCACGCATTCAGAATGTTTTGCTAAAATAGGAGCAAATTAGGAGAAACTTAATGGACGGTAACTTCTGAACTCCCCAGCGTCAGATTGTGGGGTACCCCAAAGATGCACTGGGAAGTCTCAGAACTTTAAAGGTAAGAGTTTGCATCGTAATTGCGCAGAAGTGCTAACTTCCTCTGGACAATTGTCCTGCAGTGTGAACCATCTGAAAATGCCATTTAAATCGCAAACTTCAGATGATTCTGCCAGGGTTACACCAATGGTTACTCAAAGAAAGTTAGAAGAATTAAAACATCTTCTAATTTCTGTGTAACTGTTGTAAAGACCAAGACCGCTTGGCTCCCACCCATTTCAACTAACCACTCCTGCCACAGTATTCCTCAACTCCCACCCACTCCGTGCCCAGCAAGCCTGATCCCAAACCTCTCCCCCGACCTGATCCCTCACTCTGACCTGATCCTCCCACCCCTCTAATTTCTGACCCCTTGCAACCTCCCGCTCCTCGACCTCCGATCTCCCCATAACCACCGACACCTCCCATCCACCCAAATCCCATCCACGTGCCTCTTCTCTGGCCTGTCAATTTCACTGCATCCTTTAAAATAATGTAGTAAAAAGAGGATGTGGCTTCCTTGAATCCACCGGAGCTGGACTTTGCTTGAGCCAATGAGGGCTCTTTTAATGTAGGCCCCAAGCAGCTCCAGCCACTGGAAGTTTCAGCACAGTTTTCAAGACCAGATAAATGTGCATTAAACTCTTCTAATTCCTGAAGGCCATCTCTTTCCAATGCTAGTCGGAGTTTATGGCCCAATATACTCAAATGGAGATGTGCTGTTCATGTAGCTGATACGATTATCAACATTATTCATATCTTGGTATAAATTTATATGTAACCTACAAATGGTCAAGAACAAATTATAGATAGGTATCCAGAGAGACAAAGTTTAGTGAAACACATCTATTGTATAATCTACAGTGGAATTGAAAGCAACCATGGAAGATACAGTGCCTTAGCTGAACCCAACTTCTTAACCAAATCAGGACCTATACAAGGCAGGAAAGCAGTGAGGGAAATGTCTTTCTTTCAAATGTAATAAATATGTTTGATGCAACAATATGGAAATTTTACTTTTTACCTCTCTGTTAAGAAATGTCTACATCTTGCATAGTGTACACTTTTACACTTCCAAAATTATTTCTACAATGATCTATAAAATTAGGATGTTGAATGTTTTAAATTATAATTAGAATAATTGAGAAAATGCATAACCGTTTTTCATTGTATTCTTTTGAGAATTTAATATTAAACCTCATTTTATCTTCATTATGTGCAGAAATGCCACTGTAATCATCTGATGAATAATTACAGCAAGCCATAGCAAATAAAAAATCAGCCACTAGGTGTCAGGCATATTTTGACTGCAGGTACTATAGTTTTATATGGTTAAACCAAACATTTCCTGTCTATTTGTTCTGGCAGATATACATTCTTTTGTTTAATTTATTTCCCCTCTTTCTATTTATTTTATTTTTAAATCAGGTAGTTTCCAAGAAAATATTTCAATTCAGAATTTAGCTGGGAGGCGATTGATACAGGTGGTTAAAACAGCGTCTTGTAACTTTTAGATGGACTACTTTATTGTTATTGTTCAGGTGGTGCTAAGGAGCAAAAGACACTCAGGGCACCTAGGTGTCAAAATGGTTAAACAGTACCCTTACATTTCACAAAAATCTGAATTTGAATGCAGAACAAATTAATAGGGTTAAAATTCTTTTTGTGTGTTATCTGTAAGATCCTCAAGGAAAATAAGTTTGGGCAGTCTGAATTGAATTCCCAATGGCCATGAGTCAATGGCACAAAGCTGTTGCCTCAATTCTTGCAACTTGGAAAGGTCACAGAGGTGGCTGGTGGGCAATATTACAATATTATTGTATGGTAGTAGAAATGTTTTCCTTAGTGTATAATTAATGCACATTTTTGGGCCATGATAGGAGTTTTATACTGTTAATCAAGTACTCTCAGGTCAGATAACATCAGTCAGATGCAGTATAATGATCCCACTACTCCAGCCCAGCAGCGTGCAATAATTATATTTCTTACTGCCTGCAGGCCACATCATAGGCAGCGTTTTATCTATATTTTACTCTGGTAATACAATGTTTCAAAGATTTGTGAATATTGTTTTGCTGATAGTACTGTATAGCCATTTTATCTTCAGGCTAACATCACTTGGAGCTGATTTTATTATTCAGTTTATAGCAATGAGATTCTAATTCCTGTTGCTATCTTAAAAGGATTCAAATAGCCAGATTGCCATATGACCTGTTATGAAAACAGTCAAATTACTGCTTTATAACTGGTTGTCTAACAATTTTTTTAAAATGATAGCCTGTTGGTGCCTTTTATATGCTTCAGAAGTTTCACAATAAAAACTTCTGTTACAATTGAAGATGCTTGCTGAGTTTTTAAAAAGCACATCACAGATTAATTTATTTGGTCTTCTATATAAAGGGGCTTCTCAAGTGGTAATGGAAATAGATTTGACACTCACTTCCAAAACGAAATTGGATAAATACTTGACAAAGAAAGATCTGGGGAATAGGGAAAAGGTGGGAGTGGGCTAATTGGATAGCTCATTCAAAGAAGCACAGTAGTTTAAATATCGTCTTCTGATCTGTATCATTCTGTGATTCTATGAAGTACAGAAAGTAAGTTTCATTAAGAAACCTAAATGCCTCTGACACACGCATTGTTATTTGTGCTTTTTTGCTGCTTTAACTAGTTTAAATGCAGCAGCAGTTTGAAGCCACATTTTTTTCTATTCATTTATGGGCTATGGATGTTGCTGGCTAGGCCAGCATTTATTGTCCATCCCTAGTTGTCCTTGAGAAGGTGGTGTTCAACTGCCTTCTTGAACCACTGAGTCCCTGAGGTGTAGGTACACCCACAGCACTGTTAGGGAGGGAGTTCCAGGGTTTTGACCCGGTGACAGTGAAGAAATTTTCAAGTTAAGATGGTGAGTGACTTGAAAGGGAACCTCCAGGTGGTGGTGTTCCCATGTATCTACTGCCCTTGTTCTTCCAAGAGTTAATGGTCATGGATTTGGAAGGTGCTGCCTAAGGAGCCTTGGTGAGTTCCTGCAGTGCATCTTGTAGATGGTACACACTGCTGCCACTGTTTGTCAGTAGTGGAGGGATTCAATTTTTCTGGAAGGGACAGCAATCAAGCGAGCTGCTTTGTCCTGGATGGTGTTGAACATCTTGAATGTTGTTAGAGCTACACTATTCCAGGCAAGGGAGAGTATTCCATCACGCTCCTGACTTGTGCCTTGTTGTTGATTGACAGACATTGGGAGTTAGGAGGTGAGTTACACGCCACAGGATTCCTAGCCTTTGACCTGCTCTTGCAGCCATAGTATTTATATCGTGGTCCAGTTCAGTTTCCAATCAGTGGTGACCTGCAGGATGTTGATAGTGGAGATTCAGCAATGGTAATGCCATTGAATCTGTCTTGTTGAAGGTGGTCGTTGCCTGGCACATCTGTTGAGCAAATGTTACTTCCTATATTTGAACATGGACTGCTTCCGTATCTGAGGAGTCGTGAATGGTGCTGAACATTGTGCAATCATCAACAAACATCCCCACTTTTGGCATTAAGATAGAAGGAAGGTCATTGATGAAGCAGCTGAAGGTCACTGCCCTGTTGAACCCCTGCAATGACGTCTGGAGCGGAGACAATTCACCTCCAACCACCACAACCATCTTTCTTTGGCAGAACACAAACAGAGCATCCATGAGCATGTTATTGCTGAGTGTGTGCTGCTTAATAGTGCTGTTGATGGTCCCTTCCATCAGCTTATTGATGTTCGAGAGTAGACTGATGGGCTGATAATTGACCAGGTTGGATTTGTCCTGTTATTTATGTACAGAACACATACCTGGACAATTTTCCACTTTGCTGTGTAGCTGCCAGTGTCGTAACTGTATTTGAACAGCTTGGCCAGGGGTGCGGCAAGTTCTGGAGCACGAGTCTTCGGTACTATTGCCGGAATATTGTCAGGGTCCATAGCCTTTGTAGTGCCTACTGTCTTCAGCCATTTCTTGATATCACGTGGAGTAAATCAAATTGGCTGAAGACTGATATCCATGATGCTGGGGACCTGGGGAGGTGATGGCATAGTGGTATTATCGCTAGACTATTAATCCAGAAATTTAGCTAATGTTCTGGGGATCTGGATTCTAATCCCACCACGGCAGCTGGTGGAATTTGAATTCCATAAAAATATCTGGAATTAAGAATCTACTGATGACCATGAAACCATTGTTGATTGTCGGAAAAACCCATCTGGTTCACTAATGTCCTTTAGGGAAGAAAATTTGCTGTCCTTACCTGGTCTGACCTACATGCGACTCTAGAGCCACAGCGATGTGGTTGTCTCTCAACTGCCCTCTGAACAAGGGCAACTAGGGATGAACAATAAATGCTGGCCAGCCAGCGATGCCCATGTCCCATGAATGAATAAATTAAAAAATTTTGTGGGCGGCACCATGGCACAGTGGTTAACGCTGCTGCCTCACAGCTCCAGGGACCCGGGTTCAATTCCGGCCTCGGGTCACTGTCTGTGTGGAGTTTGCACCTTCTCCCTGTGTCTGCATGAGTTTCCTCTGAGTGCTCCAGTTTCCTCCCACAGTCCAAAAATGTGCGGGTTAAGTTGACTGGCCATGCCAAATTGACCCGAGTGTCAGGGGGATTAGCAAGGTAAATATGTGGGGTTACTGGAATGGGGCCTGGGTGAGATGTGGTTGGTACAGACTCGATGGGCCGAATGACCTCCTTCTGTTCTGTATGAATTCTATGAAATTCTATGATTCCAGAGGAGGCCAAAATGGACCATCTACACAGCACTTCTGGCTGAAGACTGTTGCAAACACTTCAGCTTTATCTTTTGCACTGATACGCTGGGCTACTCCATCATTGAAAATGGGGATATATGTGGAGTCTCCTCCAATGAGTTGTTCAATTGTCCACCACCATTCACGACTCGATGTGACAGGACTGCAGAGCTTTGATCTGATCCGTTGGTTGTGGGATTGCTTAGCTCTGTCTGTTACTTGCTACTTATGCTGTTTGGCATGCAAGTAATCTTGTGTTGTAGCTTCACCAGGTTGACACCTCATTTTATGCCTGGCGTTGCACCTGGCATGTCCTGCACTCATAATTGAACCAGGATTGATCCCCTGGCTTGGTGGTAATGGTAGAATGGGGCATATGCCAGGCCATGATGTAGCAGATTGTAGTCGAGTACAGTGCTGCTACTGATGGCCTACAGTGCCTCATGGATGCCCAGTCTTGAGTTGCTAGATCTGTTTGAAGTCTATCCCACTTAGCACTTCCAGAAAAATTAAATATCTCTTTAGATATGACAAAACCAATTACAAATTCAGGCATATGATATGGATAAAATTGGGACATGTCTTCAGTTATTTGGCTAGATTGGAGAAGCTAGGGCTATTGTCCTTGGAGAAAATAAAGTTAAAAGAAATTTAAGAGGTGTTCAAATTCATGAGTAGTCTAGATGGAGCAGATAGGGAGAAACTTCCCATTACTGACAGGGTCACTGATATAAGGTGATTACTAAACAAACCAATAGCATTAGTGGCTAGGACAATTATTTTGAGAGAGAACTATGGGGAAAATGGTGGTGGAATGGGACTAGCAGAGTTGTTCTTTCAGAGATGGACCAGATGGCCGCCTTCTGCACTATAACCATTCTATGTCAGTTTTAATTATTACACTTCTGAACTCCCTATTGTTCAGCAAGTCTGTCTAAAATGTAGCAGGATCACACAACTAGGACTGTCTTGGGTTCCTTTCCCACAGTGTTAACTGGTCTCAACCAGGGTGGCAGTAAAGACACCACAATTGCTCTCAATTATGGAAGGTGGAAGAGCTCCAGATTCCTCTGCCAAAAGGATGTGTAATTGGACATCAGATGAAGTTGCGATCGGGCTTGGCAATGATGTCTCACAATTCAAGTGTGTCAGCGCTCACTAGAGGCTCAGACATGAATAATAACCACACGGGTGAGTTATCGAAGGGCAAATCCACTTATGGGATTGATTCCCAGCAAGGAATGAACACATGGAGCAGAAAGGAGAAGGAAAATATCCATATTTAAATCTGCTTTGCCATAGGCGAGGAAGTAGGAGATTAAATCCCCCTTTCCACCACATTCCCCACTACCCCAACTATGTGGGATGTTGGTAAAAGCTGTCTTTCTGCATCTTTATCTACATTTGTTAGAACTGTTTCATAGGGTTGTTACAAAATCTCTTAACTGACTTTGTGTCCTATGATTTTGAGCTTTTTGTTAAATCTTGCTTCTCTGACAAGTGGTATGCTACTTGTAACATCTTATTTTAATAAAACCTCTGACCTTGGCAAAAAATAATATTAATAGCTGTTTGTTCATGAAAAGTGACCGGCCTGTGTGTTATTATGAAAGAATCTACAGTACTACCCAGTTATTCTTTCAGCCATTGGACCTTGGATGGAAGTGATAGAATCGGACAGAGTCAGCATGGATTTACAAAAAGGAAATCCTGCTTGACAAATCTACTGGAATTCTTCAAGGATGTAACTAGTAGAGTTAATGAAGGGGAAGCCAGGGGATGTGTTTTTTTTTTGGCTTTTGGCAAAGTCCCAAGTAAGAGTGTAAAATTAAAGCACATGGAATTGGATGTAGTGTATTGAGATAGTTAGAAAACTGGTTGGCAGATAGGAAACAGAGTAGGAATAAATGGGTCTTTTTCCAAATGACAGGTAGTGACCAGTGGGATACTGCGGGAATTAGTGCTAGGACCCCGAGCTATTCACAATGTATTTAATAATTTAGATGAGGGAACTAAATGTGATATCTCAAAATTTGCAGATGACACACAGCTGTGTGGGAGGGTGAGCTGTGAGGAGGACGCAGAGATGCTTCAGTGTGATTTGGACAAGTTGAATGAGTCAGCAATCGCAGCCATCCCGGGTCACATTTTGTTAAGTAACTCAGTTGGCCATCAACGTTCATTTTTCTTAGATCCATCAACGTTCCACAAGTCCAACTTTAGAAAAGCACGCCCTAACCCTCCAGTGTGAATCTTCTATCAATTTACAGCTTCTCTTTATAGCTTCTATTAAAACAAAATTGCCCACCCATCAAATTGAGCTGCTTTTTTTTGAGTCCAATAGAAATTTTTATTTCATGAGTCAGTGTTAGAGTTCAGCTTTGGCCGTAGCAGTGGTGAAAGCACGGTGTTCTAATCTAGTGTGTGCAGCCAATATGTTTTGGTTCCATCTTACTTTTTAAACTGTTTTAAGTATGCAAGGTTATTGTGAAGAGACATCAAACAGTTTGTGCCACCAACAACCTAATCCTGGTCCAGACTTTGCCTACTCAGTTTCTCCAGTCATGGCCTGGCATCTACTTACTTTAGGACACTCCCTCCTGTATCATTGTTTCTGTCTCAAACTTAATATTTAGTGTGCGAGTTTGTTTTTATTTTCTGATAACATAAGGCAGTTACTTCCATGATTATCTCTTCATAATACTCAACCAATAATTCTACAATTATTAACTCCACTTTAAGATGTGACGGTCATTTTGTTTTTTAGTGAATACATATGATTATAATTGACCCTTGCTAGTTCTATCAGAAAAAGCATTCCCCTTTCCTGCTCGCATCAAAATTATCGATTTTGTGTTATTGATTCACCAGATCAAATCAAAGCAATGAAGGTATGAAGACCTCTGAAAAGAGATGCAGAAGAATATGATTTGGCACAGCGTGAGAAATGAACATTGTACTAAACATATCTCATCATGTTGGGGACCAAACTTTAATTTATCTGTCTTTTAAATCGTATGCTTAAAAAGGCAAAATAATGTACATAGGAGTCAAAGTAATAATGTAGTATTTTTGTAATGCTAGGATACAGTATTGTTTTACTTAGAACTGTATTATGGAATTCTTTCAAGTTGTATTGGTCTGTAAGGTGTACTCGATAAGAATTTAATGTCACAGTTTCCTAGAAACTTCAAATGTACTACTTGCACAAAGAGTCTTGAATCAGGGCTTGCTGCTGGCTAACTGGCTCCAAACGTGTAACTGAGATGGAGTGGCTTCATGCATTCCCACGTCGCATCTTTCTAAACAGCATGAAAAATAACTTCAGACCGGTCCCAGTGTCACTCCATAATTGTTAGATCCTCAGCAACCATGCTACAGGCCACACTGTCAGGTTGTTGTAAAATTGGAACACTCTTTGTTTACTACAGAGCTGCACAACATTTTTCATTGAAGTGGGCCAGCAGGGAAGGGGAACCAATTCATAGCTCTTTTTGCAGGTAATAAATCTGATATTTGTTACAAAACGCCAAATCAGAGTACTTGAAATAAAAACAAAAGTATTCTTCTCGACTTGGTGCATCCTTTGCAGATGTTTTCATAAAAATATGTATTTTCAAAACATGACCCTTTTTCACCAATTGCATGGCCCAGATTTTGTTGTTGTAATAATGAGAAAACTGTCAATGTTCACAGTGAAACTCACAGCAACATCTGGTGTTCACACATGTGCGTTAAACTTGGAAATCCAAAAGTTGCTCTGTGATTCCCCACTCGTCCACAGGAGTGCACTGTTGAAGTCCCCGTATACATCAGTCTTTTAGAAACCACTGAACTGACAAGAGCTTGCTTTTTTATACTGTAATATCACTACTTAAAAACCATGAAAATATCTCCTCTTGTAATAAGGTGCAACTTGCACTTCAACATTATACTAAGTTATAACTTCTGATGAAGAACCTCTTGCCCCACAAAACTAGTTTTATATTTGTGTAAGGTCAGATGTTTCCATAATGACAAAACTCCTAAGTTTTTCATTTTTAATTCTGATATTTCAAGTAATCCCAAGTCTTTATCTTTATTTTGATCTCTGTAAAATTTGTAAAAATTGATGATTAATGAGCACATTTTACTTTCCACTTCCTGGGCTGTGATAATTCCACAATGTGATTGACTGTTTACCCTGCGTGTTGACATCACTGTTGCTGGAAACCTGGCGATCCTTTTGACTTGACACTGTGCAGAAACTGTTTCTGCTCAGCGACTCTGCGCTGTCGTGTGTCGTGAATGCTCCCTCCACCCACATTGTCTGTACCTTTAAGACCTGGCTGGCTTTAGGGATTCGCATTCTAATCAGTATTCTGCAACTTGATTTTGTGTCTGTGCCCTGTTTGAGAGCACATTTCCACTCCATCTGACGAAGGAGCAGCGCTCCGAAAGCTTATGGTATTTGCTACCAAATAAACCTGATGGACTTTAACCTGGTGTTGTGAGACTTCTTACTGTGTTCACCCCAGTCCAACGCCGGCATCTCCACATCACAAAATCTGGGCCATTCATTGCATAGATGATGACAGAGAAAAACTTGACCTTTATTTTTCTTTCTTCGCCCATTTTGTTAAGTCACCTAAACCAAATGCACTATTTTGCATGTTTCATTTTTGCAGTTCACCCAAGTTAAGAAGTTAATAAGTTATGAGAGAATTCTAATTGTATTTGTTTAGATTATTATTGATCACGTTTAGATGGGTGTTATAGAAGAGTCAAATCAAATTAGCTAAGGGGCCTTTTTTATTTTAGCCTATCTTGTGAACTGAAAATAAAGTAAAGCAAATCAAATGGTGTGCAGTTTCTTTTGGAATCTTCAGATATCAAAATGTGATTGGAAGTCTCCAATCCCATGAAATGTTCTACTTTATTGCATGACAACTATTTTCCTACGGGTACTATATGCACTTTGAGGCTTTCACACTTACATAGGACATAATAGCTTGGCTTTCTAAATCCCTACCTGTATTGTGCTAGAAAGTGAAACCATCAGAGAGAGTTCATTTGTTCTCCTTTCCACTGATCCAGTGGTTTTGTTGTGCTTGCAGCATACATTTCACACTTGCAAGCCTTAATCGTGTATTTCCTCTAACTGCCAACCCATTACATCATCGCTACAAACTTAATGTGTTGGATTTAATGCAGTCCATTGTAGCAAGAAACATGGTGCCTGGGCCCACTTAATTACAGTAGAAATCACCCATCAGACTCCTAATGATGGGGAAAACTCCCACAATTAAGTTGGAAGCGTGAATAGGCCCATGAGGGAAACTTGGCTGCCCACGGTGGATTGTCAGTTAGACTCATTATTGAGCCAATTGACACCAATTTTCCCTGAGCCCAAATTCTCTGGAACTTAGTGGTAACTCAGTGATCACATATAATTGGCATGGCTCTCCCTTGCATCCAGAAGGCCGCTAGGGCCTATACCTTTGTGGATGGAGGGGGAGAGGTGATCCTCTTTCAAGGGCACTAGGTGCCCAATTGAAGGACCTGGTATTGGGTATGGTATGGCCACTGACCTCTAATTGGTATTGTTTTGAACTCCAGTACATTAGCCCAGTCAAGATTGTTTAGACACCTGGCTCTTTGAATGTACATTCACTCCTGTTATATTACCCTTTACAAGTTTTGCCATCTTCATTATTAATCATGCTTGGATTAACTGGTTGCTGTTTGTTATTTTACTATCAAAAGTCTCACACTTGTGTATGATAGTGTTGAATACACTATTATTTTCATTGCATTATCACGTGACCTTCATGGTCTCCTTTGTTCCTCACCCAAAAGTGAAACAAATTGAGCTTACTTCCTGGAAGAAAGCATCAATGTCTATTTCTTTCTTCAGGATTCACACCACAGCCATTTAAATATAAGATTGTAAGAAAGAGGAGCAAGAGTGGACCATGCAACCCCTCGAGCCTGTGCCACCATTCAATACAATCATAGCTGATCTACCACAACCTGACTTTCCCAGCCAGCATCCCTCGATTTTATTGAGAGAACAAAAATTTGTCTCAGATGTACTTGCCAATGGAGCATCCACAACCTTCTGAGGTGGATAATTCCAAAGATTCATAACTTTAAGTGAAGAAAATCCTCCATATCTCAGTCCTACATGATCAATCTCTTATTCTTGATTCCACAGTCAGAGCAAAAAAATCTGTTGTACCTGCATGCAAACTTTGTGTTCCTTGTAGGAGTACACACATGTCTCTCTGCACATCAATGTTTTGATGTTTCTTGCATTTCATAGAATATTTTGTTTTTCTTACTACCAATGTGAATAACTTAGCATCACAAATATTGAGGCAACAGCACTGAACTAAAACTTTTCTGGTAAATACATTCCCTTTATAAACTGGCAAAAGTCAAGTGTGCATCAGTTTATCATTCACAATGGAACACATCATCAGATCGCTACTTGGTTTGCCATTGTGGCTCAGTCACCAGACATTCGACCCAATGAACACTTAATTTAGAAGGATGGGACTGAAAATGAAACCCAGACCAATACATTTTTATGTGTATGTTTGCTTAGCAGAAAAAGATAAGCTAACTTACTGCAGTGGCAAAACTAAAAATCATAAATCACACCCAACTCGAGATTTAACATTTTATTAAATTGTATTTCCTTTTTTTTAGCCTTTTGGAAACGGAGACAGAAGAGTGCAGTAGAAAATTAAACAAATCTGACTATTGATCCTTGAGTAATTAAACCACCAAATTGTATAAGCAAATCAATTATCAATCCTACAACCTCTGGCACCAAAAGCAGATTATCTAGCTATTGATATCAATACTCTCATTGTTTATGGAATGTTGTATTGACTGATGTATTTCCCTATATCACAACAGCGAATTCCCCTGACTTTTGAAGTATTTCCTTGTTGGTAAAGTGCTTTTGGGGTGTGCTTAGGTCTTGAAAGAGGCAATATAAATGCAAAGTTCTTTCCTTATAATTGAGTATTAACGCCTAATTTCAGAAGGGTTAGATGTCCAATTAACAGTGAAGATATTTCAGGTTATGGTATTGTATGAAAATAACAAGATGGGCAGCATGGTGGCACAGTGGTTAGCATTGCTGCCTCACAGCTTCAGGGACCCGGGTTCAATTCCAGCCTTGGGTCACTGTCTGTGTGGAGTTGGGATGTTCTTCCCGTGTCTGGGTGGGTTTCCTCCGGGTGCACCAGTTTCCTCCCACAGTCCAAAGATGCACGGGTTAGGTTGATTGGCCGTGCTAAATTGTCCCTTAGTGTCAGGGGGACTAGCAAGGTAAATAGATGGGGTTAAAGGGAATAGGGCTAGGTGGGATTGTGGTCGGTGCAGACTCGATGGGCCAAATGGCCTCCTTCAGTACCGTAGCGATTCTATGTAAACTATCTTTTAATGTATGTTGAAGAACAAGGAGGCTTTAAGAAAGAAAATTGAAACGTCAATTACCGATAGAAAAAATAAGATGCTACATATACAGTCTCATACTATAGGACATGTTTACAATTGCTGCATCGTTTTTTTCTTGTATGTGCGATACATGTTTGAAGACGTGATTGAGATACAGAAACTCCTCCTCCACAGTTTTTGACTATTAATAATATCGTACTTCCAGCCCAGCCTTACAAGTCTGACCAGTCTAACCTTGCGTTTTCTTCCCCGGTTTCAGTGTAAGTTTACAAGTTGGCTGGGTAAGAGATGTGCCGCTCCCTGTAGCTTTGAGAGAGAAATGAGTGCGTTTAAACTATCAGCAATCTGGCAGGAGGACATCGCAAAAAACTTCTCTAAACTGTTTTCTTCGAACAAATCTGTTGAAGAGGATAACTCTACGAGCAATACTTCCGAGAAGGAGAGGTGAGTAGTGAGCCTCCTGACGGCTGTTTTCACACATTGTTTTGGGCATAGAAAATAATATGAACCTTTGTTTTGCTCAAATGGATTAAGTTTGGGACCAGCAGCAAGTGAAAGGATCTATGCTTTCTCGACACCAAGGGAAAGTGAGAAGTGTGTAGGCTAATGTTACAGGTGCACTTGGAGATCAGTGGAAAGGATAGCAAAAAGGGAGAGCTACCGATCAACTGATAATGAACTAGAGAGAGACGGATCTCTGCAGAATGGGATGAGAACGGTTACACAGAGAGGCAAGAGGAAGACATGTCGGTATTGAGGAGTTACAAATGAGTGAGAAACACCAGTTTGTGTGGCGGAGGGAACAGGTAAGTGAGAGAAATCAACCTGTGTGGAGGAGGGGACAGGTAAATGAGACACTAGTTAGACCGAAGCTGGAGTATTGTGTACAGTTCTGGGTGCCACACTAGAGCAAGGATGTGAATGCATTGGAAAGAGTACAAAAGAAGTTTACAAGAATGATTCCAGGGATGAGAAACTTCAGTTATGAGGATAGATTGAAGAGTTGGGACTGTTTTCCTTGGAGAGGAGAAGGCTATAAGGAAATATGATAGAGATGTTCAAAATCATGAAGGGGCTGGACAGAGTAGATTGGGAGTAACTATTCCCGCTCATAAAAGGACCAAGAAGGAGAGGTCACAGATTTAAAATGACCTGCAAAAGAAGCAAATATGATGAGCAAAGAAACGTTTTCGTACAAGGAGTGATCTGTCTGGAAGTGTAGCAGGGGCATTCAAGAGGGCCATTATTTGAATAGAGACAATGTGAAGAGGTTTGGGAAAAGGCAGGGG